>NC_083223.1:264236825-264536825 GCF_032191835.1 Heteronotia binoei
TGGCTACCTCAGGGGTGTGTGGCCTAATATGCAAAGGAGTTCCTGCTACAAAAAAAAAAGCCCTGTGGTCAGTAGAGGGGCAGAGAGCTGACCTGTTTTTCAGCTGTTAAGGGATGGATTCCGAGAATCTGTCCTGCTAACAGTGACGGAGTCCTCTGATGCAAGCGGCCAAGCCTCTCCGGCTGGCGTGGGGAGAAGGGAGGCACTGCTGTCAGTCAATTGTTACATTTGCCAAAGAGCTGGTTTCAAGGCCGGGAGCACCACGGGGGCCAGCGTGATTTTCAGTGTGAACAGCTGTGGCATAGCAGTTAAGAGCGCAGACTCTAATCTGGGTTTGATTCCCCACTCCACCTCTGCGTGCAGCCAGCTGGGGAGACCTTGGGCCAGTTGCAGTTCTCTCAGAGTTGTTCTCTCTCTTGAGAGAGCAGTTCTCTCAGAGAGCCAGTTTGGTGTAGTGGTTAAGTGTGCGGACTCTAATCTGGGAAAATCGGGTTTGATTCCCCACTCCTCCTCTTGCACCTGCTGGAATGGCCTTGGGTCAGCCATAGCTCTGGCAAGAGTTGTCCTTGAAAGGGCAGCTGCCGTGAGAGCCCTCTCAGCCCCACCCACCTCACAGGGTGTCTGTTGTGGGAGGAGAAGATATAGGAGATTGGAAGCCGCTCTGAGTCTTTGATTCTGAGAGAAGGGCAGGGTATAAATCTGCAGTCGTCTTCTTCTCTCAGTCCCACCTACCTCACAGGGTGTCTGTTGCAGGGAGAAGAAGGGAAAGGAGCTTGTGAGCCGCTCTGAGATTCAGAGTGACTCCTTTGGGTAGTGAAGAGCGTGATATAAAACCAACTCTTCTTCTTCTGTTAGCTTTTGAAAGTGAAAGCTCTTGAAAGGTCATCTCCCCCCCCCCCCAAAAAAAAAAATCCTGTTGATCCCCCGAGGTGCTGCTGAGCTTGAATCTTTGACCGCAGATCAACAGGGCTCCCTTCCAAAATCATATTTGACGTCGGGGGTCATTTTGTAGAAAAAAGAGGAGCCAGAGCTCATTGCCATCACTCATATACACACACCGCACACCCCTGGCATCACGCAGGGGTGGCCAAACTTGCTTAATCCAAGAGCCACACAGAATAAATGTCAGAGAGCCACAAGACGTGAAGATCAGATGTTTGAGAGCAGGATGGGAGGTAGGGAGGAAGGAAGGAAGGAAGGAGGGAAGGAAGGAAGGAAGGAAGGAAGGAAGGAAGGAAGGAAGGAAGGAAGGAAGGAAGGAAGGAAGGAAGGAAGGAAGGAGGGAGGGAGGGAAGGAGGGAGGAAGGAAGGAGGGAAGGAGGGAGGGAGGGAAGGAAGGAGGGAAGGAAGGAAGGGAAGGAAGGAAGGAAGGAAGGAAGGAGGGAGGGAGGAAGGAGGGAAGGAGGGAGAGAAGGAAGGAGGGAAGGAAGGAAGGAAGGGAAAGAAGGAAGGAAGAAGGGAAGGAGGGAGGGAAGGAAAGAAGGAAGATGGGGAGGGAGAGGTAGAAAGAAAGCAGCTTGGCTTGAAGAAGCAATTTAAAGAGAGCCACACAATATGTGTGAAAGAGCCACATGTGGCTCCCGAGCCACAGTTTGGCCACCCTTGCCTAAGGTGCACTAAATTCTATCAGCTCCGCATCTCCCTTAAAATGCTTCTTGAATTATAATTGTCACAATAATACCTTACTTCCCATCATGCTCTTTAAATTACTTTGTCTTATGTGGCCACAGTGGCGTGATGATGATTTCCACCTGTCTGCTTCATATGTTTTCCATGTTTCCCATTTTTTGTGAGGCAAAATATGAGAAAGTTTGTCAGATCTCAGAGTTCAGCAAAATGCTCACAGGAGGTTTGAACAACGGAGTCCAGAAGCAAGTATTTTCTTTTGATGGGAGAGTAAGTAAGAAAGAAAACAATAAACCTTAGAGCTCTGCTCCTGTGAGCTCCTGCCCAAAACAAGGACTGTTTAAGAAGAAGATGATGATATTGGATTTATATCCCACCCTGCACTCTGAATCTCAAGAGTCTCAGAGTGGCTTACAATCTCCTTTCCCTTCCTCCCCCACAACAGACACCCTGTGAGGTGGGTGGGGCTGGAGAGGGCTCTCACAGCAGCTGCCATTTCAAGGACAGAGGCTCAGAGTGGCCTACAATCTCCTTTCCCTTCCTCCCCCACAACAGACACCCTGTGAGGCAGGTGAGGCTGAGTGAACTCTCCCAGAAGGTGCCCTTTCAAGGACAGAGTCTCAGAGTGGCCTACAATCTTCTTTCCCTTCCTCCCTCACAACAGACACCCTGTGAGGCGGGTGGGGCTGAGAGAGCTCTCCCAGAAGGTTCCCTTTCAAGGACAGAGTCTCAGAGCAGCCTACAGTCTTCTTTCCCTTCCTCCCTCACAACATACACCCTGTGAGGCTGGTGGGGCTGAGAGAGCTGTCCCAGAAGGTGCCCTTTCAAGAGTGGCCTACAGTCTTCTTTCCCTTCCTCCCCCACAACAGACACCCTGTGAGGCAGGTGGGGCTGAGAGAGCTCTCCCAGAAGGTGCCCTTTCAAGGACAGAGTCTCAGAGTGGCCTACATTCTTCTTTCCCTTCCTCCCTCACAACAGACACCCTGTGAGGCGGGTGGGGCTGAGCGAGCTCTCCCAGAAGCTGCCCTTTCAAGGACAGAGTCTCAGAGTGGTCTACATTCTTCTTTCCCTTTCTCCCCCACAATAGACACCCTGTGAGGTGGGTGGGGCTGAGAGAGCTCTCACAGCAGCTGCCCTTTCAAGGACAACTCTTGCAATAGCTATGGCTGACCCAAGGCCATTCCAGCAGCTGCAAGTGGAAGAGTGGGGAATCAAACCCGATTTTTACCAGATAAGAGTCCGCACACTTAACCCCTGCACCCACCAGACTCTCTTCTCTTGTTTGTTGTCATGTTTGTGTCCTGTTTTTGCCGTTTCAATGGCAAGGTTTCCCAGAACGGTTCAGGGTACTGGGTGTGTGCCAGCTCTCTAGTTCCAGACGCGGCAGCGGGAGGCGGGAAGAGGCCTTGTTCTTCTGGATGAACCCCCATCTCCTGCCTCGCTTCTCCACTCTTTTCAGCTTGGTAGCCTTGGGACTGAAGCATTTTGAAGGGATCGAGTTCCCAAAACCCCTGATCAGCAAGTACCTCCTGACCACCAAAACCGCCCACCAGCTGATGGTGCGCATCAAGAACCTCACCATGAACCGGGCCCCCGACAACGTCATAAAAGTGAGTGAGCGATCGGCCCTCGTGGCTCCCGGTCAGACCCCCATCTGTAGCAGAGAGAGAGGTGGGATCTACCCTCCGTTCCCAGCATTCCTGGCGACTTCTTCTCCCTCTCCCAAAGTACTAGAACTAGGGTTGCTACGGTGACATAATGGGGATCTCTGCGTTCAGCAGGAGTATCGGGAAGGCCTCAGCCTCTAATCCAAGTTTATTGGCCCTCCAGAATAATGGGTTGGTTGCTGTGTGAGACTGGATGCTGGACTAGATGGACCACTGGGCCGATTTCATCCAGCAGGGCTCTTCTTATGTTGGTATCAGGGGAAGGCCTTGGCCTCTCTGCTTTGTAACTTGCCATCCAGAGGAACTGGTTTCCCACTGTGGGACACAACGCTGGACCAGCTGGACCTCTGGTCTGAGCCAGCACGGCTCTGCTTAGGTGATGCATCTAACTTAGCTGCAGCTCCAGGACGCCAAGAACTCTGCAGCCCCAGGTGGGGGCAGGGGATCCCCCGGTTTGGAGGCCCTCCCCCCGCTTCAGGGTCATCAGAAAGCAGGGGGGGAGGGAATGTCCACTGGGCACTCCATTATTCCCTATGGAAACTGATTCCCATAGGGTATAATGGAGAATTGATCTGCGGGTATCTGGGACTCGGGGGGAGGCTGTTTTTTGAGTTAGAGGCACAAAATGGATGCACCATAGCATCCAGTGTCTCTCCACAAAATACCACCCAAGTTTCAAAAAGACTGGACTGAGGGGTCCAATTTTATGGGCCCCCTATCCTTCATTATTTCCCATGGAGGGAAGGCATTTAAAAGTCGTGCGGTCCCTTTAAATGTGATGGCCAGAACTCCCTTTGGGGTTCAATTATGTTTGTCACAGCCTTGCTCCTGGCTCCACCCCCAAAGTCTCCTGGCTCCACCCTCAAAGTCTCCTCGCTCCACCCCCAAAGTCTCCTGGCTCCGCCCCCAGCATCCCCAGATATTTCTTGAATTGGACTTGGCAACCCTAACTAGAACTCAAGGGCATCGGGCTTCTGGGGTTTGCAGAGGGTGCAGTGCAGAGCAGAGCCTCAGAGCTACCCGAGAGGAAGGGCACTCTCACTGGCAAGAGAAAGCCCCCCTTCCCTGCCTGGGACCCTGCTCAAGATTCAGGACGGACGAGAGGATGTCCTTCATTACCCAGAGAGTGACTAAAATGCGGACTTCACTGCCGGAGGATGCAGTGACAGCTGCAGGAACAGGCAACTTTAAAAGGGGACCAGATAGATCCACGTAGGAGAGGTCTGTCAGTGGCTACTAGCCACGGTGATGTAAAGGGGATCTCCGCGTTCAACTTGAATATCAGGGGAAGGCCTCAGCCTCTAGGCTCTAACCCCAGTTTATTGGCCCTCCAGAATAGTGGGTTGGTTGCTGTGTGAGACAGGTTGCTGGACCAGATGGACCACTGGACTGATCCAATAGAGCTTTTCAGCCTCTGTGTCCTGTTGTGGGGCCTCCAGAAAAACTTGTTGGCTGCTGTGTGAGGCAGGAGGGAATGTCTCCTGTCTCACACAGCACTGGGCCCTCACTGGTCTGATCCAGCAGGACTCCTTCTTATGTTTGTATCAGGGGAAGGCCTTGGCCTCTCTGCCCTGTAGCTGGCCATCCAGAGGAACTGGTTTCCCGCTGCGTGGGACACAATGCTGGCCTAGCCGGACCTCTGGTCTGATCCAGCAGGGCTCTGCTTTGGCAATGCATCTAACTTAGCTGTAGCTCCAGGACACCAAGGACACTGTTGCTTGGAGGTGTCCAGAACCAAAGGTGGGATTACAGATGTGATGCCCAGAAGGGGGCTTAGCCCCTGCCATGTTGGGTTTGCAAAGGGTGTGGGACAGAGCCTCAGAGCTGCCTGGGAGGAAAGGGACTCTCACAAGCTCTCCCCCCCCCCAGCTCCCCCAAGTTGAATTTCCCTACACCAGACCTTCCTCTATAGGAGTCTATTCTCAGGGACAGTGCTGGAATCTGCCCAGCCAGGTACAGAGGGCAGTGCTATTGAGCTGAAGGGCAAAATTTAATCCAGGGCATTGGACTCTTGCTAATGACCACCATCTCTCTCTCTGTCTTTCTCTTTCTGTCTTTGTCTCTCTGTCTTTGTCTCTCTCTGTGTCTTTGTCTCTCTCTCTTTCTCTCTCTTTCTGTCTGTGTCTCTCTCAAATCTTTAGTACTACAAGAAGACGAAGCAGCTGCCCGTTCTATCTGAGCTTTGCGAGGAGATCCAGCCTGGCGACTGGAAGCCTCCCATTGAGAGAGACGAGCATCTCCTCCCCTCCTGGTTGAAGGTACTTCCTTTTCTTACCTGATCAGGCTGCTTGCCTCCAGAGCGCTCCTGCGTAGTCTTCTTTAGGCACAGCGGCACACTTCGGATGGATTCAGTCTCTGTTTACCCATTTGGATGCATGAACCTGCCTTATATCGTAAGAGCAGTCTGGTCCAGGGCTTTTTTTTTGTAGCAGGAGCTCCTTTGCATATCAGGCCACACCCCCTGGATGTAGCCAATCCTCCTGGAGCTTACAGGAGGCCCTGTACGAAGAGTCCTGCAAGCTCTTGGAGGATTGGCTACAAGGGTGGAATTCTAGAAGGAGCGCCTTTGCATATTAGGCCACACCTCCCTGATGTAGCCAATCCTCCTGGAGCTTACAGTTGGCCCTGTAAGAATAATAATAATAAATAATAAACTTTTATTTATATCCCGCCCTCCCCGCCAGGGCAGGCTCAGGGCGGCTCATAAGACACGATGTATACCACGATTACAATAAAATACAATTGATACAATAAAATACAGTTAAAACACAGTTTGATAAATAGATTAAAACCAATATAAATTGAAGGTGCTACAGTACAATGCAAGAAGAGCCCTGTAAGCTCTTGGAGGATCGGCTGCTTAACAGGCGAGGTGTGTGTGGCCTAATATGCAAAGGAGTTCCTGCTACAAAAAAAAAAAGCCCTGGTTTGGCCTAATCAGACTGGCAGCAGCTCTCCAGGCTGTGGAGGTCTTTCCAATCACCTACCGCCCACTCCTTTAAAGCTGAGATGCTGGGGATCGAACCTGGGACTTACCGCGTGCAAAGCTCTGCTACTGAGCCACAGCCCTACTCTCGATGCAAGAGGTGGTCCAGGGTCTCCCACAGAGGTCTTTCACATTGCCAGCCCCCTGACCTTTTCAGGGAGATGCCAGGGATTCACCCTAGGACCTTCCACGTGCCGAGAGAGCCAGTTTGGTGTAGTGGTTAAGTGCGTGGGCTCTTATCCGGGAGAACCGGGTTTGATTCCCCACTCCTCCACTTGGAGCTGCTGGAATGGCCCTGGGTCAGCCATAGCTCTGGCAGAGGTTGTCCTTGAAAGGGCAGCTGCTGGGAGAGCCCTCTCAGCCCCACCCACCTCACAGGGTGTCTGTTGTGGGGGGAGAAGATATAGGAGATTGTAAGCCACTCTGAGTCTCTGATTCAGAGAGAAGGGCGAGGTATAAATCTGCAGTCGTCGTCTTCTTCAAGCAGACACTGTGCCACTGAGCCCCAGTTCCTCCACCAGCTGCTGCCTTTCCTGGTGGCTGAAGGCGGATTATGGGTCATAGTGGAAATGTTACAATGTTAGGCTGGTATAACAGAACCGCAGGTACTCTCCACTCCCCCAAAACATGACTGTGGTCTGTTTCTCCCATAAAGAAGACGACTGTAGATTTATACCCCGCCCTTCTCTCTGAATCAGTCTCAGAACAGCTTACAAGCTCCTTTAATCAAGGGTCCGCCAACATGGTCCTGTCTAAGGACCTATGTCATCATGAAAATTATGCAAACTGACAGAAATTAGCGTCAAAATGCCATTATTACTGTCAGATTAAATTAAATTATATAATTTTAATTATATTGATTGGTTTTTAAAGGATGTTAAATTTAAATTTATATGGTTAAATTTAAAGTTTTTATATTTATTATTGTATGTTTATGAAATGCTGTTAGCCGCCCTGAGCCTGCCTAGGCGGGGAGGGCGGGATACAAATAAAATTTTACTTACTTACTTTAACTTCTTCCCCCACAACAGACACTCTGTGAGGTGGGTGGGGCCAAGAGAGCTTTCACAGAAGCTGCCCTTTCAAGGACAGCTCTGCGAGAGCTATGGCTGCCCCAAGGCCGTTCCAGCAGCTGCAAGTGGGGAATCATACCTGGTTCTCCCAGATAAGAGTCCATGCCCTTAACCACTACACCAAACTGGCTCTCCTAAAACCAAACCCAACTCTCCATTTCACCAAACCAGGTCTCCTAAAAGCCCCATTACAAGTCTGTCATGGTCCGAAGAACCACAAAACTTTATAGACTTGTTCTTAGTCTGTGCTGTGGTTGCCCTCGGAAATGCCAACTACGTGAGGGGAATAAACTCCCAACTTGCTGGAAGCGGGGCCTTTGCAGTGATGGCCCCATGCCCCCTGAGCAATCACTGCACCCAGCTGGAGACACAGAATGGCAACTCTTACTTTCAGAAAGGATTGCAAAGCAACTCTGTTCCAGCTGTTTTTTCTTTAAGCAGCTTGGAGTCAGAGTTGCGTTGAATGAATCCTTAGAGTGAGTAGATGGAGGAGTGTGTGTGTCATCCTGTCTGTTGATTATTTTTACTAGTAATTTGCGTTATTTATAGTCTGCCTTTCTCAGTGAAACTCAAGGCAGCTTAGGCAGTGTTAATAAGATCAAATGGCTGGGACTCCCAATAAACAATAGGGTTTGTACATGGGGGGGGGGGCGCCTTAAAAGGTGTATATAATTATTCATGGGGTGGAGAGAGTTGAAAAAGAGAACTTTTTCTCCCTCTCCCAAATTACTGGAACTCGAGGGCATCCAATTAATCTGATGGGCTTCATTGGGTTTAGGATGGACAAAAAAAAGGTACTCCTTTATTCCAGAAAGTGATGAAAATGTGGAAATGGCTGTTAAAGAATATAGCGATGACCACAGGAATAAGCTTTAAAAAGAAGACTGCAGATTTATACCCTGCTCTTCTCTCTGAAGGAAGCCCCGTGGCGCAGAGTGGTAAAACTGCAGTACTGCGGTCTGAACTCTGCTCACGACCTGAGTTCGATTCCAGAGGAAGCTGAATTCAGGTAGCCGGCTCAAGGTTGACTCAGCCTTCCATCCTTCCGAGGTTGGTAAAATGAGTACCCAGCTTGCTGGGGGGAAAGCGTAGAGGACTGGGGAAGGCAATGGCAAACCACCCCGTAAAAAGTCTGTCGTGAAAATGTCGTGATGCAACGTCACCCCAGAGTCGGAAACGACTGGTGCTTGCTCAGGGGACCTTTCCTTTCCCTTCTCTCTGAATCAGAGATTCAGGTCAATTTTAGTTTAATATGGTCAGGGAAAGGAAAGATCCTCTGTGCAAGCACCAGTTGTTTCCGACTCTGGGGTGACGTTGCTTTCACAACATTTTCACAGTAGACTTTTTACGGGGTGGTTTGCCATTGCCTTCCCCAGTCATCTACACCTCCCACCCGCAGCAAGCTGGGTACCCATTTTACCGACCTCGGAAGGATGGAAGGCTGAGTCAACCTCGAGCCAGCTACCTGAAAACCCAGCTTCCGCTGGGGATCGAACTCAGGTCGTGAGCAGAGCTTAGGACTGCAGTACTACAGCTTTTAACATTCTGCGCCATGGGGCTCTTTCAATACGGTCAGAGACCCATCCAAAAGGAAAGAAAATAGGTTACAAGTGGCATTAAAACAAAAACCAAGGTATACAATTGAACTTATTTATTTTATTTATTTATTTATTTACCTTAAATTTCTATCCCGCCCTCTCCGCAAGTGAACTCAGGGCAGCTTACAATCAATTTAAATATTTACATTTACAATTTAAAAACCAATACAATACAATTACAATTAAAACATTCTAAAAAACATTCTATGGTGCTGTCTTTGATATAGGTGGATTCTTTTCCTGATGGTGATAAGAACATAAGAGAAGTCATGTCGGTTCAGGCCAATGGCCCATCCAGTCCAACATTCTGTGTCACACAGTGGCCATAAGAACATAAGAGAAGCCATGTTGGATCAGGCCAGTGGCCCATCCAGCTCAACACTCTGTGTCACACAGTGGCCATAAGTACATAAGAGAAGCCATGTTGGGTCAGTCCAATGGCCCATCCAGTCCAACACTCTATCACACAGTGGCCATAAGAACATAAGAGAAGCCATGTTGGATCAGGCCAGTGGCCCATCCAGCCCAACACTCTGTGTCACACAGTGGCCATAAGTACATAAGAGAAGCCATGTTGGGTCAGTCCAATGGCCCATCCAGTCCAACACTCTATCACACAGTGGCCATAAGAACATAAGAGAAGCCATGTTGGATCAGGCCAGTGGCCCATCTAGTCAAACACTGTGTCACACAGTGGCCATAAGAACATAAGAGAAGTCATGTCGGATCAGGCCAATGGCCCATCCAGTCCAACATTCTGTGTCACACAGTGGCCATAAGAACATAAGAGAAGCCATGTTGGATCAGGCCAATGGCCCATCCAGCCCAACACTCTGTGTCACACAGTGGCCATAAGAACATAAGAGAAGTCATGTCGGATCAGGTCAATGGCCCATCCAGTCCAACACTCTGTGTCACACAGTGGCCATAAGAACATAAGAGAAGCCATGTTGGATCAGGCCAATGGCCCATCCAGCCCTACACTCTGTGTCACACAGTGGCCAATATATGTGTGATCAGATAGTTAGAGATGTGGGGTGGCAGTCTTCTCCCGAATCAGATGTTAAATGCCTGTCGGAACAGTTCTGTCTTGCAGGCCCTGCGGAAGGTAGAAAGATCCAGCAGAGCCCTTATAGCCTTCGGGAGGGCATTCCACATTCCTGGTGCTGCCACCGAGAAGGCCCTAGCCCTTGTGGAGCAAGGGTCCAGGGATGGACAGGAGATTTTGTGCCCCTGAACGCAGTGCTGCTGGGGAACATGTGAAGAAAGGCGGTCCTGTAGATAGGCAGGCCCCCATACAGTACAATATGTTATAACTTGGGCACAGTACAAAATATTATACATAAAAATTTCAGTTTCCATTTCCAGTTATAAAACATTTCTAGTTATAAAACTAGAAATGGGGCTGAGAGAGCTCTCACAGCGGCTGCGCTTTCAAGAACAACCTCTATGAGAGCTATTGCTGACCTAAGGCCATTCCTGCAGCTGCAAGTGGAGGAGTGGGGAATCAAACCCAGTTCTCCCAGATAAGAGTCAGAAGAGGATTAGATAGATTAATGGAGGATAAGTATATTGATGGCTACTAGCCATAGTGGCTGGGGGGGACCTCCACATTCAAAGCCACTAAGGGAAGGCCTCGGCCTCTGTGACCTGTTGTTGGAATTGGTCTGATCCAGCAGGGCTCTTCTGATGTTCTTATGAGGGGAAGGCCTCAGCCTCTCTGCCCTGTTGTGGGCCCTCCAGAGGAACTGGTTGAGGCCACTGTGTGAGACAGGAGGCTGGACTAGATGGACCCTCACTGGTCTGATCCAGCAGGGCTCTTCTGATGTTCTTCTGAGGGGAAGGCCTCAGCCTCTCTGCCCTGTTGTGGGCCCTCCAGAGGAACTGGTTGAGGCCACTGTGTGAGACAGGAGGCTGGACTAGATGGACCCTCACTGGTCTGATCCAGCAGGGCTCTTCTGATGTTCTTCTGAGGGGAAGGCCTCAGCCTCTCTGCCCTGTTATTGGCCCTCCAGAGGAACTGGTTGAGGCCACTGTGTGAGACCGGATGCTGGACTAGATGGACCCTCAGTGGTCTGATCCAGCAGGGCTCTTCTGAAGTTCTTATGAGGGGAAGGGCTCGGCCTCTCTGCCATATTGTTGGCCCTCAAGAAAAACTGGCTGTGGCCACTGTGTGAGGCAGGATGCTGGACTAGATGGACCCTCACTGGTCTGATCCAGCAGGGCTCTTCTGAAGCTCTTATGAGGGGAAGGCCTCAGCCTCTCTGCCCTGTTGTTGGCCCTCCAGAGGAACTGGTTGAGGCCACTGTGTGAGACAGGAGGCTGGACTAGATGAAGCCTCACTGGTCTGATCCAGCAGGGCTCTTCTGATGTTCTTTTGAGGGGAAGGCCTCAGCCTCTGTTCCCTGTTGTTGGCCCTCCAGAGGAACTGGTTGAGGCCACTGTGTGAGATAGGATGCTGGACTAGATGGACCCTCAGTGGTCTGATCCAGCAGGGCTCTTCTGATGTTCTTATGAGGGGAAGGGCTCGGCCTCTCTGCCATATTGTTGGCCCTCAAGAAAAACTGGCTGTGGCAACTGTGTGAGGCAGGATGCTGGACTAGATGGACCCTCACTGGTCTGATCCAGCAGGGCTCTTCTGAAGCTCTTATGAGGGGAAGGCCTCAGCCTCTCTGCCCTGTTGTTGGCCCTCCAGAGAAACTGGTTGAGGCCGCTGTGTGAGACAGGATGCTGAACTAGATGGACCCTCATTGGTCTGATCCAGCAGGGCTCTTCTGATGTCCTCTTGAGGGGAAGGCCTCGGCCTCTCTGCCCTGTTGTTGGCCCTCCAGAGAAACTGGTTGAGGCCGCTGTGTGAGACAGGAGGCTGGACTAGATGAACCCTCACTGGTCTGATCCAGCAGGGCTCTTCTCATGAGCTTATGGATTGCAGAAATCTGAAAACAAGCTGCAGTCTGATACAGAACTGAAATAAAGCATAAACATTTAAACGTGACACACTGAACGATGCAGGAATTACTTGGTAGGAGGATTTGCTTGTAGCCTCCTTTTACCAGAAAAGCTGCCTGTACATGTTTCAAACCGGTTCAGTGGAACATCTCTGCATGCCCTCAGTTCCCCTGTAATTTTTTATGGTATATTTTGGTTTGTGCCTAACTCCCCTGTTACTCTTCCATCTAGGACAGCTTGCCTTACCTCCAAGAAGCGCTGAAGCAACCTGCCGAAGAAGCTCCACTTGGGGATCTCAAGCTTAGCCAGCCGGCAAAAGAGTCCGCAGAAGACGCAAGCCAGGGGAAGTATTCCCTGCACGTGCCCAAGGGCTTGGAACTGATCCTGAGGCCGCTCCCCAGCCATATCTACAAGAAGACCTGGAGGCGGCAGCGGCCCGCAACCACAAAGCCCCTCCCGGTCCGGAGCAGCGGGGCCGGCAACTACCTGAAAGTGACCGCCAAGCAGCCCCAGCCGGATGCGCCTCCCAGCAAAATCGCGGCCCGCATTCCCCGCTGGATCCAACCCGCCGCCGCGGTCCAGCACCTGCCCCGCATCCAGCCCGCGAGCCTGCAGCCAGCCGTGGCAAACAGGGGTGGATTTGAGCTCCGGGGCCTGTTCTCCTCTCAGCACGCCGCCTCCAGGCCCTGCTTGGCCGCCGCCATGCCACAGAGCTTGATCTCGTCTGTGCCCGTCACCTTTCAGCCCAAAATGATGTTTCCGGTGCTCCCTGTGTCCAAAATCTGGAAGCCCAGTGGCCCCAGGAAGTACCAGAAGAAGAAGGGCCCCAAGCCTGCTCCGCTGCTCCCCCCGGCTCCTGTGGTCTTCACCGTCCCTGCCGCTGCTGTGAAAACGGTCAGCATCGCCAACGGCTGCAACGTCCTGCAGCCCCTGGCCGCGGCCAGAGGTGGCGCTGCGCAGCCCATCCCCATCACCACCCTGCTGGTGAACCCTGCCCCCTTCTCTTGCCCGCTGAGCCAGCCGCTTGTGACTTCCCCATCCCCTTCCTTGTTGGTCCCCGCAAACTCCCCTGGCTTTCCTGCTTCCGCTGAATTTGTCAGCCCGGCTGCTGCGGGTGGGGAAAGTGGGTGCTCCCTTCCAGAACCCTGGACGGAGCCACGGGAACAGTCTTCGTGTGCGGCAACGCCCGCCAGGGAGGACAGCGGCCCGCAGGCTTCTGAGCCGGAGAGCGGAGACCAAATGGCGGCTTCTCTCCAGGCCTGCCCGGAAACAGCAGAGGAGAAAGTCACAGAGCTTCCCGCCGAGGGCCCCTTTACCCCTTTAGCAGAATTAGCAGAGAGAATGAAGGCCAAGTCTGAAGAATTCTGCATCGCCCCACCAGAAGCGGTTCTGGTTCCAGCAGAGACGAGCTCCGTGGCAGCTCCTGTTAAAGAGGAGCTGGTGCTTGGTCTGGGACAGGAGCTTGACGTGGACCCCCCTCCAGAGGGTGCAAGTGAGCAGAAGGAGGAGCAGGGCTCCCCGAAGAGTGGAGGGCAATGCCCGGGAGACACGGCCGCCGGGACAGAACGGGGTTCCCCCGAGAAGGTCTCCAACACACCGGCTGCTGAGTCCAGGAGTCCCTCCGTAAAGCCCGAGGATCCGTCCAGCGCAGACGGCCACGCGGCAGGGGTTCCGGCCAGCCGGGAGGCAATGGGTGAGAAGGACGGTCCGGAAGAGGACGAGGAGGAGGACTTTGACGACTTCACTCAAGACGAGGAAGACGAGGAAATGTCGTCGGCTTCGGAGGAATCGGTGCTGTCCGTACCGGAGCTTCAGGTAAAACCCTTTTTTTGTCTGAGGATAGAAATCCAGGTGTGGGAAGGAGCACGTTTGGGGGGTGAGGCGGGATTTACTTTTGTACACCTTTGGTACCCTCAGTAACCCAAACAACCTGTAGCTTTTCCGGAACTCATGGAGACGAATGAATCGTTTTCCAAACCGCACTGATAAACTTTATGACGCTTAAGTTTCTTCTCCGGACAGAAGGCTTAAAATATGTGTGCAGAAAGGCAAAACGATTAGGTAACATTAGTACAATTCCAGAATACAGTTGGAAGGTTATACAGTTAGAATTCATTCAGATGAACTTTTGCCCAGTTCTTGTAGTCAAACTTACTCTGTCTTATACTCTAATACTAAAGCATTAATTCTCTGTAAACCTAAGTCCCGTTTTATATTAGAGTCACATTCTACGTTGGAGGCCTCGAACAAGAGATGTTAAATTCATGGCTTGAAATCAACAAGGGTTGTTAATTTTATGACTTGACCAGCACAGACTCCCTGTCTCTAGTGCAATCAGCACCCTTTCCCTAAATCCCGGGGTTTATAAGAAGAAGATGAAGAAGAGGATATTGGATTTATATCACAAGGAGATTGTGAGCCGCTCTGAGACTCTTCGAAGTGGAGGGCGGGATATAAATCCAATATCTTCATCTACCTCACAGGGTGTCTGTTGTGGGGGAGGAAGGTAAAGGAGATTGTGAGCCCCTCTGAGACTCTTCGGAGTGGAGGGCGGGATATAAATCCAATATCTTCATCTACCTCACAGGGTGTCTGTTGTGGGGGAGGAAGGTAAAGGAGATAGTGAGCCGCTCTGAGACTCTTCAGAGTGGAGGGCGGGATATAAATCCAATATCTTCATCTACCTCACAGGGTGTCTGTTGTGGGGAAGGAAGGGAAAGAGATTGTGAGCCGCTCTGAGACTCTTCGGAGTGGAGGGCGGGATATAAATCCAATATCTTCATCTACCTCACAGGGTGTCTGTTGTGGGGGAGGAAGGGAAAGGAGATTGTGAGCCGCTCTGAGACTCTTTGGAGTGGAGGGCGGGATATAAATCCAATATCTTCATCTACCTCACAGGGTGTCTGTTGTGGGGGAGGAAGGGAAAGGAGATTGTGAGCCGCTCTGAGACTCTTCGGAGTGGAGGGCGGGATATAAATCTAATATCTTCATCTACCTCACAGGGTGTCTGTTGTGGGGGAGGAAGGGAAAGGAGATTGTGAGCCGCTCTGAGACTCTTCGGAGTGGAGGGCGGGATATAAATCCAATATCTTCATCTACCTCACAGGGTGTCTGTTGTGGGGGAGGAAGGTAAAGGAGATTGTGAGCTGCTCTGAGACTCTTCGGAGTGGAGGGCGGGATATAAATCCAATGTCGTCATCATCATCTTCTCTATTTTCAAAGGGGGTGTTGCGACAGCGCCGAACCTTGTCTGGAATTTGCTCTAAAAAACCAAAAACGTAAAGCCCCGATTCTCAGGGGCGGCCAACAACGCCCTGCTGGGCTCTGGTGTGATCGAAGGGCGAAATGTCAAAATAGCCACCGGTCCCGTTCCTTCTGTCCCCGTTATGGGCCCCCATTTCGGAGCCATCGGAACGCTGCAGAGCCAGGCCGCTCTTTCAAGCCGTTGCGGAGGACGGGAGCCAGCAGAGACAGAGACGAGAGTAGCTGAGAGGCGTCAATCTCCACAGTAGCAGGGGACAATACTTGCATAACCCTGTTGATCGTTTTCATAGAACCATAGAGTTGGAAGGAACCTCCCTCATACGTCCCCAGCGGCTCCTACTCCATGCCCGGAAGATGGCAAAAAAAAGCTTCCACGATCTCTAGCCAAACTGGCTTGGGAGAAAAATTGCTGGCCCCAAATCCAGTCTCCTCCTCCTCCTCCTCTTCCACTTCTACTACTCTTACCACCTTGGATAGCATCTGATCACCTTGCCAGTTTGGTGTAGTGTAGTGGTTAAGTGCGTGGACTCTTACCTGGAAGAACCGGGTTTGATTCCCCCCTCCTCCACTTGCACCTGCTGGAACGGCCTTGGGTCAGCTCATTGTGTTACCTTAGGCCAGTCATAAACACTTCACCTCACCTACCTTACAGGGTTGTTGTGGGATTAAAATGGAGGAGAGGAGAGCGATGTAAGCTACCTTGGGTCCCCACTGGGGAGAAAGGTAGGGAATAATCCTTTCCCGTGGCTCATGAGGCCGCTTGGATTTGGGTTTCCTGGGTAACAGGGCTGGGAGGAAGTGAAGGGGTGGCCTCTGCTCCCTGGACGGGATCAGGGCCTTTTTTATAGCAGGAACTCCTTTGCATATTAGGCCACACTCCCATGATGCAGCCCATCCTCCAAGAACTTACAGGGCTTTTCTTACAGGGCCTACTGTAAGGTCCAAGAGGATTGGCTACATCAGGGGGTGTGGCCTATTATGCAAAGGAGTCCCTGCTACAAAAAAGCCCTGGAAGGGACTGTCCCTGTCGGGAGGGAGCAGCCGTAAGAGAACTGAAAGGAGCGTTTGGGGGGTTTCTTGTTCCATAAGGAGACCATGGAGAAGCTGACGTGGCTGGCCTCCGAGAGGCGCCTGAGCCAAGAGGGTGACTCGGAGGAGGAGAACTCCCAGGAGGAGAACTCCGAGCCAGAGGAAGAGGAGGAAGAGGAGGAAGAAGGGGAGAACATGGAAAGCCTGCAGAAGGAGGACGAGATGACGGACGAGGCGGCAGGGCCCGGAGACGGGCAGGCGTCGTCCCTCGCGCTGACCTGCGTCGCCCCCGAGGTGGAGCCCAGCAGCACCCCCCCAGGTGAGTTTTTGGGAGGGTCCAGTGTGTCTGTGGAGAGGTGGCAGGCCCGACTTGAGTCACATCCTGGGGAATGCCCTGGCCCCACTGGTGAACCTCCTGATGGCGCCTGGGCTTTTTGGCCACTTTGTGACACAGAGTGTTGGACTGGATGGGCCGTTGGTCTGATCCAACATGGCTTCTCTTATGTTCTTACGTTGGAACTCTCTGTCTGGGGCAGTGATGCTCTGTATTCTTGGTGCTTGGGGGGCCACAGTGAGAGGGCCTCTAGTGTTCTGGCCTCACTGATGGACCTCCTGATGGCACCTGGGATTTTTTGGCCACCATGTGACACAGTGTTAGACTGGATGGGCCATTGGCCTGATCCAACATGGCTTCTCTTATGTTCTTATGGCCACTGTGTGACACAGAGTGTTGGACTGGAGGGGCCACTGGCCTGATCCAACATGGCTTCTCTTATGTTGTTATGGCCACTGTGTGACACAGAGTGTTGGACTGGATGGGCCATTGGCCTGATCCAACATGGCTTCTCTTATGTTCTTATGGCCACTGTGTGACACAGAGTGTTGGACTGGAGGGGCCACTGGCCTGATCCAACATGGCTTCTCTTATGTTCTTATGGCCACTGTGTGACACAGAGTGTTAGACTGGATGGGCCATTGGCCTGATCCAACATGGCTTCTCTTATGTTCTTATGGCCACTGTGTGACAGAGTGTTGGACTGGAGGGGCCACTGGCCTGATCCAACATGGCTTCTCTTATGTTGTTATGGCCACTGTGTGACACAGAGTGTTGGACTGGATGGGCCATTGGCCTGACCCAACATGGCTTCTCTTATGTTCTTATGGCCACTGTGTGACACACAGTGTTGGACTGGATGGGCCATTGGCCTGATCCAACATGGCTTCTCTTATGTTCTTATGGCCACTGTGTGACACACAGTGTTGGACTGGATGGGCCATTGGCCTGATCCAACATGGCTTCTCTTATGTTCTTATGGCCACTGTGTGACAGAGTGTTGGACTGGAGGGGCCACTGGCCTGATCCAACATGGCTTCTCTTATGTTGTTATGGCCACTGTGTGACACAGAGTGTTGGACTGGATGGGCCATTGGCCTGATCCAACATGGCTTCTCTTATGTTCTGATGGCCACTGTGTGACACAGAGTGTTGGACTGGATGGGCCATTGGCCTGATCCAACATGGCTTCTCTTATGTTGTTATGGCCACTGTGTGACACAGAGTGTTGGACTGGAGGGGCCATTGGCCTGACCCAACATGGCTTCTCTTATGTTCTTATGGCCACTGTGTGACACAGAGTGTTGGACTGGAGGGGCCACTGGCCTGATCCAACATGGCTTCTCTTATGTTCTTATGGGCAGCAGCGCACCACCCTTTTCTTGTTGTTGTTTTGGCCATCAAGGCTCAGTCGATTTACAACAACCCCAGTAGGGTTTTTGAGTCAAGGGATATATATATTTCCCAGTGTGGCTGAATGCCAGTATCGTTTTGGTATTGGGATTCAGGAAATGTTCCTCTCCAGAGTGGACCAGTTTGGTGTAATGTTTGTGTGCAGATTCTTATCTAGGAGAACCGGGTTTGATTCCCCCCTCCTCCACTTGCAGCTGCTGGAATGGCCTTGGGTCAGCCATAGCTCTGGCAGAGGTTGTCCTTGAAAGGGCAGCTGCTGTGAGAGGCCTCTCAACCCCACCCACCTCACAGGGTGTCTGTTGTGGGGGAGGAAGGTAGAGGAGATTGTGAGCCGCTCTGAGATTTGGAGCGGAGGGCGGGATATAAATCCAATATCTTCTTCTTCCATCTATACCTTGTGACTGCTAGCCACTGATGGACCTCTGCTCCAAATGTTTCACCAATCTGCTTGTGAAGCTGCCTGTTCTTGTAGCTGCTGCCACCTCCCGGGGCAGTGAATTCCATGTGCTAACCACCATTTGGGTGAAGAAGTACTTCCTTTGATTTGCTGTAAGTCCCCTGCTCATTAATTTCATGGAGGGGCCACGAGTTCTTGTATTTTGGGAAAGGGAGAAAAGTACTTCTTTCTCTACTTTCTCTATCCCATGCATAATTCTGTAAGTCTCTATCCTATCATCCCTCAGTAGTCTTTTCTCCAGGCTTAAAGCACCCTAACCTAAGAGTGCTGACCTTCTGCAGTACAACGCTGTCCTATTTTGGTGTAGTGGTGAAGTGCGCGGAATCTTATCTGGGAGAACCAGGTTTGGTTCCCCACTCCTCCACTTGCAGCTGTTGGAATGGCATTGGGTCAGCCATAGCTCTTGCAGCAGTTGTCCTCGAAAGAGCTGCTTCCGGGAGAACTCTCTCAGCCCCACCTACCTCACTGGGTGTCTTGGGATGGGGGGGGGGGGAAAGGTAAAGGAGATTGTGACCACTCTGAGATTCAGAATGAAGGGTGGGATATAAATCCAATATCTTCTTCTGTTTTGGATAGTTTGCCACCTCGGAGACCCAAAACAAGGCAGAAAGATAGCATACAATTGTTTTAAATCAAATGAAGAAATGCACAAAAACAGGCACTGCTGCTTGTTTTCCAGAGGAGCAGCGGGCTGTACCCAAGGGCAAGGGGAGCCAGTCTGGTGTAGTGGTGAAGTGCACGGACTCTTATCTGGGAGAACCGGGTTTGATTCCCCCCTCCTCCACTTGCACCTGCTGGAATGGCCTTGGGTCAGCCATAGCTCTTGCAGAGCTATCCTTAAAAGGGCAGCTTCTGGCAGAGCTCTCTCAGCCCCACCCACCTCACAGGGTGTCTGTTGTGGGGGGGAGAAGATAAAGGAGATTGTAATTCTCTGATTGAGAGAAAAGGGCAGGGTATAAATCTGCAGTCTCCTTCTTGATGGCCGCCTTTCCTGCCTGTGACGATTCCGGGGTTGTGCCGTTGCAGGAGAGTGCGCCAAAGCACCCGGGAAAAGCCGGGGCTCCCACAGGGCCCGGGCCAAGAGGGGCCGGGCTCGGGCCAGCAAGGACACCTCCAAGCTGTTGCTGCTGTACGACGAAGACATTCTGGAGAGGGATCCGCTGCGGGAGCAGAAGGATTTGGCCTTTGCCCAGGCCTACCTGGGCAGGGTAAGGAGCTGCCGATTCGGAACACGCCCGCTTCCTTTTCTTATAATGGGAATGGCATTCCTGCATGTTTTGGAGCCAGCCGGGTAAATCACATCTTTGTGATGCCTGGACAGACCGATTGTTGAGGCGTATCACCAGGGCCTTTTTTGTAGCAGGAACTCCTTTGCGATTAGGCCACGCCCCCCTGATGTATGCTAAGCGGTGGCAATTATCGTACAGCTAGTTCCATTTCCTCATGCGGCAGCCATTTTGTGGCTGTGCTCACCACCCCATGTCAGGATTCTAAATGTCCCCGCAGGCTCAAAAAGGTTGGGGATCCCTGATACATATCTCCCAGTCTCCGGTCTTGTCATGATCCTGGGCCTAGTGAGGCCTGCAGGCCCCAGGGAAGCCTGCTTAGGAGTTACTGGGAAAAGCCTACATCTCCCGGGATCCCCTCTGTCCCTCTGACTGGGTAGCAAGGGGTTTGGAGGGAAACAGACCCAGAGAGGGGTGGGGCCTGGGAAGAGAATATATAAAGGCCAAACCCAGGAAGTGGGTGTTCTTTTCCCGGAAGGCTGAGCTGGAGGCAGGCTGTGCCTGGAGAGCTTGAGCAGGGGAAAGCTCCCTCATAGGGTTGCCAAGTCCAATTCAAGAAATATCTGGGAACTTTGGGGGTGGAGCCAGGAGACATTAGGGGTGGAGCCAAGATCAGGGCTGTGACAAGCATAATTGAACACCAAAGGGAGTTCTGGCCCTCACATTTAAAGGGACAGTACACCTTTTCAATTACTTCCTTCCATAGGAAATAATGAAGGATAGGGGCACCTTCTTTTGGGGCTCATAGAATTGGACCTTGTGGTCCAATCTTTTTGAAACTTGGGAGGTGTCTTGGGGAGAGGCACTAGATGCTATACTGAAAATTTGGTGCCTCTACCCCAAATAACAGCCCCCCCCCCCAGAGCCCCAGATACCCGCAGATCAATTTTCCATGATTTCCTATGGGAATAAATCTCCATAGGGAATAACAGAGTTCCCAGCAGACATTTCCCTCCCCTCCCCCCGCTTTCTGACAACCCTGAAGCGGGGGGAGGGCCTCCAAACTGGGGGATCCCCTGCCCACACCTGGGGATTGGCAACCCTACTCCCTCATCCAAGGCAAGGGGTGAGTGCTGGTATTAGGTAGGGACTGTATAGATAGGCGCGTTAGGGCATTTGTTTATTTCCCCTTCACCCCTTTTACTGTTTTATGCACCTTGTTAATTTATATTGCACTAAAATAAAGCTTTTTGTTGTTATTTACCCTGCCTGGTCCTCACGCCCATTATTTGGCCTAAGCTAAGGGAGGCCTGGAAGGGCTTGGGAGGGTACTCTGGGCCTTCTCAAGGGGAACCCTTAACCCAGAGTGGTGGCAGCAATTGGTAATACCCCCCCCCCCCGAGTCGTGACAGGTCTCTTGAGGCCCGGATTGTGTTTTCTGCCCATGCCCAGACACTGAGGATTATGCCGCCCTTAGAACTTTGCCCACCCATTCCCCATTTCAATCACATTGCCCACTTTCAGTGGCTAAATTGGGAGCTGGCTTTCTGACGATAGACCCCTCCCCTTTTGTAGGTCCGCGAGGCCTTGCGGCACGTCCCGGGCAAGTACGAGGAGTTCCTGCGCATCATCTACGAGTTTGAGAGCAATGTCCACAAGCAGACAGCCGTGGACCTCTATGCCCGCCTGCGCGGCCTCCTGCGGGAGTGGCCCCAGCTGCTCACCGACTTCGCTGCCTTCCTCTTGCCGGAGCAAGCCCTGGAGTGTGGGCTGGTACGTGGGCCGCAGCCGAGAGACACTTGCGAACACATCCCTGTTGGCGGTTCCAGGAGCCAGCTGAGGAGTTGTTGCCCTGGATCGGCAGCTCCAGGGCTGGGATGGGGGGCAGTAATCGGGGCAGTGCATGAGCCCTGTATTCTCTGTGAGAGCCAGTTTGGTGTCATGCATAAGAGCAGTGGACTCCGATCTTGGAGAACTGGCTGATTCCCCACTCCTCTACATGAAGCCAGCTGGGTGACCTTGGGTTAGTCCCTTTTCTCTTGGAGCTCTCTCAGTCCCACCCGTCTCACAGGGTGTCTGTTGTGGGGAGAGGAAGGGAAGGCAATTTTAAGCCGCTCTGAGACTTCAAGAAAGGGTGGGGTATAAACCCTCCTCTTCCTCCCTGTTTTTCCTTTCCTTTTCTCTTCTTCCTCCTCTTCCTCGAATCATACAGTTGGAAGTGACCTCTAGGGTCATCCAGTCCAGGCGTGGTCAACGGTAGCTCTCCAGATGTTTTTCCCTACAACTCCCATCAGCCCCTGCCAGCAGGACCAATGGCTGGGCTGATGGGAGTTGTAGGCAAAAAAAAACATCCAGAGAGCTACCGTTGGCCACCCCTGACTAGTCCAACCCCCTGGCAAGGTAGGAGTTTCACGAATACTTCCCCCCCAACGCATATATTCCCAGCGACCCCTGCTCCGTACACAGAAGATGGCAAAAACCTCCAGGATCCTTGACCAAACTGGCCTGGAGAAAAATTGCTGACTGACCCAATCAGCTTTTCCCTGGGTGTGTAAGAAAGGGCCACGAGCACTCAGCACTGATGCAACCCTTCCTGCCCTCCTTCTCACAATCTGCCTAATCCACAAATCAGCATTGCTGTCAGATGGCCATCTAGCCTCTGTTTAAAACATCCAAGGAGGGAGAGCCTGTTCCACTGAGGAATCACTCTGACCGTCAGGTAGTTCTTCTTAATGTTTAACCAGAAAGTCTTTTGATTTGATTTCAACCCATTCTAGTCCAACCTTCTGGGGCCACAGAAAACAATTCTGCACCATCCTGTATAGGACAGCCCTTCAAGTACTCAAAGATGGTGATCATATCACCTCTCAGCCGCCTCCTCTCCAGGCTAAACATCCCCAGCTCCTTCAACCTTTCCTCATAGGACTTGGTCTCCACACCCCTCACCATATTTGGAGAGCCAGTTTGGTGTAGTGGTTAAGTGTGCGAACTCTTATCTGAGAGAACTGGGTTTGATTCCCCACTCCTCCACTTGCACCTGCTAGCATGGCCTCGGGTTAGCCATAGCTCTGGCGGAGGTTGTCCTTGAAAGGGCAGCTGCTGTGAGAGCCCTCCCCAGCCCCACCCACCTCACAGGGTGTCTGTTGTGGGGGAGGAAGGTAAAGGAGATTGTGAGCCGCTCTGAGACTCTTCCGAGTGGAGGGCGGGATATAAATCCAATATCTTACTGTAATCAAGATAATGTCTACAGCATTCCCATGATCCAGCAAGTTAGTAGCTTTCTCCTCCTCTTTTTTCTCTTCCTCGTCTTCCTTTTCTTCCTCCTCCTCCTCTTCTGTTCTTCCTCATCTTTTTCTTCCTCCTCCTCCCTCCTATCTCACTTGTGCGCATGCAGCTGCTCTAGGACAGTGTCAGCAGGTAGCTATGTTGGTCTGGAGCAGAGAGATTCAAGGTGGGATATAAGATGCAAGCTCTGAAATGATATCTTTTTCTGGACCTTGATAGCGCCGTGGCATTATAAGCCCCAGTGGCGGGGTTGGAGTGGGGAGAGAGCCGTGGCTCAGTGGCAGAGCATCTGCTTGCCAGGCGGAAGGTCCCCAGTTCAATCCCTGGCATCTCCACTAAAAAGGGACCAGGCAGGAGGTGATGTGACAGACCTCTGGAGAGCCACGGCCAGTCTGAGCACGCAACACTAAACTCGATGGACTCTGGGTCCGATTCAGTTGATGGTAGCTTCCTGTGTTGGTGTACACGCACAAAACTGTTCTCAGATTATGGAAGAAATGAGAGATCTTCAGAGCTCAGCGTGTTATATCTCAGGGATGCAGCATCTGATCGTTATGCAGTTGTGTTAGAATGTATAAAAGGAAGTCCTTCTTCACCCAGGAGGTGGTGGCGGCTACAAGCATAGACAGCTTCAATAGAGGACTGGATCAACATATGGAGCAGAGGCCCATCAGTGGCTATTAGCCACAGCGTATTGTTGGAACTCTCTGTCTGGGGCAAGTGATGCTCTGTATTCTTGTGCTGGGGGGGGGGGGTGCAGTGGAAGGGCTTCTAGCCCCACTGGTGGACCTCCTGATGGCACTTGGGGCACCAAGAATACAGAGCATCACTTGCCCCAAACATAAGAACATCAGAGAAGCCATGCTGGATCAGGCCAATGGCCCATCCATTCCAACGCTCTGTGTCACACAGTGGCCAAAAACCCCCAAGTGCCATCAGGAGGTCCACCAGTGGGGCCAGGACACTAGAAGCTCTCCCACAGTGGCTCCTCCAAGCACCAAGAATACAGAGCATCACTTGCCCAGACAGAGAGATCCAACAGTACACTGTGGCTAAGAGCACTGATGGACCTCTGCTCCATATGTTGATCCAGTCCCCTCTTGAAGTACCGTCTGTGCTTGTAGCCACTGCCACCACCTCCTGTGGCACTGAATTCCACATGTTAATCCCCCTTTGGGTGAAGAAGGACTTCCTTTTCTCCATTCCAACCCGACGGCTCAGCAATTTCATTGAATGCCCACGAGCTTTTTTTTTAAAGGCATGGAGGCACCTCTGTGATTTCCCCTCCTCCCCACTCCCCAATCGCAGCCGCAGATAAGTGGTGCCAGACAGTTGGTGTGGTTGTGCACCCATGGCCAGGGCCGGCGCGTGGGAGTCTGCGAACTAGGCAACGGCCTAGGGCGCTGGCTCCCATAGGGGCTCCTCCCTCCCTCTGGCAGGATCGGCTGAGGTTGCCGCTGCGCCCCCCCCCCCCCGAGCCTAGGCTGGTCCTTACCAGCTTCAGTGTGGCTGCGCGATGCTTCTAAACCTATGAAGGTCCCGCGATAGGAGAGTTCGCTCCCCATCACTTTTGGTTCCAGGAAGGAGGAGGAGTGAACTCTCCTCCCGTGTAGAAGCCGTGCGCAGCCACATTGGAGCTGGTAAGGATGGGGGACCAGCCTCGGTGGTGGTGGAAGGGAGTGCGGCTTGGCTTGCTGGTAAGGATCAGCTGGGGGGGGGTGGCCAATGGAGTGCGGCGCTGCAAAGCAGCACCACGAAGGGAAGGGGGGGAGGACGGAAGAGGGCCAAGAATAGAGGGGCCCGCACACAGCCTGATAACGTCATTGGGTTGCGCGTGCTATGGCACGGAAGTTTGTTAAAAAGGAGAGGGGGGCAGGGGGGGGGATTTTGCCCTGGGCCACTGGAAACTTCAGCCCCAGGCCTGCCCAAGGCTGACCCTCTCCCGCTTTCTTCTCGGGCAGTTCGAAGAGCAGCAGGCGTTTGAAAAGAGCCGGAAGTTCCTGCGGCAGCTGGAGATCTGCTTTGCCGAAAACCCTTCCCACCACCAGAAGATCATCAAGGTGCTGCAGAGCTGTGCCGAGTGTCTGCCCCAGGAGATCGTGGAGGTGAGGCCGATGAGCAGAGGTCACCTTGGCCTGCTCTGCTCCACGGGGGGGGGGGGGGGGGCGGCCCTTTCGGGCACTAGGTCCTGGGCCCTGGTGGGTGCTTGAGTTGAACGGGGACATCGCTTTATGGAAGAATGAAAAAAGACGTTCATCTGACCAAGTACATAAACCTTTTATGAGGGCCTAAGAAGAAGACAGGTCAGACCAGTGGTCCGTCTAATCCAGTATCTGGTCTCACACAGTGGCCCCAACCAGTTCCTCAGGAGGGCCAACAACAGGGCAGAGAGGTCAAGGCCTTCCCCTTATAAGAACATCAGAAGAGCCCTGCTGGATCAGACCAGTGAGGGTCCATCTAGTCCAGCCTCCTGTCTCACACAGTGGCCTCAATCAGTTCCTCTGGAGGGCCAACAACAGGGCAGAGAGGCCGAGGCCTTCCCCTCAGAAGAACATCAGAAGAGCCCTGCTGGATCAGACCAGTGAGGGTCCATCTAGTCCAGCATCCTGCCTCACACAGTGGCCTCAGTCAGTTCCTCTGGAGGGCCAACAACAGGGTAGAGAGTTCAAGGCCTTCCCCTTATAAGAACATCAGAAGAGCCCTGCTGGATCAGACCAGTGAGGGTCCATCTAGTCCAGCCTCCTGTCTCACACAGTGGCCTCAATCAGTTCCTCTGGAGGGCCAACAACAGGGCAGAGAGGCCGAGGCCTTCCCCTCAGAAGAACATCAGAAGAGCCCTGCTGGATCAGACCAGTGAGGGTCCATCTAGTCCAGCCTCCTGTCTCACACAGTAGCCTCAATCAGTTCCTCTGGAGGGACAACAACAGGGCAGAGAGGCTGATGCCTTCCCGTCATAAGAACATCAGAAGTGCCCTGCTGGATCAGACCAGTGAGGGTTCATCTAATCCAGCCTCCTGTCTCACACAGTGACCTCAACCAGTTCCTCTGGAGGGCCAACAACAGGGCAGAGAGACCGAGGCTTTCCCCTCATAAGAACATCAGAAGAGCCCTGCTGGATCAGACCAGTGAGGGTCCCTCTAGTCCAGCATCCTGCCTCACACAGTGGCCTCAGCCCGTTCCTCCGGAGGGCCAACAACAGGGCAGAGAGGCTGAGGCCTTCCCCTCATAAGAACATCAGAAGAGCCCTGCTGGATCAGACCAGTGAGGGTCCCTCTAGTCCAGCCTCCCACCTCACACAGTGGCCACAACCAGTTCCTCTGGAGGGCCAACAACAGGGCAGAGGCCTTCCCCTGATGTTGCCTCCTGACGCTGGGATGCAGAAGTCGACTGTCTCCGAACGTGGAAGTTCCCTTAAATCGCCAGGGCTAATTGCTACTGATAGATATTTTTTCTTCCCCCCCCCCCCAACACCCAGCTGAAGACCCAGATGTGGCAGCTGCTGAAAGGGCACGACCACCTGCAGGACGAATTCTCTGTCTTCTTCGATCACCTGCGGCCCTCGGCCAGCCGCATGGGAGACTTCGAGGAGGTCTGCTGGACGGAGGAGAAAGAGTACGAGGTAGGATCCTTTTTGTTGCTGCCGCCCCCTCCCCCCCGCAAGCTAGCAGGGGAGGTTAGCCTGATGTGGCCGTAGAAATCCCTTGGGCAGGACGAAACATCTCCAGCGTTCAGTCCTCCAGCGGGTGGATTTGAGCAGCAGGGACACACACACACCCTGCAAGCAGATCAGTTGCGTGGGAGAGTTTGCGCGGCCGGACCCCGAAGGGCTGTGCGTTAACGCAGCTCCTGCGCTTCTCCTAGTTCGATGGCTTTGAAGAAGTGTCCTTGCCCGATATGGAAGAGGAGGAGGAACCCCCCAAAATCCACGCCTCCTCCAAAAACAAGAAGCGGAAGGAGCTGGGAGGCCAGAACGCAGACAAGGTGACTAGAGCCTCACCCCGCTCGGAACTTGGCTCGCCAATCAAGGCCTTAAAAAAACAAATCCCATTTAAATGTTTTAAAAATTAAGTTTCTAGGCCTTAAGGTCATGAATACAGGCTGGGGAGTTTGTGGCCCTCTTTTCACACACCAGGGACATGCGCCCAAAGAATATTAGGGTTATGTCCAAGGCCAAACTTGTTTAACGTAAGAGTCACATAGAATAAACAGGGAGGGAGGGAGGGAAGGAAGGAAAATAGATGGGGAGAGGGAGGGGAGAGAGGTGAAAAGAAAGCAACTTGGAATGCATTTTCCAAGCTGCTGGCTGGCTTGGCTCAGAGAAGTGATTTAAGGAGAAAAATGCCTTCTTCAAGCTGGCCTGTGGGGCAGTGAGGGGTTTGAGAGCCACGAAATTCAGCTCCTGAGCCACAATTTGGCCTACCTCTGTTTTGTCCGTAGTAGAACCTGACATGTCCCCAGGCTGGGTGTTTTAATGCACCCGCAGAAATGGGAACTGCAGAGCGAGAAGAGCATTGCAACCATGGCGTGGCATTTCTTGTTGCAATAGTGTACTAGGGAAGTGGTCTCTCATGTACGCTGGCCCATCGTTGATGGTGTGGGTCTGCCACCCAGAACCAGTGTGATTTTGTCGTTAAGAGTGTCGGACTAGGATGGGAGAGACCCAGGTTTGAATCCCCGCTCCGCCATGGAAGCTCGCTGGGTGACCTTGGGCCAGTCACAGCCTCCTCCGCTTCACAGGGTCGCTGGGAGGGTGAAATGCAGGGAAACGATGTCAGCCATTTTGAGTCCCCCGTGGGAAGAAAAGGCGGGAAAGAAGCAAAGTGAATAATAGAACCAAGGCCTTGGAGCAGGCTGTGAAGTAAGGTAGGGGTCCCCAATGCGATGCCCATGGCAGCCGGCAGCCCCTTCCCTGGTGCCCACCAAGTGTTTTCCGAAAGTGGGCAGGGCCAGATGGGGCTTTTGCCCGGCAAGGCTTCTGATTGGCTCTTGGAGATTTGATTGGCTGTTTGGAATTTTTTTGGGGGGGGGGGGAGGGCATTGCATGGTTTTAGTGAGATTCACTAGCACCATCTACAGAGAAGCACCCAGTGATGTATAAATTACTTAAGAGATGGCAGAAAGTATTTGACCGGTCAGTTCTAACACACAAATCTACCCCCCCTCAGCCTAATAGGGGGCCCCACTCCCTCTGCTCCCTTCCCGCGCTGCCAGTACAGCCTTACAGTACAGAGCAAGAGAGAGCAAAGTTAGGGTTATAGTGCTGGGATTCAGGTTACAGGGATTCCCAGTTCACGCAAGCCGGGTCAGTACATCACTGTTCAGTGTGGAAGCTGAAGGCAGTCTCTGTGTCCAGAATTAGGGGCCATAGAAGGAGAGATTTGTTTCCGTCTTCCTTTGCTTGCTCAGCTAGATGGAGTCTGCATTCTCTCTCAGTTGATACCTTCACCTGGGCCTTTTTTTGGTAGAAAAAGCCCAGCAGGAATTCATTTGCATATTAGGCCACACCCCCTGGCTGCATCATTGTTTTGTGTGGGACTTTTTTTGTGGGAAAAGCCCAGCAGAGCCAGTTTGGTGTAGTGGTTAAGTGTGCGGACTCTTATCTGGGAGAACCGGGTTTGATTCCCCACTCCTCCACTTGCACCTGCTGGCATGGCCTTGGGTCAGCCATAGCTCTGGCAGAGGTTGTCCTTGAAAGGGCAGCTGCTGTGAGAGCCCTCTCAGCCCCACCCACCTCACAGGGTGTCTGTTGTGGGGGAGGAAGGTAAAGGAGATTGTGAGCCGCTCTGAGACTCTTCGGAGTGGAGGGCGGGATATAAATCCAATATCTTCATCTTCTTCTTCTTCTATTAGCATATTAGGCCAAAACCCCTGGCTGCACCATTGTTCTGTGCACGACTTTTTGTGGGGAAAGCCCAGCAGGAACTCATTTGCATATTAGGCCACACCCCCTGACACCAAGCCACACGTAACTGCGTTCCTACTAAAAAAAAAGCCCTGGCTTCACCCCCTTGCAGCTGGACCAATGTTTGGATTTGGCCAAGGCGTTTTTTTACATAGAGGATTCCACGGAGCTCCTCTTGACAGCTATCTTTGAAACCCCCCTCATTTTGCGCACTTTTAAGGTGCAGATGAGAGTCTCTCCACAAGATGGCAGCATCTCCCACCCGGCATAGATATGCTGCTCACCTCTGCTTCTGCCTGCCCTTTCAGGAGGCGGAGTGGGCAGAGGGGGCCAAGGAGTGCTCTTGCGGCTGCCACGAGGGGAACAGCGACGCCAGGTTGAAGAGGAGCAAGCGGAAAGGCTGCAGCCACTGCAGCAACAAGGTGAGTGAGCAGTCAGAGGGAAGCAGGCCGCCCGTCTTTTTCGCCACTGCAGTTAAGCTCTGTTGACTATTTCAGGGGTTTGCAAGGATACACAGGGTGGCTTTTTAGTGTCACTCCCAGCTCAGTTTCGCATGTCTGAAAAGACAGTGGTGGCGCACGCAAGACAAGCACACTGATAAGCCTCAGTGACTTCTAGGCATGGCGACTGGGGGAACCTCCACATTCAGAGGCACTAAACCCCTGAATCCCAGAGCCAGAAGGTAACATCAGGGGAAGGCCTTGGCCTCTAGGCTCTGTCATTGGCCCTCCAGAGGAACTGGTTGAGGCCACTGTGTGAGACCGGATGCTGGACTGGATGGACCCTCACTGGTCTGATCCAGCAGGGCTCTTCTAATGTTCTTAAGAGGGGAAGGCCTCAGCCTCTCTGCCCTGTTGTTGGCCCTCCAGGGGAACTGGTTGAGGCCACTGTGTGAGGCAGGAGGCTGGACTAGATGGACCCTCACTGGTTTGATCCAGCAGGGCTCTTCTGATGTTCTTATGAGGGGAAGGCCTCGGCCTCTGTGCCCTGTTGTTGGCCCTCCAGAGGAACTGGTTGAGGCCCCTGTGTGAGGCAGGATGCTGGACTAGATGGACCCTCACTGGTCTGATCCAGCAGGGCTCTTCTAATGTTCTTAAGAGGGGAAGGCCTCAGCCTCTCTGCCCTGTTGTTGGCCCTCCAGGGGAACTGGTTGAGGCCACTGTGTGAGACAGGAGGCTGGACTGGATGGACCCTCACTGGTCTGATCCAGCAGGGCTCTTCTGATGTTCTTATCAGAGGAAGGCCTCGGCCTCTGTGCCCTGTTGTTGGCCCTCCAGAGGAACTGGTTGAGGCCCCTGAAATCAATAGTGCTAGACACTGCAGGCCATAACTGGAACTCACACAAAGGCATATCCGGTGCTGTCGAGCCAAAAATAGCAATATTTATTTCTTTTTATTTATTTTAGCATATTTCTATTCCGCCCATTCCCTGTAGGGCTCAGAGTGGAGTACAGCATGTGATAAAACAATAAAATACAATAAAAACATTTTAAAAACAGATAGCTCAACAGCACTCAGAGAAGTTACCCAGCCTATACCGAATACAGAACTATGAAATGCTGTCTGTAACCTAATTCTCAAAAGCAGGGGAAAAAGGTTATTTGTATTGTGAAACTTGCTTGAATACCCAGTTAGAGACTTCACATAACACACAGTTTCATAAACATTGGTGCTATACAGTCATTCAGCTATGATTCATACTGAAGCATCTCTCACTTGCTATACAAAAAATTCATTAAAAAGACAAGTGTATGTCACTTTAAAAAAAAAAAGATATTGGATTTATATCCCACCCTCCACTCCAAATCTCAGAGCGGCTCACAATCTCCTTTATCTTCCTCCCTCACAACAGACACCCTGTGAGGTGGGTGGGGCTGGAGAGGGCTCTCACAGCAGCTGCCCTTTCAAGGACAACCTCTGCCAGAGCTATGGCTGACCCAAGGCCATTCCAGCAGCTGCAAGTGGAGGAGTGGGGAATCAAACCCGGTTCTCCCAGATAAGAATCTGCACACTTAACCACCACATCAGACTGGCTCCTTTTAACAGTTGATTCCAGACACATGAGCACTGAATAAGGCAACCAAACGTTCCAGCCAGCAAGAAGTTATTTCCAGAAGAGTAACTGCTAGGTGCAAATATACACTGCTGGCACAACTGGATGATATTATCAGACATGTATGAAATTCTTACATAAGCAGTTGGAGCAGGGCACATTTTCTGGATACATGGTGGGTTCGTTTAAAAATAATTGGTCAATTTGCTTCTATTCCTTGCTGCTTATAATGGAACCAGTCAGAATAATAAATATTTAATACCGTAGACTCCACTTGCTTCTGTTTCCTGCTTACAGCGGACCCGGCGAGAAGAGTCAATACTTCATACTGGGAAAAGTGATACACGCAGTGGCTTTTTAATGTATTTGTGTACAGCAAGCAAGAGGTGCTTCAGTATGAATCGTAGTTGAATGACTGTATTCCGCCAACGTAGATGTCCAGGAAACTCTGTATTATATGCGGGAGTCTCTGACTGGGTCTTCAACCACGGACCTGGAGTGTTCGACAATACAGATAATTTTTTTCACTGTTCATTGGCATTTGAGAATTATGTTACAGCATTCGATGGCTCTATATTCGGTATATGTTGTTATTATAGACACTGCAGGTCAGCAGAGAAAGGTTTGCACCTTAGGATGCACAGTTCAACTTTGATAGGCCTTTGACAGATCTTGGAAGAGAAGCAGGCAGGCTGGGAGAGGCGGGGGAGCACTGGAGAAAGTACAGAAAAGGGCAACTAGAATGATTAAAGGGTTGGAACACTTTCCCTATGAAGAAAGGTTAAAAACTGGCTGGAGAGCCAGTTTGGTGTAGTGGTTAAGTGTGTGGACTCTTATTTGGGAGAACCGAGTTTGATTCCCCACTCCTCCACTTGCACCTGCTAGCATGGCCTTGGGTCAGCCATAGCTCTCGCAGGAGTTGTCCTTGAAAGGGCAGCTGCTGTCAGAGCCCTCTCAGCCCCACCCACCTCACAGGGTGTCTGTTGTCGGGGGAGAAGATATAGGACAGGGGTGGTCAACGGTAGTTCTCCAGATTTTTTTTGCCTACAACTCCCATTAGCCCCAGCCATTGACCATGCTGGCTGGAGCTGATGAGAGTTGTAGGCAAAAAACATCTGGAGAGCTACCATTGGCCACCCCTGATATAGGAGATTGTAAGGTGCTCTCAGTCTCTGATTCAGAGAGAAGGACGGGGTATAAATCTGCAGTCTTCTAAAATGCTTGGGGCTCTTTAGCTTGGAGAAACGTCGGCTGAGGGGTGACATGATAGAGGTTTACAAGATTATGCATGGGATAAAGAAGGTAGAGAAAGAAGGACTTTTCTCACAATACAAGAATTCGTGGACACTCAATGAAATTACTGAGCAGTTGGGTTAGAACTCATAAAAGGAAGTATTTCTTAACCCTAAGGGTTTCATTGGGTTATTTCTTAACCCAGTGAAATTCACTGCCACAGGAGGTGGTGACAGCTACAAGCATAGCCAGCTTCAAGAGGGGATTGGATAAACATCTGGAGCAGAGGTCCATCAGTGGCTATTAGCCACAAGATATAGATGGGACTCTCTGTCAAGGGCAAGTGATGCTCACTATTCTTGGTGTTGGGGGGGGGGGAGCACAGTGGGAGGGCTTCTAGTGTCCTGGCCCCACTGATGGACCTCCTGATGGCACCTGGGTTTTTGGCCACTGTGTGACACAGAGTGTTGGACTGGATGAGCCATTGGCCTGATCCAACTTGGCTTCTCTCATGTTCTTATGGCCACTGTGTGACACAGAGTGTTGGACTGGATGGGCCATTGGCCTGATCCAACATGGCTTCCCTTACATTCTTATGAGGCATGCCGAACCGCGTCTAAAGGGCCTCTTCTTGGTCTGCAGGCGGGAGACAGCAAGGCTTACAAGGCCAAAGATGCCCCGGAGCCCCCGGACAGCGTTGTCCCCCAGGAGCCCAACCCCCGCCCAGAAGGGAAGGAGCCTGCCGAGGAGAGCCCGGAACACAAGGGCGACGGGGAGGCCCCCCAGAGCAGGATGAGGGCAGCTGCCAGGAAGGCGGACTCTGCCTCTGTCGCAGGTGGGTTGAGGTGTATGCGGAGAGCACACCTGTGCCTCGTGAGAGCGAACCAGGTCATGGGTGGGGTTTTCCACTCGGCCTGGGATCTTGTGCAAAGACTAGCAATGTGTGTGTGTGTGTGGGGGGGGTTGTCTCCTCTGTATCCCTTTCTGTGGGTGAAGGGATCATGGGGCATGTGATCTCTCCCCCTCTTTCCCAGGCAAGCCTGTTGAACTGCTCCGGCCCTCAGCAGCCCCCGTCCTGGCTGTCCTGGCTCTGCGCACTTCTGGTTCTGCCGTTTGAAACTTTCCCCCCCACAAAAGCAGCACCACTGGAGCTTTCCCCTCCCCCTTCTGAATTGGCCCGTCAGGGTGGGGAGGGAGCGGGGGCCGTTGGGAGAGGGATGTAAGGGGCCATGTCTCCAGCTTGGTGCAGTGGTTAAGTGCGCAGAATCTTATCTGGGAGAACCGGGTTTGATTCCCCACTCCTCCACTCGCACCTGCTAGAATGGCCTTGGGTTGGCCATAGCTCTCAGAGAGGTTGTCCTTGAATAGGCAGCTTCTGGGAGAGCTCTCTCAGCCCCACCCACCTCACAAGGCGTCTGTTGTGGGGGGGGAGGTAAAAGGGATTGTGAGCCGCTCTGAGATTCAGAGCGAAGGGCGGGGTATAAATCTAATATCGTCGTCTCCATTCCCACTTGTATCTGGGGAAGGGAACATTGGCTCTCAAAAGCTGACACCTCAAGAACAGTGTTGGCCTCCAGGGTGCTGCTGGATTCCAATCTAGCCATTCAGGCGCAGTGTGTGTGCGTGCGTGCGTGTGATGCTCACTATTCTTGGTGCTGGGGGGGGAGCACAGTGGGAGGGCTTCTAGTGTCCTGGCCCCACTGATGGACCTCCTGATGGCACCTGGGTTTTTGGCCACTGTGTGACACAGAGTGTTGGACTGGATGGGCCATTGGCCTGATCCAACATGGCTTCTCTTATGTTCTTATGGCCACTGTGTGACGCAGAGTGTTGGACTGGATGGGCCATTGGCCTGATCCAACATGGCTTCTCTTATGTTCTTATGATCAAAACGGCTACTCTCTGAAACTGCCTTCCCTTTACAGGTTCCCGTGTGGATGGAAAGTTCCCGTCAATCAAAGAGGCCTCCTTAGAGGGGGACGCGCTCCCGACTGGCAGGACTGTAGAGCCACGCTCTCTGCAGGGACCTCTTTGCCCCAAGAAGGCACCCACGGCCGACCCTGCAGCACAACCCCCCGTGACTCCTGCAACTTCTTTGACCCAGGCGCAGAGGACTGGCGCTCCTAAACAGCGACCCAAAGGCAGCTGTTGTCCTGTGGGCAGGGAGGGCGAGGCAGGGCGAGGCCTGAGGAGCACCGAAGCTGCTTGTGGGCTTGACAAAGACGTCTCGGGGCCTGAGGGGAAGGGCCCTGGTTCTCCTCCAGCAAAGAGTTTGCCCCAGAAACTTGCTCTTCAGCCCCGTCTCTCGGAGGAGCCCGTTGCTCTTAGCCTCCGGGAAAAGGAGGGAGAGAGGCTGGCTGCTTCTGCAAATGTGAAAGGACAGGAAACAGGGGGACTGCCTCCCAAAAACCCTGGGCCAAAGGCAGCAGCAGGAACGAACTGTGGCTCGCTGGCTTGCCCCGAGTCCTCCGGCGCTTGCCACCCGCGAGCCCTGGCCTCCGATCAAAAGACAAAGGCGGCAGGGGTGTCGGGCGCAAGCAACTGTTTGCAAGAGCAGCAGCAAGCAGGGGGAGGAGCAGAGCGCGTTCTGCCCCGCCCGCCCAGGCCGAGGGGGGAGGAGCCACAGCAGAGAGCAACGGAAGCCGTGGTCTGCGCCAAGAACATCAAGGTCAGCTCTACGGGGGAGAAGGTTGTCCTGTGGACCAGGTACGTGCCAAGGCACCAAGTCCCTCTCAGAGAGGGGTGTCGAATTCATTTGTTATGAGAGCTGGGTCTGACATAATTGAGACCTTGATGGGCCGGGCTGGGCTGGACCATGTGTGTATCTATTTAAGATCAGGAAGCAGAAATATAAACTTTTTAAGGGACACAAACACAACTGAAGACTTTTAAAAAAAACCTTAAAATAAAACATGCTTAAAATCTTAGCACTTGTTGGTCTTAAAGGTGCTTTCTTTGTATTTCTCCCATGGGATCGAGGGAACTGGGCAAAGGAAGTTCTGGCTCTTTCCCTCCTTCCCCAGGGGACCAGGAGGGGGGAGGAGCCTCAACCAATGGGGAAAATTGAGGTTTTGCTCTGTTGCTCCTGTGCAATTGAGCAAACCTTGCAAAACAAACTGTGATGCAGAAGAAAGCAAGAAAGAAAGAAAGAAAGAAAAGGAAGCAGACAAGAGCCAGTTGCTCAGGGGCCTGATAGGAGCCCTCCAGGGGCCTGATTTGGCCCCTGGGCTGCATGTTTGACACCCTTGCTGTAAGTAATTCGGCACCCACCTGGCAGGTGTCTCTTCCCCTCCCTTCTTCTCCCCCGACAACAGGCGTGGCCCCACCCTGCGGAGTCCCTTAATGAAGAAAATGATACTGGATTTATATTCTGCCCTATATTCTAAATCTCAGAGCAGCTCACAATCTCCTTTATTTCCATCTCCCCCCCCCCCCCGCCAACAGACACCCTGTGAGGTAGGTGAGGCTGAGAGGGCTCTCACAGCAGCTGCCCTTTCAAGGACAACCTCTGCCAGAGCTATGGCTGACCCAAGGCCATTCCTGCAGCTGCAAGTGGAGAAGTGGGGAATCAAACCCGTTTCTCCCAGATAAGAGTCCGCACACTTAACCCCTACACTGAACTGGTTCTCAACCGAGATCCACCCAATGAAATTTGCCTGCCTGCATTGAGTATTCGGGAGCATGCACACACTGAGAAAGGAGCAGATTCCAAGGAGGGGGTAGGATGGAGCAGGGGGTGACAGAGCAGGGGATCTTGGAAGGAGAGGGGAAGAAAGCAGTCACTTGAGATGCAGACTGCCGTTTCTCTCAACTAGTCTGCAGAGAGGCCTTTCGAAATGCAAAGAAGGTTTCGTTCTGGGAATGCTGGTGGTGGCATTTATTTATTTATGATTTGTATCCCGCCCTTCCCACAAAAGTGGCTCAGGGCAGCTGAGCCACATTGTGAAATGTGGCCCAGGACAGTGGGGTCAGCTTGGCCCCTCTCTAGAACCAGGGTGTTTTTCTTTCAGGGAGGCTGACCGTGTCATCCTGACCACCTGCCAAGAACGAGGAGCTCAGCAAGACACGTTTCGGGCCATCTCGCAGCAGCTGCACAACAAAACAGCCGAGGAAGTGAGTCTCTCTGGGAAATGAAAGTTCTGAGGAGGGAGGGGAGTTCCCCCTTTTGTTGGGGGAGGGAGGTGTCAGGGCTCACAGCGTTTGCGCTTCTTGCTTCCCTAATCTTTGGTCTGTGGAGCTGTTTGGCTGACCACTTTAAAGGAATGTAGTGTTTCCTGGACTCCAAGGGCCAGAGAGAGCACTGACCAGTTGCTGGTGTTTCAGTAAGGATGAGACGATGCTCAGTTCTTCAGAAAGCATTGCTGAGAGGCAGGCAAAATATGTCTGAGAAGTCATGAGACTTTGAAAAGAATTGTGCTGAGCTGTTTATTTTCACATTCACTACAATCTTCCTTCCTTAGTCATGGGATATCCCAAGATCCCCCCCCCCCAATTGATGACAGTGTCTTTGCTGTTAGTAGGGTGGTGCACGAGTGGGACCAGACTAATATGAACATATGAAGCTGCCTTCTACTGAATCAGACCCTTCACGGTCCATCAAAGTCAGTACTGTCTACTCAGACTGGCAGCGGCTCTCCAGGGTCTCAAGCTGAGGTTTATCACACCTATTTGCCTGGAACCTTTTTAGTTGAAGATGCCAGGGATTGAACCTGGGACCTTCTGCTTACCAAGCAGATGCTCTACCACTGAGCCACCGTCCCTCCGCATGACATCTGGTAGGGTTGGGGGCAGGGACTTGGGGGGAGGATGATAGCAGGTGTACTATTACATCACTTCCGTGGAAAACTGGGAAGTGACATAAGGTAGCTCTAGGAACTTCGGGGCATAGACAACTTAGTCAGCCCTTATTCCCACTGTTCCATTTAGGGCTTTAGGGACTGTGGGTGTGGGAAGCACTGCACAGCCAGAACTTTCCTGCTTATTCTGATTCTTCAGGGGATCAGCGGTAGGGAAATTCAGCTCAACAAAGCCACAGACAACACAGACAGAATCTCCCCCCGAGCTCCTTCTGACTTATAGCCCTCTGTGCTTCTTCTCTCAGGTAGCCCACCGCTTCAGGGAGCTGATGACATTGTTCCACACGGCCTGCGACGTCAGCTCGGACGAGGAAGACGACGGCACCAGCACCAGCAACGCTGACCAGCTCTCGGACAAAGATCCGGTTCTCTCTGAAGAAGAGCAGGAGGAATGAGGCGGCGAGGCCAGCGACAGCTTCGCTGCAGTGCTCCGCTCTGGGGGACGTCGCTGGCTCGCCCCCCTGCCCTGCCCCACGGAAGACACCTCTGAAGAAACATTGCACGTGAAAGCGGGGTGGGACGGCTGTGTCGTGGAAGTAGGCAGGGGTCGCCCTTGTGCTTGGACAACACGTGATGTAAATGCTGTAATAGCAGGAACTGTGTACAGCCTCTCCTGTATGGATATTTATTGTGCAATTTAATATTAACGAATAAAGCCATTGGTTTGGGGTAGCTGAGCCACCTTTCCTGTGTTCGCAGCAGGGTTCTGGAACAGAAGGGGAGGATCCTTAAACTCTCCCCTCCCCCCCCAACACCACGGAACACGAGCCCAGGATACTCCAGCGAGTTTTCATTCATTTATTTACATGGCCAGCAGGAGGCCTCCCCGCGCAAGGGAAGTCAGTCCACTTCGTCTTCAGATTCTTCCTCCGCGCTGCTCTCCGTGTAGCAGTAGGACAACGTCCTCAGGTCCTCCAAGGCCTCCTGGAAGTCGTTGAGCTCCACACCCGCCGAGAAAAAGCTCGCCCAGCGGCGGACGTCCAACCGGCGCAGCTCTTTGTAAAAGCCGTTGAGGGTTCGGTGCAGGATGGCTGAGGCCTGCAGGGCGGTGACGACGGGAAGGCTTTCGACGGCTGGAGGGGGCAAACAGAAGGGGGGGTCGAGACCTGGGGGCGCAGCAGCACAGCGCTTCGCCTGCACACGGCACCTCTGTGGGAAAAGCTCTTTGCTTGTGGGCCAGCCTCGCTTGGATGGGGCTGGTGCAAAGGAGCCACCTGAATGCTTTGTGTGGCTTTCCCACAGGAGTGACGGCACAGGCTCGGGGCCCTTTCACACACGTGAAATGATGAAACCCACTTCAGCAACTCTTCGCAAGTAGGTTTGGCCATTTCACAGAGTAAAATCCAGCAGCAGAGTGCATTGAAAGTGTTATTTAGCATCTATGAAGGTGCCTTTTGAGGCAGCATTTGGCTTGTGGCCAAAAGTCTCTGACCTGGTGTTGATATTAACCTACAGTCAACCCCACGTGCATCTTCCTGCTTATAACAAGTGCACCCCGCTTCTCTTGCCTTTACATTAGCCATTTAATGTCACAAAGCTGAGCTATCAGTTGGCTGAAAATGAACCCCGGGTCTATTAACTGAGTGGTCTTTTGATGATGAAGATATTGGATTTATACCCTGCCCTCCACTCCAAGTCTCAGAGCAGCTCACAATCTCCTTTATCGCCCTCCCGCACAACAGACACCCTATGAGGTGGGTGGGGTGGAGAGAACTCTCACAGCAGCTGCCCTTTCAAGGACAACTCCTACCAGAGCTATGGCTGACCCAAGGCCATTCCAGCAGGAGTGTGGAATCAAACCCGGCTCTCCCAGATTAGAGTCCGCACACTTAACCACTACACCAAACTGGCTCAAACAGATTTGGGGGGGGGGGGTTCTGCTCCAGGGCTGCCCCTTCTCCCCTCCCCCCCAATTAACTGGTGGTAGCAGCAGCATGGTCTTGTGCAGGCACTGAGGGTGCACTGTTCTGCCCCAATGTGCCCCCTCCCATCGTAGCCCCCAGACAACTTGCCTGCTGAGGCCCTTGCAGGGGCATCCAAGAGGAATCCATGCCTGTCCAGAAGAGGAGAGAAGTACTGGGGATATGGAGGCCGCAGCTGGCAAGGCCCTTGCAGTAAGTGCACGGTGCTGCTGAACAAAGCCAGAGTCAGTGTAACTGGCCAGAGCGAGGCTGCTCTGTGTCATGTAGCTAGAAAAATCAATGGCGATACAGTAAGATACTGTATCGCCATTGATTTTTCTACCCTTCCCTGTGTCAGCTTCACAAACCTGAGGGTGGTGGGGCACGTGGTGTACAAGTAGCGGGCCAGCACCTCCTCTCCCGTCTCGCACATGTGCAGGATGGACTTCGGCTCACAACCTGGAGGGGGTTTGCTAGAAGAGAAACAAGAAGACTAGATTTATACCTTGCTTTACTCTCTGAATCAGAGTCTCAGAGAGGCTCACAATCTCCTTTCCCTTCCTCCCCCACAACAGACACCCTGTGAGGTGGGTGGGGCTGAGAGGGCTCTCCCAGCAGCTGCCCTTTCAAGGACAACCTCTGCCAGAGCTCTGGCTGACCTAAGGCCATTCCAGCAGCTTCAAGCAGAGGAGGGGGGAATCAAGTCTGGTTCTCCCAGATAAGAGTCTGCACACTTAACCACTACACCAAACTGGCTCCGGAGTCGGAGAGGGCAGAGATGCTCTCTTGAAGCAGCAGCACCCTGAGTGGTTTTATCTCTCAGGGGTAACCTGGATCTCTAAACAGCCTCCAGGAGGAATGAATACCACCACTCCTGCCTGGCTTGGGGCTGTCTGGAATGGCAGGTGAGCTACGTGTCCGTCCAGTCACGGACACTGGCAACAGCGACTTCCTTTGACATTTCAAGCTTTTGGTGTCTCCTAGGAGCTTGGAAGGCTCTGACAAGTAAACCCCCCTTTTGTTGACAGTGCTTGGCTGAGTGTAAGTGCCACCGGGAAAGACTCCACTCCAATTTGGGCAGAATAGCTTAAACTTCTTGCTGACATGTGGGCTTTGCTATCGGGAAGTACAGGGGACTGCTCCTTCATGTGAATCCCCTGCATTCTGCAGTGGTACAATCTGGATGGGGGTGAAAAGTGCCATCAAGTCGCAGCAGGCTTTATGGTGACCTGTTAGGGCAGATTACACATTAGCACGGGGTGTGGGGTGGGGGATAATGCGCGGCCTCTGTCATCGGCCGCAGGCCTTATGTTTGACACCCCTGCGGTTGGGTTTTCAAGGCACGAGATGGTCAGAGGTGGCATACCAAACTCATTTGTTACAAGAGCTGGGTCTGACATAAACGTCACTTTTGCTGGGCTGGGCCAGGCCATACGTGCCATAAAATGTAATCCCAGGTACCAGAAGATGTAAACTTCATAAAGGACACAGGCAAATCCAAACAGCAATATTATTTACTCAAAACATGCTTTAAAACATTGACCCTCTTACAGTATTTCCTTATAGTATCTCCCTGATACTCTATGTACCCTCCCACTTTCATGGTCTGTTACAGACTGAACACAATGCACAGCCACCACTGTCATCCGGCAACAAAGGTAAGGACCAGTTGCTTGTGGGTCAGATAAGAGCTGGGCTGGTTTTGACCCACAGGCCATGTTCGAAGAAGAAGATATTGGATTAATATCCTGCCCTATACTCTGAATCTCAGAGTCTCAGAGCGGTCACAATCTCCTTTACACCCCCCCCCCCGCACAACAGACACCCTGTGAGGTGGGTGGGGCTGAGAGAGCTCTTACAGCAGCTGCTCTTTCAAGGACAGCTTCTATGAAATCTATGGCTGACCCAAGGCCATCTCAGCAGCTGCAAGTGGAGGAGTGGGAAATCAAACCCGTTTCTCCCAGATAAGAGTCCGCACACTTAACCACCACACCAAACTGGCTCTCTTGGCTACCCTGTGGTGAGGTTTCCAAATCAGAGGTGGTCTGCCGTTGCCTGCCTCCGCCGAGTGCCCCTGGACTTCCTTGGTGGTCTCCTACCCAAATACTAACTCAGGGCCAACCCTGCTTAGCTTCTGATAGGAGATGAGGGTAGCCTGGGCCATCCAGACTCAGGTTGACCGTCTCTGTGAGACTGGGTCAAGTTTTAAGACAGTTTCTCCTAAGGAGCTATAGTAACGATTTCTGACTCCTGCTTTATAACCAAAATGCATTTCTCTTAGAGCTGGCCCCCTTCCCCAGTTCTGGAACTACTGCCTAGAGACAGGAAGAATATACCCTCCCGTCCCCTGCTTGGCTGATCCAGACAGAGATTTGGAAATGCAAAATTCGGCAGCTCATCTCAGCCTCCTACCTGACCAGGCGTTCTTTGGCGATTCCCCGCAGCACAACAGACTGAGCAAAACAGCGTCTGTCCCCTTGCTCTCCGCAGGAAGACAGCGGGCTCCAGGGCATGGGCGACTGGTGGGTACACAAAGCGTCGGGCAGGGACTGGGATGGGGCTGTGGGAAAAGGCACCGCAGCTACTGCAGTCGCAACCTGGAACAGAAGTGGGAATAAGGGAGTGGTTTGTGTTTCCTCCGGGGATACTAAACACATGAAGCTGCCTTCTCCTGAATCAGACCGTTCGTTCATCAAGTTCAGTACTGTCTGCTCAGACTGATGATGGCTCTCCAGGGCATCAGGTAGAGGTCTTTCCCCATCACCTCCTGCCAGATGTTTTTAACAGTTACCAGGGATTGAACCTGGAACCTTCTGCATGTTAAGCACTTGCCCTTCCTCTGAGCCACAACCTCTTATCTGGTGCATGATCATAGAACCATAGAGTTGGAAGGGACCTCCAGAGTCATCTAGTCCAACCCCCTGCACAATGCAGGAAACTCACAAATACCTCCCCCTAAATTCACAGGGTCTTCATTGCTGTCAGATGGCCATCTAGCCTCTGTTTAAAAACCTCCAAGGAAGGAGAGCCCACCACCTCCCGAGGAAGCCTGTTCCACTGAGGAACCGCTCTAACGGTCAGAAAATTCTTCCTAATGTTGAGATGGAAACTCTTTTGATTTAATTTCAACCTGCTGGTTCTGGTCCTACCTTCTGGGGCCACAGAAAACAATTCCACACCATCCTCTATATGATAGCCCTTCAAGTACTTGAAGATGGTAATCATATCACCTCTCAATTTTAGATTTTTATTAGTTTCTAGAGAAGTAACAGCAACACGGTAAAGGGAAATAGAAAATAAGATATAGACATCAATGCCAATATAGATTAAGCTGTTTGAAAATACTTCCTTAAAATCACAATTTATCAAAATTATTATCACTTTACTCTTGTTAAAATATTTTAACAATTGTAAGCCTTTGGCTAGATTATCTAATTAGCTTTACATTTCTAATATATGTAATATTATAATATACATTACAGGAAAAGGAGAGATTAAAAAAAAATGACACCAAAGAATCTTGTGTCTAACCACGCATATAGCTTCACCCAATTTTTCCTTGCTTCTTCCTTAAATTTCCCGACAAGCAACTGGGATAAATAGTCCATCTCAGCCATAAATAGTCCATCTAAAGTCCAATCTCGTGGGAATTTCTTAGAGTTTCCATTTCTGTGCCAAAAGAATTCTAGCAGCTGAATTGATATGCGCCAGTAAATGTCTCATCGCTTTCGTATAGCTGCCGCTATTAATCCTGCTCCGCGCCGTCAAGCCGCCAGCCTTCCCAGACCCTCCCTGGGTCCAGGAATCGGTCCCCCCAGCACTAGGGAGCCTCTCTACTCTCCGATTAGTGAGCGGTTCTCGGGAGCCTTCCCGAATTGCTCACTATGTTGGGTCGCCGAAACCGGAAGTCCTAATCATATTACCTCTCAGCTGCCTCCTCTGCTGACTGATGTATACTCTGAGAGGCAGGATCAGAAAGGATCAGGTCCTCCAGCACACAGATCAGTCTGTACGCATGATGATGAAGATGGTACTGGATTTATATCCTGCCCTTTACTCTGAGTCTCAGCACAGCTTACAATCTCCTTTGTCTTCCTCCCCCACAGCAGACACCCTGTGAGGTGGGTGGGGCTGAGAGAGCTCTCCCAGAAGCTGCCCGTTCAAGGACAATTCCTATGAGAGCAATGGCTGACCCAAGGCCATTCCTGCAGCTGCAAGTGGAGAGAGTGGGGAATCAAGCCTGGTTCTCCCAGGTAAGAGTCTGTGCACTTAACCACTACACCAAACTGGGTCTCTGGTGCAAAATCGTATCTCAAAAGGAAGTGTGGTTTGGGTCAAATCGCAAGAATAAGCCATGCAACCAAGGAAGAGTGCTTTCCCCCCAGTGGACTGCGGCAGAGCAACGAGAACTGTTTGTAGTGTGAGAAGGGGGAGATGAACAGCAATGCCCCCCACGGCCATTTGGCTTCTCTCCATCAAGAGTAGTCCCCTGCAACAGCCGTTCCATCTGCCTGCTCAGAGGGAGGGAAGAGGCGGGGCCACTGCTCATGTTATTGTAAAATGCAATTAGCCTTTAGTGCTTTTGTGCTACACAAAACAAGAACGAAAAAAGGCAAATGCAATTTTGGGCTGTATCATCAGAAGTCTAGCGTCCAGATCATGTGAAGTGATGGTATCACTTTGCTCTGCTCTGGTAAGACCTCACCTGGAGTATTGTGTTCAGTTTTGGGCACCACATTTTAAGAAAGGATATAGGCAAGCTAGAATGAGTCCAGAGGAGGGCGACGAAGATGGTGAGGGGTCTGGAGACAAAGTCCTATGAAAGCAGGTTGAAGGAGCTGAGGGTGTTTAGCTTGGAGAGGAGGCGGCCGAGCGGTGATAGGATCACCATCTTCAAGTACTTGAAGGGCTGTCCTATAGAGGATGGTGTGGAATTCTTTTCTGTGGCCCCAAAAGGTCAGACCAGAACCAGTGGGTTGAAATTAAATCAAAAGAGTTTCCGGCTCAACATTAGGAAGAACTTCCTGACCGTTAGAGCAGTTTCTCAGTGGAACAGGCTTCCTCGGGAGGTGGTGGGCTCTCCTTCCTTGGAGGTTTTTAAACAGGCTAGATGGCCATCTGACAGCAATGAAGATCCTGTGAATTTAGGGGGAGGTATTTGCGAGTTTCCTGCATTGCAGAGGGGGTTGGACTAGATGACTCTGGAGGTCCCTTCCAACGCTAAGATTTTATGATTCAAACAAACAAAAAAATCAAGTTTTTAAATGAGCGGAACTTGCCAACCCAGACATTAATCTAGAGCAGAAGGGGAACGTTTTTGAGAATCTAGTAAACGAATGTGTGTGTCGAGCCCTGACTGAAGAAGCTTCTGCCCTCTCCAGCCTGAATCTCTGCTTTTCTGGGAGGGTGAGGGCCGGTTAGGAAAAGGATGCCAGGCTGCTGTACCTTCCTCCCTGAGAAATTCAGGGCTTCTGCAAGGTGGGCCATGGAGAGAGTTGAGGACTGGAGCCGGTAAGGAACAGTGCAGGTGTCCAGGGCCGTTGCTAGGACAGCGCTGGTGTGATAGTCCAGAGATGCCTGCCGGGGGAGATAAAAGCAAGACCAAATGCCGTTTCTTTTCTGAAGAACATAAGAGAAGCCATGTTGGATCAGGCCAATGGCCCATCCAGTCCAACACTATGTGTCACACAGTGGCCAAAACCCAGGAGCCATCAGGAGGTCCACCAGTGGGGGCAGGACACTAAAAGCCTCCCACTGTGCCCCCCCCCCCCCCAAGCACTAAGAATACAGAGCATCACTGCCCCAGACAGAGAGTTCCATCAATATGTTGCGGCTAAGAGCCACTGATGGACCTTTGCTCCATATCCTTATCCATTCCCTTCTTGAAGCTGTCTTGGGAGACTCCTGCTCCCAAGCAGACAATATTCTAGAGACAGGACTTAATTGTGTGGCACAGAAACCTGAGAGGTTCCAGATGTAAATTGAAAATAAAAAGAAGAGATGGAATTTATACTCTGCCTTTCACTACCCAAAGGAAGCTCAGAGCAGCTTACAATCTTCTTCTCCTTCCTCTACCCACAACAGACACCCTGTGAGGTAGGTGGGGCTGAGAGAACTGTTCTTGAGGGAACAGCTAAGAGAACTGTGACTGACTCAAGGTCACCCAGCTGCTGTGCGTGGAGGAGGAACCAAACCCAGTTCCTCCAGATTGGAGTCCACCACTCTTAGCCACTACACTAAACTGGCTCTCAGAGGAGAGCCAGGGACCTGCATATCTTTGGGACCGCCTCTCCCCATATGAACTCCCTGGGGTTCTGAGATGCTCAACATCTCATAGTCCCTGGTCCTAAGGACACTCGGCTGGCTTCAAAGAGGGCCAGGGCCTTTTTGGTCTGGGCCCCTACCTGGTGGAATGAGCTCCCACTGGAGATCCGGGTCCTGTGGGACTTATCAATGTTTTGCAGGGCCTATAAGATGGAGCTCTTCCATCAGGCTTTGAATTAATTCAGTGGGCATCCTTTGAAAGTCATCACTTCCCCCAGCATTTCATCAGCCACATTCTGTTGGGTGGTTTTCCCACCTATGTCTGTAAGATCGTTTACTGTGCTGCTGTTTTTTGTAACGTTTGTTTTTATGTTCTTATTTTAACTCTGTTGTTTTACTGCTGCAAGCTGTCCTGAGCCTGCTTGCGGGATTGGGTGGGATATAAATCCAAAGATTAAATTAAATTAAATGAAAGAGGGCAACTCTTGTCTAGTACCCCTCGCAAGAGGCAATGGTGCAGAACACATGAAGCTGCTTCATACTGAATCAGACCATCTAGGTCAGGATTGTCCACTCAGAGTGACAGTAGCTTTCGAGGGTCCCAGTCTGAGGCCCTTTCACACATCACCTACAGCCTGGTACTTTCAACTGGAGATGCCAGAGAGTGAACCTGGGACCTTCTACATGCCAAGCAGATGCTGCCACTGAGCCACAGTCCCTCCCCAATATATGGGTGCGGGAGATGAATAAGGAATTATAAATCACTTCAAACTGAATTTAGTCAATGTAGCGAAGATAAATTTCCGGTATGTTTACAAGAAGAATTATTGCAGATTTATACCCTGCACTTCTCTCTGAATCAGAGACTCAGAGCAGCTTACAATCTCCTTTATCTTCTTTCCCCACAACAGACTGAGAGAGCTATGGCTGACCCAAGGCCATTCCAGCAACTGCAAGAGGAGGAGTGGGAAATCAAACCCGGTTCTCCCGGATAAGAGTCTGTGCGCTTAACCACTGCACCAAACTGGCTCTCCTTTTTTTCAGTAACAAGTGAAAGAATGGCAATTCGATGAGGTCTCCCACATTCATCAAAGAAATAAGCCAAAAATCTGCAAGCTGAATATAGTCTGTATCAGGTTTAAGGATCCCACGGATATTTTATTTATTTATTTATTTATTTATTTAAGATTTATACCCCGCCCTTCCCACAAGTGGCTCAGGGCGGCTATATAGACATCATACAACAATAGCAATAAGCCAGACTCAAAATTCTCTTCATACAGTTGACAAAGTTCCACAATAACATATGGAGTGCATTTTGCTCTCTTTGATCAGGAGGATAAGAAGCTACACCGTGAACTCTGGGATGGGAGCAAGGGAAGGTCAATAGGAGACACACCAAGACCTGCCCTCAGCACAGCCCTGGTGAGCACCCACCCCCGCTCTGCCTCCCCGTGATTATTTAGCTCAAAGGTTTCCAAGCGCACACTCACCTCATACTGGACGTACGGAAGTACAATGGGGGGCTCTGGCCTGAGCCCCAGGCTCCCGTTCAGGGACAAGGGGCAAAAGAGGGAGCTGTGACTGGAAAGATGGACCAACCCAAGGACAGTGTTCATCAGCCGGTAGAGGCCCAGAGGGGGATTCTGTGAGACAGAAGGAAATGGGTTAGAAGTGCGATTGAGGAAAAATTGGCCTGTCCACTCACACCCACAGTCGTTTGCCTCCCTTAAAGCAGGGGTCCCCAACCCCCGGGCCATGGACTGGTACAGGTCCATGGCCTGTTAGCAACCAGGCCGTGAGTTGTATAATTATTTCATTATATATTACAATGTAATAATAATAATAATAATAATAATAATAATAATAAGACACTGGATTTATATCTTGCCCTCCATTCCGAATTTCAGAGTCTCAGAGTGGCTCACAATCTCCTTCCCTTCCTCCCCCACAACAGACACCCTGTGAGGTGGGTGGGGCTCAGAAAGTTCTCCCAAAAGCTGCCCTTTTAAGGACAGCTCTGCGAGAGCCATGGCTGACCCAAGGCCGTTCCAGCAGGTGCAAGTGGAGGAGTGGGGAAGCAAACCTGGTTCTCCCAGATAAGAGTCTGCATACTCAACCACCTCTAACCACCAAACTAATAGAAATAAAGTGCACAATTGTTTCATCCTGGAAGCATTGCCCGCTCCGCTCCTCGGTCTGTGAAAAAACTGTCTTCTACAAAACCAGTCCCTGGTGCCAAAAAGGTTGAGGACCGCTGCCTTAAAGCATCTCTGGTCACTCTGACCTGCAGACAAGATGGCCTGTGACCTCTGCAACTGGCAGGGAAGCGTCCACCCGGGAGGAGGTCTAGCCAGGGAAGTGACTGAGAGAGACCATGGGTGAGAGAAGCAGAAAGCTCTGTGGGCTGGTGGCAAGCAACACTCCCTCTAAGCTGTGGAGTCTTGTGAGCAAAAATCCTGCTTCGTGAGCTACCGGCATGAAGGTGGTGAGCTGCTGCGTGAATTAGTTTGCTCTGGGGCCATTTCCCCTGAGCGGAGACAAAAATTGGAGGCTACAAAATTGTGAGCTAGCTCACACTAATGCAGCTTAGAGGGGACCCTGGGGGCAAGGCACGCCACCTGGCATGTAAAGCATCCCCTTGAACAGCTACCCAAAGGTGGCAACTCCATATCATACTGCAATTCTCATGCTTCTGTTTCTGCAGCAGGCTGCCACACTGGAATAAATGCCAGACAGCAGAATGTTATCTTCCAACATAAGGAGCCAGTCCCAAGCACAGCCTTTTAAAAAAATACTGCACTTGCATCCTCTCTCCCAAAAATCTGGGTTAAAAGCAGCCCCCCTCACAACAGCTCTGTCATGGAGTGACTTGTCCAAAGCAGAGAGGAGTATCGAAACCCAGGTCTTGCCAGGTCCAGCCCCATATCGCTCCCAAGCCGGAGAAACAGAATAGAATCACAGAGTTGGAAGGGACTTCTGGGGTCATCTAATCCAACCCCCTGCAAAATTCAGGAAATTTGCAAATACCGCCCCCCCCCCACATACATCCCCAGTGAACCCCTGCTCTGTGCCCAGAAGATGGCAAAAGCCTCTAAAGATCCCCAGTGACCCCTGCTCTGTGCCCAGAAGATGGCAAAAGCCTGGTCAAAGTGGCTTGGAGGAAAATTACTGACTGACCCCCAAGAGGCAATCAGCATTTCCCTGGGTGTGTAAAACATGAGAACTAAGCACTGATGCAGCCCTTCCTGCCTTCCTTCTCATGATCTGCCTAAGTTGTAACAACTTTTAGGAATCTGTTAGCAAGAACAGCAGTTCGTATCTTAGAACACAAGAGAGTCCATGTTGGATAAGGCCAATGGCCCATCCAATCCAACACACTGTCTCACACAGTGGCCAAAAAAACCCAGGTGCCATCAGGAGGTCCACCAGTGGGGCCAGGACACTGGAAGCCCTCCCACTGTTGCCTCTCCCAAGCACCAAGAATACAGAGCACCAATGCCCCAGACATAAAAGCATAAGAGAAGCCATGTTGGATCAGGTTAATGGCCCATCCAGTCCAATACTCTGTGTTGCACAGTGCCAAAAAAACCCCAGGTGCCATCAGGAGGTCCACCAGTGGAGCCAGGACACTGGAAGCCCTTCCACTGCGCCCTCCCCCCAAACATCCAAAATCTTAGCATCCACATTCACCAAAGAAATAGGCCAAAATCTGCACGCTGAGCATACAGAATCAGAATTGCATCCACTGTTCCCCATAAGCTTCCCCTCTTGCCCATCAGTCTTGGGTGAGGGAGCGAGAGGGACCAGTCATACTTACAGGTGCGCCAAGCACTGGAGTCAGTCCCCATGTCAGGATTCCCTTCCCCGTGTATTCATCTCGCAGCAGCTCTGTGACCTTTGCCCCCACCCCTGAGAACCCGTTGTGCAAGTCACAGAGGACCTGGAACCCCTGTGAAGAGAGAGAAACGGGCAGAGGTATTTTTCAGAGGGCAGCCTTGTTGGTTCGCTGAAGAACCACCAGATTTCAAGTCCAGTAGCATCTCTGTGACCAATATGATTTCCAGGGTGCTCTAATTTGGCCCCCAGGCCACATGTTTGACACCCCTGGTCTAGTAGGGCGAGAAGCAATGTTCCCTCTAAGCTGCAGAGTCTTGCGAGCAAAAATTCTACTTGGTGAGCTACTGACATTAAAGTTGTGAGCTGCTGCATAAATTAGCTCCGGGGCCATCCTTCCAGAGCTAGGACAAAAATGTGTGAGCTGGAGGCTAAAAAATATGTGAACTAGCTCACGCTAACTCAGCTGGCGAGGCAAGCAGGGTGCCTGTGGTGGAAAGGCTGGCTCCTGAACATCTTGGCTAGATAAAGCTTTTGGGGCTGAAAGAGATAGTGTCATGATCCTGGGCCTAGTGAGGCCTGCAGGCCCAGAGAAGCCTGCCTAGGAGTTACAAAAGAACCTACATTTCCCAGGATCCCTTCTGTCCCTCTGATTGGGTAGCAAGGTTTTTGGAGGGAAACTGGCCCAGAGAGGGGTGGGGCCTGGGAGGAGAACATAAAAGGGCCAAGCCCAGGCAGGGGGTGTTCTTTTCCTGGAAGACTGAGCTGGAGGCAGGCTGTAGCCTGGAGAGCATGCAGCAGGAGAAAATTCCCTTACCCAAGGGGGTAAGTGTTGGTTATTAGAGTAGGGACTGTACAGATAAACACATCAGGGCTTTTTGTTTATTTGCACCACCTTTACTGTATATATATTTCACTGTTTGACCCACTTATTATTTGAGCACTGTAAATAAACTTGTTGTTGTTATACTCCTTGGGTCCTCACGTCTCCTTGGTCACAGTTAAGAGATATTTCTTAATGCGGAAGACAAAGGTGGTTGGGTGCTCTGGGTACAGACCCTTACTGGAGTGGTGGCAGCCAGTAGATGGCCCTGCTAGGCCTGGATGTGACAGATGGCCATCCCTGTTCTCAATAAGGGGCAAAACTAGATGTCACATATGGGGACCGTCTCTCCCCATATGTGCCCCGGAGGTCACTTTGTTCGGCCTCCCAAGATCTTTTGACCATTCCTGGTCCAAGAGATGGCCGCCTTGCCTCTACCAGGGCCAGGACATTCTCAGTCCTGGCCCCGACCTGGTGGAATCAGCTCCCCATGGAGAACTGGGCCCTACCTGGCTTGTTAGCCTTTCGTAGGGCCTGTAAAACGGAGGTGTTCCGTCAGGCTTTTGGATGAGGTGGCGGGCATCTACCTGTTAGATCAGTTGGCCTCCCCTGCGGTACCACACTGTGCTACCACACCGCTGTGCCATCCTACTATATCATTCTTTAGGACCATCCTGCTGTACTACTAACTCGCTATTGTAACTGATTTTATTGTGATTTTATTGGAATCTATTGTGATTTTATTATGGTCTATATTGATGTACTCCGCCCTGAGCCCCCATGGGGGAATGGGCAGAATATAAACTATTAATAATAAGAAGAAGAACATAAGAGAAGCCATGTTGGATCAGGCCAATAGCCCAACCAGTCCAAATACACACACACACACATATACATATATATACACACTGTGGCCACTGATGGACCTCTGCTCCATATTTTTATCTAACCCCTCTTGAAGCTGGCTATGTTTGTAGCCACCACCACCTCCTGTGGCAGTGAAATAAGAACATAAGAAATAAGAACCACACAGAAAAATCTCCAGATAGCAGAGGGATGCCACACAACCTCAGCTTGAGCCTTTGGCTCTCCTTCTGTGGCACCCACGCAGCGTGGCCACCCTTTCGAAAGGCCCTGGTCTCACGAATGCCCCCCCAACCGCAGGCGACTGTGGCAATGCGCACCTGCAAATAGTCACATTCTTCCACATAGAAGTGGAGCCTGTCTTCGAGCTCCTCGAGGTATGTGGCATCTTGCAGGAGCTTTTCTCCCTGTCCAAAGGCTTCCAGGCGATTGGATTCCCTGAAACAAATTGGCAAGGTAATTCTGAAAGTTCTCGTCAGGAAAAGCAAGGGGACTGGCTGTTATGTTTCAATAGGGCTCAGGATTTTAGGAGGCTGGCTGGTGGGAAAGACTGTACGGCATGTAGAGTAAAACGCCTTACCCATCATGATTGTACTGATGGATTGTTAAGATGCTACGGGGATGCAGATGTGTCCGGAGGAAGTCTGACCAAACGTGCATCGTACGCTCCACATTAGGCGCCTTCGAAGCCTCACCCTGTCTCTCGGGGAGCGAAGTCCTGTCTGGGTAAAGGCGTGCAGCGGTCATGAGGTGGATGGAGCAGACAACTTCCCGAAACTATCCTCTGTAAATGGATCCATCATGCCCACTCTCCCCTACCCTGCATTCTACCCGACAAGCAGCCCTGCATGTGAAGCAGACACACACCTTTACCACCAGAGGGAGTCCCGAGAACAAAATCGCCATTGGATGGTCTTTCACTCTGAAACAGAATAAGAGAGAGTGAGACATAAGCCTCAGGCTGTGAGTTGCCTGTAAAAGAGAGGACAGGCCCACAGGGCAATAGGGAAATGATCCTGTTTGAAATCTCTGCTAGTGTTGTGCAACGGTTCACCAAAGCGACTATGAACAATTTAATCAAATATGCAGATGCTTTTAATCATGGAAATCTATGCTAAAATTCCCTCCATGGAAACAGATCAAGATGCTAGTCTGTCTCTAGCAACAGAAAAGAGCAAGAGTCCAGTAGCACCTTAAAGGTAAGGTAGTCCCCTATGCAAGCACCAGTCGTTTCTGACTCTGGGGTGACGTCGCATCATGACATTTTCACGGCAGACTTTGCACGGGGTAGTTTGCCATTGCCTTCCCCAGTCATCTACACTTTACCCCCAGCATTTTACCAACCTCGGAAGGATGGAAGGTTGAGTCAACCTTGAGTTGGCTACCAGAACCCAGCTTCTGCCGGGATTGAACTCAGGTCATGAGCAGAGAGCTCGGACTGCAGTACTGAAGCTTTACCACTCTGTGCCATGGGTTAAAGACTAACAAAATTTGTGGTGGGGTATGAGCTTTAATGAGTTTCTGCTCATTTTGTCAGATCAGTGACTCATGAAAGCTCATACCCTACCACAATTTTTTAGTCCTTAAGATGCTACTGGATTCTTACTCTTTTATATGCTAAAATGCATAAAACCGCAAAACGTTTTATTTTAAAGTTACCGATTACCAAGTTCTAAAACACCTGAAAGGTATAATTTGAAGCTACGATCCACATAACTAAAGGCAGGAAAGTGGCAGCCTTGGGAAGGGGCTGTGGCTCAGTGGTAGACATAAGAACATAAGAGAAGCCATGTTGGATCAGGCCAATGGCCCATCCAGTCCAACACTCTGTGTCACACATTGGCCCAAAAAAAATTATACACACACACACACACACATATATATAGACACACTGTGGCTAATAGCCACTGATGGACCTCTGCTCCATATTTTTATCTAGCCCCCTTTTGAAGCTGGCTATGCTTGTAGCCGCCACCACCTCCTGTGGCAGTGAATTCCACATGTTAATCACCCTTTGGGTGAAGAAGTGCTTCCCTCTATCCATTTTAACCTGACTGCTCAGCAATTTCATTGAATGCCCACGAGTTCTTGTATTGTGAGAAAGGGAGAAAAGTACTTCTTTCTCTGCTTTCTCCATCCCATGCATTATCTTGTAAACCTCTATCATGTCACCCTGCAGTTGATGTTTCTCCAAGCTAAAGAGCCCCAAGCGTTTTAACCTTTCTTCATAGGGAAAGTGTTCCAATCCTTTAATCATTCTAGTTGCCCTTTTCTGGACTTTTTCCAATGCTATAATATCCTTTTTGAGGTGCGGTGACCAGAATTGCACACAGTATTCCAAATGAGACCGCACCATCGATTTATACAGGGGCATTATGATACTGGCTGATTTGTTTTCAATTCTCTTCCTAATAATTCCCAGCATGGCGTTGGCCTTTTTTATTGCAATCGCACATTGTCTTGACATTTTCAGTGAGTTATCTACCATGACCCCAAGATCTCTCTCTTGGTCAGTCTCTGCCAGTTCACACCCCATCAACCTGTATTTGTAGCTGGGATTCTTGACCCCAATGTGCATTACTTTGCACTTGGCCACACTGAACCTCATCTGCCACATTGACACCCACTCACCCAGCCTCAACAGATCCCTTTGGAGTGCCTCACAATCCTCTCTGGTTCTCACCACCCTGAACAATTTAGTGTCATCTGCAAACTTGGCCACTTCACTGCTCACTCCCAACTCCAAATCATTTATGAACAAGTTAAAGAGCATGGGACCCAGTACCGAGACCTGCAGCACCCCACTGCTTACTGTCCTCCACTGCGAAGACTGCCCATTTATACTCTCTGCTTCCTATTAATTAGCCAGTTTTTGATCCACAAGAGGACCTGTCCTTTTACACCATGACTCTCGAGCTTTCTAAGGAGCCTTTGATGAGGAACTTTATCAAAAGCTTTCTGGAAGTCAAGGTAAACAACATCTATTGGGTCTCCTTTGTCCACGTTTGTTCACCCCCTCAAAGAAATGCAACAGGTTAGTGAGGCAAGATCTTCCCTTACAGAACCCATGCTGAGTCTTCCTCAACAACCCGTGTTCATCAATGTGCCTACTCATTCTGTCCTTGATAATGGTTTCTACCAACTTTCCCGGTATTGAAGTCAGACTGACTGGCCTGTCATTTCCCGGATCTCCTCTGGAACCCTTTTTAAAGATGGGGGAGACATTTGCTACCTTCCAGTCCTCAGGAATGGAGGCAGATTTCAATGAAAGATTACATATTTTTGTCAGGAGATCCACAAGTTCAACTTTGAGTTCTTTCAGAACTCTTGGATGTATGCCGTCCGGACCTGGTGCCTTATTAGTTTTTAATTCGTCTATCAGTTGTAGGACCTCCTCTTTTGTCACCTCAATCTGACTCAGGTCTTTCAACACCCCTTCCAAAATTAGTGGTTCTGGGGCGGGCAAACACTTCTCGTCTTCCACAGTGGAGGCAAAAAATGCATTCAGCTTCTCAGCCATTTCCCTGTCCTCCTTCAGTAATCCTTTGACCCCTTGGTCATCCAAGGGCCCCACAGCCTCCCTGGCTGGTTTCCTGCTTCTAATATATTTGAAGAATATTTCAGCGTGGCACGCTGAAAGTCCTGGGTTCAATTCCCAGCATCTCCAGTTAAAAGGAACCAGTCAGGAGGTGATGGGAAAGACCTCTGCCTGAGATCCCAGAGAACTGCTGCCACTCAGAGTAGATAACGCTGACTCTGAGGGACCAAGGGCCTCATGCAGTATGAAGTAGCTTCAGGTGTTCTGCTGCCACCCTCCAACATTAAGTCTCCCTTCCCTCAGTCATACTGATCAGTCAGTTCCTCCAACATTCACGACTGTGCCAGTAGATGGTTAGCAGCTTCAAAACTCAGTGTCTTTTCCAGCCCTCTTACAATCAAGGTCACATGGGAACATACGGAATACTCTCCCATCTTGCTTGTTATCTGGTAGAGATTTCACAGGGAAAGACATGCAACTTTTGGATATACCAAAGATGACCTGAGCCTGAAAAACAGTCACATCAAAGCAGCAGTGGCTACTGTTGCCTTGTCCTCATCACAATACATTAATAAGATGGTTTGGACAATGGAAACAAGCTGGGGAGCAGCTCCCACACTGCAGGCTGGACAGCTCCTTCTTTGAGAGCAACTGCCACAGTGGGCTATTTCACAAACAGCTTGCCCCAAAGGGAAGGACATTTGGAATACTGTGCGCAGCTTTGGTCACTGTATCTCAAATACGGACATTGCAGAAGTGGAAAAAGTATCCAGTGAGTGATTAAAACGCAGAATTTGCTGTCACAGAATGTAGAGATGGCCAGAGGAACAGCTGGCTATAAAAGTGAATTAGACAGGCTCATGAAGATAAGTCTATCAGCAGCAACTATCCATGGTGCCTAAAGAGAATCTCCACATTTCAGAGGCAGTCAGCCTTTGAACCCCAGTGCAGCATCAGAGAAAGACCTTGGCCTCTTTGCCCTGTTGTTGGCCCTCCAGAGGAACTGGTTGAGGCCACTATGTGAGACAGGATGCTGGACTAGATGGAGCCTCCATGGTCTGATCCAGCAGGGCTCTTCTGATGTTCTTATGAGGGGAAGGCCTCGGCTTCTCTGCCCTGTTGCTGGCCCTCCAGAGGAACTGGTGAGGCTGCTGTGTGAGACAGGAGGCTGGACTAGATGGACCCTCACTGGTCTGATCCAGCAGGGCTCTTCTGATGTTCTTATGAGGGGAAGGCCTCGGCCTCTCTGCCCTGTTGTTGGCCCTCCAGAGGAACTGGTTGAGGCCACTATGTGAGACAGGAGACTGGACTTAGATGGACCACTGGTCTGATCCAGCAGGGCTCTTCTGATGTTCTTATGAGGGGAAGGCCTCAGCCTCTCTGCCCTGTTGCTGGCCCTCCAGAGGAATTGGTTGAGGACACTGTGTGAGACAGGAGGCTGGACTAGATGGACCCTCACTGGTCTGATCCAGCAGGGCTCTTCTGATGTTCTTATGAGGGGAAGGCCTCGGCCTCTCTGCCCTGTTGCTGGCCCTCCAGAGGAACTGGTTGAGGCCTCTGTGTGAGACAGGATGCTGGACTAGATGGAGCCTCCATGGTCTGATCCAGCAGGGCTCTTCTGATGTTCTTATGAGGGTAAGGCCTTGGCCTCTCTGCCCTGTTGCTGGCCCTCCAGAGGAACTGGTTGAGGCCACTATGTGAGACAGGATGCTGGACTAGATGGACCCTCACTGGTCTGATCCAGCAGGGCTCTTCTGATGTTCTTATGAGGGGAAGGCCTTGGCCTCTCTGCCCTGTTGCTGGCCCTCCAGAGGAACTGGTTGAGGCCACTTTGTGAGACAGGATGGTCACTGGTCTGATCTACCAGGGTTTTTCTTATGACGTAAAACTTAAACTGCAGAAACAGCAAAACAAGAGCAGAGAGCAGCACACACTGCACCCACTCTTCAGCATGGACAAATGCTACAGCAAACTATGGTTTTCAATGGTACCGCAACCAATGTTTCAGGAACAAGTCCTTGACAGTTATGGCTTCAGTGTTACACAGCTGTTTGTATTGCTGGTATTATTACCCTTGCTCATTAATGGTTTACTATCATTTCACTGTATTGGAGCCCTCATGATTTACTAACCACATACTGTAATTTTAATCACAAGTACTAACACCCATTGGTTTTCTTTAGCCATTTAGTATTTTATGTGTAGTGGGATGTGCTAGGCCTGCAGGTGGAAAGGGAGACAGCTCTAATCTGGTCTCCCTGGGCAACGCTGATATAGTCCCACTGAAAAGGGAAGCGTACTTGGAATGTGACCTTGACGGGAGGTTACACTGAGGCCTGAGAGTGGACTTTATATTAATTCAAAAGCCTTTTGGCAGGCATGGAAAAGAAGGGTCTATCAGCAGCAACTATCCAAGGTGCCTAAAGAGAATCTCCACATTTCAGAGGCACATTTCAGAGGTTATTTTGTAACCTATCATTGCCTGATAACTTTTGATTGATTTCAGTCTGGCAAGACCTGGTCTTGCGAATGCATGCCACTAATTTTTACTTCAAGGCTCATCATTAAAAGCTTCTTTTGAACCAACCTAAAGAGCTTCATGATTGGGCAAAACTTTACATCATGGTTTTGAATCCTGGTGCATCTACCTGTGTTTGCAGTTTAAGATGGTACATCGTTTTGAGTGCTTTCTTTTAAGAACATAAGAGAAGCCATGTTGGATCAGGCCAATAGCTCATCCAGTCCAACACTCTGTGTCACACAGTGGCCAAAAAAACCCAGGTTCCATCAAGAGGTCCACCAGTGGGTCCAGGACACTAGAAGCCCTCCCACTGTGACCCCCGCCCCCGCAGCACCGAGAATACAGAGCATCACTGTCCCAGACAGAGAGTTCCAACAATACGCTGTGGCTAATAGCCACTGATGGACCTCTGCTCTATATGCTTATCCAATCCCCTCTTTGTAGAAAGGTGTTGGATAAAGACAATCAGTTGATGTGATGATCAGCAAGCAAAGGCGCTGCCTTGTGCTGCCTTCTCAGCGTTCTCCTCTATGGCTTCTTATCAGACAATCCAAAGACAAGTTCAGCGAGGCGATCGGCAGCAACAGATGCAAGTCAGTGTAGATCCCGGGATCTTACCTCAGATTTTTCGAGGACTTCCAGGAATGGGTTCTTAGGGGATGACTCTTCTTGATGTGTCATCAGGTTACCCTTCCTGCAAAGTGAAACCTTTCCTTTTTTACTGCGTAACAGTGCGCCTGAACTCTGCCAGGGATTCAACACTCTCTGCAAGAGGGACACAAGTTGAGTTCTTGGCTGTGGAACGCAGTACACATCAGAGATTCAACCAGGCCAACGTGGAAATTGCATTTTAATGCAGAGAGCCATGCTAGGGGCTGCATACTACGCACCCCTAGATCAAAAGGTTGGTTGTTTATAGAGATTCTGTTTAACATTCCACACACAACTGCTTTTCACAGCAGCAGGAATTCAGAACAAAAGTTTGGTCAGCACTTTAATTTTTGCTGGCTTCAGGTTAAAGAAGTGATGACGTTCTAACTGTTCTCACAGTTAGAAGAGCAACTGCACGCATGTAGATTATAAATCTTTCAGTTTTCTTTAGTATCAGTTTTTTGGCCAAATTATGGGTGAGTTGATCTTTACATTGTAACTTGTAATAACTGTGCTGTTGAAGAAGACGACTGCGGATTTATACTCCGTCCTTCTCTCTGCATCAGAGCGGCTTACAATCTCCTATATCTTCTCCCCCCACAAACAGACACCCTGTGAGGTGGGTGGGGCTGAAAGGGCTCTCACAGCAGCTGCCCTTTCAAGGACAACCTCTGCCAGAGCTGTGACTGACCCAAGGCCATTCCAGCAGGTGCAAGTGGAGGAGTGGGGAATCAAACCCGGTTCTCCTAGATAAAAGTCCGCGCACTTAACCACTACACCAAACTGGCTCTCTTTGAGATGAAGAGGAGACTGGATATATAACCCACCCTTCACTTGGAGTCTCACAGCGGCTTACAATCTCCTTTTACCTTCTTTGAATTGATTTAAACGGGCACCTGAGTTTGTCTGAAGCAAAAGAACAAAGCTTGAATCCAGTGACACCTTTAAGAACATTTAATTCTGCATATAAACTTTCAAGTGAAAAAGAAGAAAAGTTGGTCTATATCTTGCCCTTCAGTACCTGAAGGAGTCTCCCCTTCCTCTCCCCACAACAGTCACCCTGTAAGGTAGGTGGGGCTGAGAGTGCTCTGAGAGAATTGCTCTTGAATGAACAGCTCTGAGAGAACGATGACTGACCCAAGGTCACCCAGCTGGCTTTTATGCGGAGGAGAGGGGAATCAAACCCAGTTCTCCAGATTACAGTCCACCGCTCTTAGCCACTACACCAACTGGCTCTTGTGCATGCACACAACAGCTTTGACCCATAATTTAACTTCGTTGGTCTTAAAAGAGCCCCTGGACTTAAACGTTGTCCTGTGTATCTGAAGAAGTGTGCATGCACATGAAAGCTTATACTCAGAATTCAACTTTGTTGGTCTTAAAGGTGCTATGTTCTTGACAGCCAGTTTGGTGTAGTGGTTAAGTGCGCTGACTCTTATCTGGGAGAATCGGGTTTGATTCCCCACTCCTCCACTTGCAGCTGCTGGAATGGCCTTGGGTCAGCCATAACTATCACAGAGGTCGTCCTTGAAAGGGCAGCTTCTGGGAGAGCTCTCTCAGCCCCACCCACCTCACAGGGTGTCTGCTGTGGGGGAGGAAGGGAAAGGAGATTGTGAGCCGCTCTGAGATCTTGAGTGGAAGGCGAAATATAAATCCAATGTCGTCATCTCCTTTAAATTGTTAATTCTGCTGGTTATTGCATCTGGTGTTTCTGACCCTTTCATTTCAGCTCTTCCCAGACAACCTCCAAGAAGTGGAGGGAATGTGTTTTGGGAATTAAGCATACTGCAACAAAAATGCCAGGAACTTTAAATCAGGCACGTTTGGAGCACTTAATGATTTCCAGTTTGCATGTTTTCTTCTGCAAAGAAGGAAGGAGTGATACTCAGGAAATATGTTGGGTGACAGAAAGCATGCAGAGCAAGAACAGCTGCCACCACTTAATTTCTCAAACATGTTATTGTTTCCAAGATTACAGCCACACAACTTTCAGTATACTGTCTGCAAATGTTGGGGTTAGAAATGTTTTATTTCAGCTGAAACCCAAACTTTTAGGTGTCCAGCATTCTGTACCAGAGTCAGCATTCTATGCTCACTCATAGGCGTTAATGTTTATGACTACATGAGTTGCTCTCTGCAGCGTCTGTTAGCTAAGAACCCCACACAGATGCTCATGGCGTGTGGAAAGTAGCTGGCAGTTTCCAAGCAGTGAGAATAAAAAAAACAAACTCACCATGCCACAGGTGTGTTTGCTTTCGGATCCTGGTATAAGCATCCCTGCTGTTTCAAAGAGCTCATGCTCCCTGCACAGAAGCAAAACAGGTCGTCACTCTGACAGCCACAGCCAGCCGCCAACCCACATCATCAAACTCCCCAGAACAGAACAGAAGCCACGAGCAGTAAGAACGTAAGAGAAGCCATGGTGGATCAGGCCTATGGCCCATTCAGTCCAACACTCTGTGTCACACAGTGGCCAAAACCAGGGCACAATCCAGAGGTCCACCAGCTGAACCAGAACTCCAGAAGCCCTCCCACTGTTGCCTTCCAAATACTAAGAATACAGAGCATCACTGGCCCAGACAGTGTTCCATCTATACATTGAAGCTAATACCCACTCATGGACCTCTGTTCCTTGTTTATCCAATCTTCGGGCACACCCCAAAAGCTGCCTGCGCTGGAATACAGTACAGTTTCAGTCAGCAGTCCCAAATGGAAATGGGTGTTTCTCCCCATCCAGAAAGTTTTGCAAGACTTCGCACCAAAAAGGATGAATGACTACGTGCACCTTGTTCTCCAGCAAGGAAATATGCACTGGGTGTGTGAGGCCACACTATGCAATCCCCACACTGCCCTGCTTTCAGCCTGAGTTCTGCAACCTGTGAGCAGCACTGGCCTGACTGTGCATGGTGCCCTAGGCAGACTGGTGGTTTGCTGCCCCCCGCCACATGCCTCCCCCCCATGGCATCTTGCCCCCTCCCTTCCCCACCCCAGGTCTATTTTAATGCTGGGGAGGGTGATCGCACGCTGCTCCCAGGCTGTCTAAAGGCTGACCCCCCCGCCTATCAGCTGATCAGCGGGTAAAACCGCGCTGCATCCTCACTCAATGCCCGGGCAGGCCAGCAGCCACACTAACGAACCACATCATGAAAGGGCACCGCTGCTGCAGAGGATAGGACTTGCAATATCCCCTTCTGCGATGCAGTTTGTTAGTGTGGCTGCTGGCCTGCCTGGCGTTGAGTGACAATGCAGCGCAGTTTTACCCTTCGATCAGCTGATCAGCGGGGGGCAGCCTTTAGACAGCCTGAGAGCAGCTCGCAATCGCCTTCTCGAAATTAATACAGTCCTGGGGTGGGGAAGGGAAGGAGGAAGAGGCACGGGGGGGGGGGGGGAACTAGGCGTTTGCCTAGGGGGGAGGGGGGAAGGCTGAATTTGGCATCCCCACCCTGCCGGCGCCCTAAGCAACCACCTAGTTTGCTTAGTGGGCAAACTGGCCCTGCATGTGAGGCAGGAAGGCATAAACAGAGACGGGGCAGGCTTCTCCTCCCCATCCCCAGCAAACTTCAACACATCTGAACATGCACCCCTCCCATCCCACCTTTGAGGTCCATGACAACGAGGCGGGGGGTGTACGTCTCCTGCCCCTGGAGGGTTTTCCCTGTTCGGAAGAGCGCATCGTGACGTATCCCTTCATCAGACTGCTTGTCTGCAGGATCGAAACAGAACGACGCTTCCTGGGATAGACGAAGAAGAATGAAAACTCGATATCCATATATAAGCAATATATAAGATGCCATATGTAAAAATGGCTGCAGGCCACTCAGCTTTTTTTTTTTTTTTTTAGCAGAGATGGTCTCAGGATTTGAATGAGAAAGCAAGGATTTTTAGCTGTGGGTAGAGTAGTATTTTTTTTAAAGTACCGCAGTGAAGACCCATGCCCCAATCCCTCAGGCTGTAGTCCCCGACCCACCAGGATCCACTCCAGTATTGAAGCCTTTGCCCACTGGGGCAAACTTCTAATAATCATGAGGTCTGCATAGCCTCATTACTTCCTCACAGACCACAACATGCACAACATCTCACAACATGCACAAAGTCCTCAATAACTTGTGTTGCCAACTTCCAGATGGTGGCTAAACACTTCCTGTAATTACAACTTGTCTCCAGGTAAAACAGAGATGTTCACCTGGAAAAAATGGCTGCTCCTCAAATCCCACCACCCCAGAGCCCACCCTCCAACCCGGAGCTGGCAACCCTACTTATTGAGGTCCTTCCTCTCCCCCAAACCCAGCACTTTCCAGACTTTGACCCCAAGCCCCAAATCTCCAGGAATCTCTTGACCTGGAGTTGACAACCCTACTTGTTGCTAGGGTTGCCAGCCTCCAGGAGGGGCCTGGAGTTCTCCCAGAATTGATGACCTTTCTGCAGACTAAAGAGATCAACCCTTCTGGAAGAAATGGCTCTTTTGGAGGGCACTCTTTGGCATTTAAACCCCACTGATGTTTCTCCCCCTCTCCAAACCGCTTTCACAAGGATCCACTCCCAAATCGCCAGGTTGACATGGCTAAGAGCACAGCATAGATTGGGGTGTGTGTACATGTATATGTATGTATACAGGGCTTTTTTTCTGGGGGAACACAGCAGAATGGAGTTCCAGAACCTCTTTGTGGAAGCCAAATTCTAAAAAAAATGTTTAAAAGTTCACGAGGGGCACCTGTGTTTCTCCTTCATTTCCCTCTTGAGGGCTCCAGCACTTTTTTCCAGAAAAAAAAAGTCTTGCATGTCTATATGTGTGTATATTTATGTATCAACGATAGACAATTTTCTTGTTTTTTATGCCAATAAAGGTATGAAATTGTAACTGAACTGAACTGTTCTTGTTTTTACTTTGCAAGATGCTCCAGGAAGGGTGCTAGACAAGTGGCATAACAGTTCTCTACATAAATAACGCAAGTTATTATTCACATCCCGCTTTTCTTGCACAAGCAGGGCTCGCAGAGGTTGTCCTGGTTTTGTACACACATAAGAGAAGCCATGTTAGATCAGGCCAATGGCCCATCCAGTCCAACGTTCTGTGTCACACAGCGGCCAAATATATATATATATATATATATACACACACACACACACACTGTGGCTAATAGCCACTGATGGACCTCTGCTCCATATTTTTATCTAACCCCCTCTTGAAGCTGGCTATGCCTGTAGCCGCCACCACCTCCTGTGGCAGTGAATTCCACATGTTAATCACCCTTTGGGTGAAGAAGCACTTCCTTTTATCCGTTTTAACCTTTCTGCTCAGCAATTTCATGGAATGCCCACAAGTTCTTGTATTGTGAGAAAGGGAGAAAAGTATTTCTTTCTCTACTTTCTCCATCCCATGCATTATCTTGTAAACCTCTATCATGTCACCCCGCAATTCGGAAATTTCTGTGCTTTGGGTGGAAAGCGGGTGTGTGTGCTTTTCAGTTATGCTGTTGCTTCAACTTTTACTGTAACTTTAAATTTAGGTTTACCAGATTTATATCCCGCTGTCCCGGCAGAAGCGGGCTCATGACCATCAAAACAATATACAGCAAACATCAATAGAACAACGGAACAGCCCCAGCAATTAAAACAGTTTAAAACAATACAAAACTATTTGGCGCTAATATCAGATTAATTTTTGATGGTATTCTGAGCTCTTAGGTGATGTATCAATGGTAATTGTTAATAAATAAATGAGAGTCTGCTCTAGGTTAAAAGGAGAGTTAAAATGAGCAGACTCTCATTTATTGCAGGATACATAATGGACATCAATCGGCTATTCTGGCTTTTATTACTGTAGGCCCCGGTTTGGGATTCTTTTAATCTGCTAAGGGACATTTCCATGATTTTGCATGTTGATTCACTGCCCACTTGCTCTATATTTAGGATTGCTTGCCATCCCATCCTACTGTCTGATGAAGTGTGCTTAGAGCACACGAAAGCTTCCATTCTGAATAAAACTTTGTGGGGCTTAAAGGCGCAACTGGACTCCTGCTTTGTTCTACTGCTTCAGACCAACACGGCTGCCCACCTGGATCTAAGGCATGGTAACCGAAATCATTTTTAAAAGCCCCCTCACGCCCCCCCTCCCCCACACCATAACCGCTACGTGAGGGAAGCCTCTGATTGGATAACAGAGCTACGTGAGGAAAGCCTCTGATTGGATAACAGAGCAGAGCCATAAGCGAAGGGGCGTGGCTAAAACTTGATCAGCCACGCCACTCCCCATTCCCCACAGAAGCCCCTCGCACGTCGTCATATCCTCTTCTCCCACTCCCCCATGCTTTTTTTTTTTTACCTGAAGTCCCCACCAATGGGCGCCCACGCTCCCCGCGTAGTGGCCTAACTGAAGCGTCACCACCTCGCGGGGGCCCAACATCCCAGCTCGCGCTTGCTTTGCTCGCTGCGCTTCTCTGCGTTGCGCGCGCTGTTTATGCGAGGGGGGGGAGAGGAGAAGGGCGGTTGAAGGCGCGAAGCTTTGGAGGGGGGGCGGGGAAGGCGGCGGCGCGCGCTTCCCGCGAGAAGAGACAACACGCAGCCCCGAAAAGTCGCCAATCACCGCCGAGGGAGTAGACGGCTAGCGCCAGTAGGTGTTAAGGTTTTTCAGCTGGTAGCGTCATTCTGCCCCGCCTTCCACCCGCTTAAGCGCTCTTATTGGCTGGAAAACTAACACAGAGAGCATGCGCACAAGAACAGGGGGACTCGACCTTTGCAAACGCCGTTTCTATGGTAACCTGGTCTGTTGCCATAGTGTTAAGACCCCGCTATATACACTTCCGGTAAAAATAGAACGCCTCTATTTGCTTGTAATGGGGCACTCTATGGATTTGTGTCTATATGGTCATACTGTAATACAGAGTTAAGGTAGGAATAGGATCACTATATAGCTGGTAAGATATAGAAGGGAACATAGCTATTTTAAGGACAATGACTGTATTTAAAAACAATAGGTAATGGTAACAACCCCGCTCCCCCATTGTAGCAATCAATCAGAAAATGAGTAGACGGCAGGGGTGGCCAAACTGTAGCTCGAGAGCCACATGTGGCTCTTTCACACACATTGTGTGGCTCTCAAAGCCCCTGCTGGCCAGCTTGGGGAATGCATTTAAAGTTGCTTTCTATCTCCCTCTATTAGCTTTCTTTCCACCCTCCCTTCATGTCTTGTGGCTCTCAAACATCTGACGCTCATGTCTTGCGGCTCTCAAACGTCTGATGTTTATTCTATGTTAACGTTAACTTTTTTGTGCACGCTCACTTCTTCAGATGCAGTGAAACAGAATTTACCAGTCCCTACATATAAGGCGGAGATTGAACAGCAAATGAGCATACAACATAATGAAGATGTTGTAACAGATACAAATAGGAATAACAGGCTAAGTTTATAAAGTCACTGTTGTTTGGATTTAATTCCCGGGGGAAACAGTGAAGCAAATAAATGTGTCAAAATTGGAGATAGATGTTTAAATGTATCCTTAATTGTGGAGTGTGGAGAAACACCATCTTAAGAGTGTTGGTGCTTCATTGGCAGGGATCAGTAAATTCCCCAGCAGGCTTTGTAGCCTCCCTCCAACCCCCCCCTCCCTTCCAGAGCCAAACCAACAACTCTAGGGGGAAAGCCTCCTAGAGAGGCAGGAAGTTTTTTTGTTCTTGGCATGTGCTAGGAGGAGTTTTTCAGTTCTCAGCTGCAGCTCGAAGGGAGAGGTTGCCAGTGGGAGAGCTCCTGCCTGTGCATGCGGCTATTCAAAAGAGAATGAGGCCTCCAGGCAGTATGACAAAGTAAGTCATCCAAAAGGGCAGGGCATGTTTAGATCAGGGCCAGCAGGATGCGTTTATAATCAACTTTTCTTTGTTATACTGGTTGCTGTACGGGTGCTGTGCTGTGCTAATTTTGTAAATGCAACTGTTTTTGTTTTGTTTTTCTTTTCCTATCTTTTTCTCTTGTAAATAAATACTTTTTCTGTTTTAAATGCTGGCAGTCAATCTCTGTACCACATAGATCCCCAAACTGCTTTAGACCACGCTGTTTTTAAGAAGGGGGCCCCAGGGAAGGGGGAAGGCATGCAGTTGGATAAGGTGCCAATCCTCCAGGGGTGCCCCAAAGAAGCGCTGAGGTCTCTGTGAAACCCAAGTGCAGGGTGGCAGAGGACCTGGAGGCCTAGCCTCATAGCGGGAGAGGGGGATTGGGAGTCCTGTTCCTCTCAATCTGAACCCCGGGACTGAGCAGGTGGTGGCAGCGCGCCCAAGGGGCAGGAGGAGAAATAGCTCCCTCCAGGAGTTGGCGACTCAATAGGGAGCTGACGGGACCGGGTCTGAAGGCACAATCGGGCCGGTTCCGCCACATGGAGTGCTAAGAGTAATTAACTGAGACCTTGCTATACTTAATCTGTCTCCTCTCTAGCATGGAGGTAGCTAATAGCATCTTTCTTTTTGAGGTGAGAAGAAGAATTGCAGATTTATACCCCGCCCTTCTCCCTGAATCAGAGACTCAGAGCGGCTTACAATCTCCCATATCTTCTCCCCCACAAAAGACACCCTGTGAGGTGGGTGGGGCTGAGAGGGCTCTCACAGCAGCTGCCCTTTCAAAGACAACCTCTGCCAGAGCTATGGCTAACCCAAGGCCATTCCAGCAGGTGCAAGTGGAGGTGCGGGGAATCAAACCCGGTTCTCTCAGATAAGAGTCCGCACACTTAACCACTACACCAAATTGGCGATCTGTTGTGTAGTGTCTCCTCTGTTTACATACTGGACTCCAACTTTTTTCTTCCGCTTCTGACCCGCATGGCTACCCAACCTGGCTCTATCTCCATATGACACAGTCACCCTAGCTTCCACCATTCCTTCCCCTATTAATAAAAGAGAGAACGACATTGTAAATATTATTCTGTTTTTAATTGGGCAAAAGGGAGGTCCTTGGGGCTACGACACTGAAGGTACAAATGAGCCGCTGTCACAAGAAAGAGCTGATTCGCTCAAACTCTCCAGGGTTGCCTCCGCTGAGGAAGTGAAGCTCCATCCGTCCGTCATTGGTGCTGGCTGGGGGAGAGAAGGAGATGCGAATCAATAAGTATAAAGATGTTCCTGTGCTGGCCTTTCCAGCAGTCGGGACACCTTACATGTCAATACAACAAGCGCCAAAAAAATTCAGATCACTTCATAAAAACATACAGCGATACAAATCATCCCCCAAAGGTAATATTGCATGAAGCAGAGACCTGTTTTTGTTTAAAGAGAAGGTCTTCAGGCTTCCAGCTGATGAAGTTTATAGCTAGAGAAGCAGGGCTTAATGCCAGGAGATATGGATGAATGGGGGAGAACATAAGAAAAGCCATGTTGGATCAGGCCAATGGCCCATCCAGTCCAACACTCCGTGGTCACCCAGTGGCCAAAAAAATCAGCTGCCATCAGGAGATCCATCAGTGGGGCCAGGACACTAGAAGCCCTCCCATTGTGCCCTCCCTTCCCCCCAAGCACCAAGAATACAGAGCATCACTGCCCCAGACAGAGGGTTCCAACAATACACTGTGGCTAATAGCCACTGATGGACCTCTGCACCATATGTTTATCCAATCCCCTCTTGAAGCTGAGAGGGGGATATTGCAGGCCTGTCCCATTACAGATGGGGCATGGTTTAGTTCAGGGCAGCTGAAATGGCCTCCTTTCCCTGGCTTTTTCTATTCTCTCTTTTAAAACTGAACAACAGCCAACAGACTCATTCCCTGCAGACAGCGCTCAAACATTGGGCTGGTGTGGCCATAAGCCTACATATGTTTAAGCAGGGGGTAATGCCTATAGAAAGTGGGAAACTGCCTCGTTGGCTGATTTGGAGAATGCATTTAAAGTTGCTTTCTTTCCACCTCTCTCTTTCCCCAGTCTATTTGCTTAGAATGGATAAAAGGAAGTATTTCTTCACCCAAAGGGTGATTAACACATGGAATTAACTGCCACAATACAAGAACTCGGCATTCAATGAAATTGCTGAGCAGTCGGGTTAAAACGGATAAAAGGAAGTACTTCTTCACCCAAAGGGTGATTAACATGTGGAATTCACTGCCACAGGAGGTGGCGGTGGCTACAAGCATAGCCAGCTTCAAGAAGAGGCTAGATAAAAATATGGAGCAGAGGTCCATCAGTGGCTATTACCCACAGTGTGTGTGTGTGTATATATATAAAAAAATTTTGGCCACTGTGTGACACAGAGTGTTGGACTGGATGGGCCACTGGCCTGATCCAACATGGCTTCTCTTATGTTCACAGGAGGTGGCAGCGGCTACAAGCATAAACAGCTTCAAGAGGGGATTGGATAAACATATGTAGCAGAGATCCATCAATGGCTATTAGCCATGGCATATTGTTGGAACTCTCTGTCTGGGGCAGTGATGCTCTGTATTCTTGGTGCTTGGGAGGGGCAACAGTGGGAGGGCTTCTAGTGTCCTGGCCCCACTGATGGACCTCCTGATGGCGCCTGGTTTTTTTGGCCACTGTGTGACACAGAGTGTTGGACTGGATGGGCCATTGGCCTGATCCAGCATGGCTTCTCTTATGTTCTTATGCTTTGCTTTCCTTCCTTCCTTGTGGCTCTCAAACATCTGACGTTTGTTCTTTGTGGCTCTTACATTAAGCCAGTCTGGCCAACCCTGGTGTTGAGCGTATCAAATGCGCAATGCGCACCATCCTCTGACTCAGAGCTGGACTCACCTTTTTCATGCTGAAGCCACTTGCGCTCCAGGTAGTACTGGTAGCAACTCTCAAACTCCAGGTCAGTGTAGGCATGAACTTCGATGGGAATGAAGGGGTCCAAGGTTTCGAAACCCTTCTGCGGGGTGGGGAGAATGGGAAAGGAGACAAGGAACAGGTCTTGGAAAGTTCCGTTTTGCCCACATAACTTCAGACCCTGAGGACAAAAAACCCGCAAGACTACTTCTTATCAAAGCGCAGTCAAAATCTTGCTGTCTGCTGAGGACACCTGAATGAGGATGCAGCCCCTAACTGGTATGACTCAGCTCCAGTTGAAAGCTCTCTCCCTCAGCTCTAGTTGAAAGCTCTCGCCACTGTCAGGAACAATGCCAGCACAAGGCAGGAGTCCAAGTCAAGAAGAAGACGACTGCAGATTTATACCCCACCCTTCCCTCTGAATCAGAGACTCAGCGCAGCTTACAATCTTCTATATCTTCTCCCCCCACAACAGACACCCTGTGAGGGGGGGTGGGGCTGAGAGGGCTCTCACAGCAGCTGCCCTTTCAAGGACAACTCCTACAAGAGTTATGGCTGACGCAAGGCCATTCCAGCAGCTGCAAGTGGAGGAGTGGGGGAATCAAACCCGGTTCTCCCAGAGAAGAGTCCGCACACTTAACCACTACACCAAACTGGCTCTCAAGTGAAGAGAATCACAGATACAGGCTAAAGTGACATAAAACACAAAGGTTTCCGGGAAATATTGACCTCCGGTCAAATTTATAACAAAGAATCATTTTACTTAAAATAAAGATAAGATTCAAACAAGACAATATAAATAATATCATGCTACAAGGGCTAAAAACCCGCACCAAAGCTCATAAGTCAGATCGATGCAAAGTACTTCCAGGGTAAAGTCTGTGCAGAATCTTCTAAAGGTAACAACACTTCATGGATTTCACCCCAGAAGGATTTTACATTAATTTGCCTTATGAACTTTGGAGTGGGTTTTTAGTCCTTGTAGTGTCATGTTATTTATATTGCTTTGTTTGAATCTTATCTTTATTCTAGGTAAAATGATTTTACTTTGTTATCACACACAAGACAGCCTTTATTGCCATATAAAAGAATATAAAATAGAGGTTTGGCCGGGTTACATATTAAAAGAATACATAATCCATACAGAATAAAATTAGGATTACAAGATAAAAACAAAGTAGCAACGTAGTAAAACCTGATACATAGTACTACTTATCAGGACGAGTAGCCATAGCTCTATAAAAAAAAAACCCCTTCGCTACTCATTCTGTTATTTCCGGATCAGAATTATCAAGCAAAAAAGGCACCAGTCTCTAAAATTTGGGCCAATATGAGTAATAAAAGATCCAGGCGAGATGCCAAATAAGGACTTTGGAGAAGAACATGTGCGACAGTCTCAACACAATTCTTTGCTATAAATTTGATTGGAGGTTGATATTTTACAGAAACCTTTGGATTTATGTCACTTTAACACAGGGCAGGAAGCAGATGGTAACCCTCCGCTGCTGATGAGCGCCCCCCTTCCCCCCACCTTCTAACTACCAAGGATGGAGTCATGCAGGAGGGCAGGAAGGTGCGTGACACCCCTCTTACATGCCTGGAGCCAGCATTGTTCTCGAAGAGTGCTCTCGCTTGGATTTGTCTAATCTTGGCTCAGGTAAAATGCATTCAGAATTCTGGTGCCACAAAAGAAGAAGACTACAGATTTATACCCCGCCCTTCTCTCTGAATCAGAGACTCAGAGCGACTTACCGTCTCCTATGTCTTCTCTCCCCACAACAGACACCCTGTGAGGTGGGGTTGAGAGGGCTCTCCCAGAATCTGCCCTTTCAAGGACAACCTCTCCGAGAGCTACGGCTGACCCAAGGCCATTCCAGCAGCTGCACATGGAGGAGTGGGGGAATCAAACCCGGTTCTCCCAGAGAAGAGTCTGCACACTTAACCACTACACCACCACGCCAAACTGGCTCTGTGGGCAGATCTATGGATATCTAAATCTGAGGGTTGGGCTCATGCTAACAGAAAGCAGATAGTTCTCCAAACTTGGGGAACCTGCCCCCCCCAGGTTTGCCTATGAAGAAAGGTTACAACGCTTGGGGCTCTTTAGCTTGGAGAAACGTCAACTGCAGGGTGACATGATAGAGGTTTACAAGATTATGCATGGGATGGAAAGAGTAGAGAAAGAAGTCCTTTTCTCCCTTTCTCACAATACAAGAACTCGTGGGCATTCAATGAAATTGCTGAGCAGTCGGGTTAAAACGGATAAAAGGAAGTACTTGGTTTCAGGCTTCTGGCTCATATGGGCTAAGACGTGAGGCTTAAAAACAGAACCAGCACCTTATAAGGGGCAGCGCTGAATGATTACTTGTGCCAGTCTAGGCTTCCATACTGCATGCAGCTCTTCAGTTCCCACTTGAGCCACTTGAGGTGGTGAAGTGTGTAGACTCTTATCTGGGAGAAGCGGGCTTGATTCCCCAACTCCTCCACTTGCAGCTGCTGGAATGGCCTTGGGTCAGCCATAGTTCTCGTAGGAGTTGTCCTTAAAAAGGCAGCTTTCTGGGAGAGCTCTCTCAGCCCCACCTACCACACAAGACGTCTGTTGTGGGGGAGGAAGATAAAGGAGATTGTGAGCCGCTCTGAGCCTCTGAGATTCGGAGTGGAGGGCGGGATATAAATCCAATGTCTTCTTCATAGAAACAGAGCTCGACCCCAAGGGTCATGTGGTCCAACCCCCTGTGCAAGCCAGGAAATTCACAGCTACCTCCCCCTCCACTCCCCACAAGTGACCCCCGCTCTATGCCCAATGGAAGGCCAAAAAACAAAAACCCCTCTCCAGAACTCCTGGGCCAATCTGGCCTGGAGGAAAATTCCTTCCTGACTCCAAAGTGGTGACGGGCATTACCCTGGGCATACAAGAAAGAAGAAGAAGAAGACTGCAGATTTATAGCCTGCCTTTCTCTCTGAATCAGAGACTCAGAGCAGCTTACAATCTCCAATGAGGTGACTGGGGGCGGCAATTTGAGAAAGGGCCAGTTGGTGGTGGCACCAAAACTGTGGAATTCCCTCCCCAGGGAGATTCTTCTGTCAGTGGGCAAAGATTGTCTCTCTCTCTCTCGGCTTGGCTTCGCGAACGAAGATTTAAGAAGGGTGCAATAGTCCACGTTTGCTGCAGGCTTGCTGGTGGCTGACAAGACCAATGTGGGACAGGCAGGTCCGGCCACAGCGGCTGCAGGGAAAAGTCTGATTTAGGGTTGGTCCTGTAGCAGTGCGATTCTTCCTCAATCTTGTAGCAAAGATTGTAAGCCGCTCTGAAAGGGCCACGAGAGCCAAGTGCTGGCTGATTCCTTCCTGCCTTCTCTCTCGCCGTCTGCCCACAGAATCAGCATTGCTCTGCTAAGAAACCTCCAGAGGAGGAGAGCCCGCTCCCTCCTGGGGGAGCCGATTCCACCAAGGAACTGCTCTAACAAACAGCGGGCGAATGCAGTGATAAATCACAATGTTGTAAATGTGCACAGAGTATAGGAGGACAGAGTTTGCGTGGCCTGCGTTGTGGTGGGAAAGCAGAGAGAGACGGACCCTCTCCTGTCATTGATCCACACAAACGACCGGAGCTGTCCTTCTATTGGTGCCTCTCTCGCAGCATGAAAATAGAGGAGGAGCCCCCACCCTTGGCCTCACCTCTCCTAGCAATTCGCTGGGCAGGTACGCTTCACGGGGTTGGAAGAGAGACCCTGTCTGGCTGAGAGTTGTCACGATGGCACCTCCGGTCTGAAAAAAGACATTGAAGTGGCATGTCACAGAGTAAATAAGAACATAAGAGAAGCCATGTTGGATCAGGCCAATGGCCCATCCAGTCCAACACTGTGTCACACAGTGGCCAAAAAACCCAGGTGCAATCAGGAGGTCCATCAGTGGGGCTAGAAGCCCCCACTGTGCCCAGCTCCCAAACACCAAGAATACAGAGCATCACTGCCCTGGACAGAGAGTTCCAACAATACACTGTGGCTAATAGCCACTGATGGACCTCTGCTCCATATGCTTATTCAAAATCAGGTCCTTGGCTGGAGGCCAAACTTACCATCTCTCTTCCTGTCCATTCACTCCACTGATTTTTTTAGGTCCTGCGGCAGGTGTCACCACCAATGATGTGAAGGGGCATGGGGGGGGCATGGGGAAGCAACTTGAGAAAGGGCCTTCTCGGTGGTGGCACCAAAACTGTGCAACTCCCTCCCCAGGGAGATTCTTCTGTCAGTGGGTGAAGGCTTTTGTTTGGCGTGCCCCCCCAGTAACTCTCATTGGCCCTCTTTCCCGTTTGTGTTTATGTTTTTATTTAATTGTTTAAAATATGTTAAGGTAAAGGTAGTCCTCTGTGCAAGCACCGAGTTGTTACTGACCCATGGGGGTGATGTCACATCACAACGTTTTTTTGGCAACAGCTCCCAACACAGCCCAGGGCTCTTCGCTGTGTGACTGAAGTTAAGCTGTGGCAGCCATTTCACAGAATCATAGATTTGGAAGGGACCTCCAGGGTCATCTATTCTATTCCAACCCCCTGCACAAGGCAGGAAATTCACAGGTACCTCCCCCTAAATTCACAAGCTCAGCATTGCTATCAGATGGCCATCCAGGCTCTATTTAAAACCCCCCAAGGAAAGAGAGTCCACCACCTTAAGAACATAAGAGAAGTCATGTTGGATCAGGCCAATGGCCCATCCAGTCCAACACTGTGTGTCACACAGTGGCCTTCTGTCCTGAGGAAGCCTGTTCCATTGAGGAACTGCTTTAACTTTCAGGATGTTGAGCTAGAAACGCTTCTGATTCAATTTCAACCCACGGGTTCTGGTTCTACCTTCCGGGGCCACAGAAAACAATTCCACACCATCCTCTATATTACAGCCCTTCAAGTACTTGAAGATGGTGATCCTATCACCTCTCAGCTGCCACCTCCTCAGGCTAAACATTTAAACTGGCTCTGCCTCCTGAGGCAGTTGTTTTGCATCGGCCATTTTGTTGCTGCGCCCACCCTGCTGTGTCAGAATTCCAAATGTGCTCACAGGCTCAAGGAATTTGAAGACCCCTGGCCTAAGGGATTCTTGTCTATGAAGATTTGGTCGGTCTGGATGATTTTAGTCCCTTTGGCTTTCTACTGGAAGCATCCCCCCTCCTAGGGTTGCCAAATCCAATTCAAGAAATATCTGGGGACTTTGGGGGTGGAGCCAGGAGACTTTGAGGGTGGAGCCAGGAGACTTTGGGGGTGGAGCCAGGAGCCAGGGTGTGACAAGCATAACTGAACTCCAAAGGGAGTTCTGGCCATCACATTTAAAGGGACTGCACACCTTTTAAATGCCTTCCTCCCACAGGAAATAATGAAGGATAGGGGCACTTTCTTTTGGGGCTCACAGATTTGGAACCCCTGGTCCAATCTTTTTAAAACCTGGGGGGTATTTTGAGGAGAGGCAGTGGATGCTATACTGAAAATTTGGTGCCTCTAACTCAAAAAACAACCCCCTCTCAGAGCCCCAGATACCCGCAGATCAATTCTCCATTATTTCCTATGGAATAAGTCTCCATAGGGAATAACAGAGTTCCCAGCAGACATTTCCCTCCCCTCCCCCCGCTTTCTGATGACCCTGAAGCGGGGGGAGGGCCTCCAAAACGGGGGATCCCCTGCCCCCACCTGGGGATTGGCAACCCTATTCCCTCCCAAAGAAAGTGCTTCACAGCATTCTTCTCACCCAGTCATTGGTCACCATCTTCCTCAGGTTGTGGACCAGTGTCAGCTCCTCCGGGGAGATCTAAAACCAACAGAGAAGCCGTTGAACGCATGAAGCTGCCTTATATGAAATCAGCCCATTGGTCCATCAAGGTCAGTATTGTCTGTTCATGCTGGAAACAACACCCAAAGGTCTTGGGCAGAGGCCTTTCAGATCACCCATCACCTGGACCTTTTATTTGGAGATGCCGGGGATTGAACCCCTGGGACCTTCTACATGCCAAGCAGATGCTGTACCACAGAGCCACAGCCCATCGCAGTTACAGAGACTCCAAACCTTCCTTTCATCTTTCCAGAGGAGGTCGTGAGGGCCACTAGCGTAGATGACTTAGATTCATGAAGAAGAAGAATTGCAGATTTATACCCCGCCCTTCTCCCTGAATCAGGGACTCAGAGCGGCTCACAATCTCCTATATCTTCTTCCCCCACAACAGACACCCTGTGAGGTGGGTGAGGCTGAGAGGGCTCTCCCAGCAGCTGCCCTTTCAAGGCCAATCCTGCTAGAGCTATGGCTGACCCAAGGCCATTCCAGCAGGTGCAAGTGGAGGAGTGGGGAATCAAACCCGGTTCTCCCAGATAAGAGAAGATGACGACTTATACCCCACCCTTCTCTCTGAATCAGAGGCTCAGAATAGCTCACCATCTCCTTTATCTTCCTCCCCAACAACGGACACCCTGTGAGGTGGGTGGGGCTGAGAGAGCTCTGACAGAAGCTGCCTTTTCAAGGACAACTCCTGCGAGAGCTATGGAAGAAGAAGATATTGGATTTATATCCCGCCCTCGACTCTGAAGAGTCTCAGAGCGGCTCAATCTCCTTTACCTTCCTCCTTCACAACAGACACCCTGTGAGGTGGGTGGGACTGGAAAGGGCTCTCACAGCAGCTGGCCTTTCAAGGACAACCTCTGCCAGAGCTATGGCTGACCCAAGGCCATTCCAGCAGGTGCAAATGGAGGAGTGGGGAATCAAACCCGGTTCTCCCAGATAAGAGTCCACACACTTAACCACTACACCAAACTGGCTCTCTTCAAGAAGTTCATCAGTGGTTGCTAGCTGTGATGCCTGTGGAGAGCCTGCATGGTCAGAGGCAATAGATCTCTGAATACCACCACTGAGTGGCAACGTCAACCTTGGCCCCTATGCTCTGGTCTTGCGGGGCAACTGGTCAACCACTGTGTGAAGCAGGAATCTGGACTAGATGGATCACTGGTCTGATCCAGTAGGGTTCTTCTGGTGCTTCCAAACAGCCTTTTGTTTTGCAGGAGCGGGGCTATGCTAGGTCTACAAACTGGAAACCAGCAGGGACCCTACTGGAATGGTGAAGAGAGCTTTGACTCTCAAAAGCTTATACCCTGAAATCTCTAAGGACTTGATTCAAACTCATCTACAAGACTGCCCTCTGAAACTATCTTCTGGAATATAGAGACAGGCTTATTCAGGGCTTTTTGTTGTAGAAAAAGCCCAGCGGGAACTCATTTGCATATCAGGTCACACCCCTTGATGTCACCATTGTTTCACACAGGGCTTTTTAAACAGAAAAAAAGCCCAGCTTGAACTCATTTGCATAGTAGGCCACACCCCTTGATGCCAAGCCAGCCAGAACTGCGTTCCTGTATATTTTTGCTTTTTTTTTAAAGCCCTGGGCTTATTTAATCATTACAATTGTATCCATCTCATCTCTCAAAAAAGCAAAAACAAAACAAAAGGTATTAATCTCCCCCCCCCCCCCAAAATAATAAAACCCTAAGAAAAGTTAACAATGATTGATTCAGTAGGAAATTAGTTTGGCTTTAATTTGATTTGTTTGAACAATATGCTTCGTTTTATTTTTTAGTTCCCTCGGGCACCTTTCTCAGCAGGGTGATACAAGGATTAAAATTGAATTAACCCCCCCCCCAAAAAAAAGATACATTGCAACAAAACAGAAGCAAGATAGGAGGAAAACTGACACATTTGAGCTGCATTGTTTGAGAAGGCTCCTGCGTATTCCTTGGACTGCAAAGGTGACAAACAAGCCAGTATTGGAACGTATAAAACCTGACATGCCCTTGGAAGGAAAAATCACAAAACTGCAACTGACTTATTCCCCCCCCCCCCCCCCCCGCGTCGCGCGGAAGGAAAGGAAAGGCCCCCTGTTCAAGCACCAGTCGTTTCCGACTCTGGGGTGATGTTGCTTTCACAACGTTTTCAGGGCAGACTTTTGACGGGGTGGTTTGCCATTGCCTTTCCCAGTCATCTACACTTTCCCCCCAGCAAGCTGGGGACTCATTTTTCTGACCTCGGAAGGATGAAAGGCTGAGTAAACCTTGAGCCGGCTACCTGAAAACCCAGCTTCCGCCGGGGATCGAACTCAGGTCGTGAGCGGAGCTTAGGACTGCAGTACTGCAGCTTTAACACTCTGCACCACGGGGCTCATGCGGAAGAACTCACTAAAAAAAAGCAATTATACTAAGATGGGTTAGCAACAAAAGGAAACCAGATTGCGAAAGAACACGATAGCTAGAACCATAAAAGTGGACACCAGCCTGAGCTTGGAGCAACTCAAAGAAACAGTGCAAGATCCGACAACACGGAGAGAGCTGGCCCATAGAATTGCCAAGAGGTGGCCTTCACACAATGGTCAACAACAACAATAAAACATAAGAAATTATGAAGAGGCCTGCTGGATCAGACCAGTGAGGGTCCATCTAGTCCAGGGCTGGCCAAACTTGCTTAATGTAAGAGCCACATAAAATAAACATCAGATGTTTGAGAGCCACAAGACATGAATGCCAGATGTTTGAGAGCCACAAGACAAGAAGGAAGGAAGGCAAATAGATGAGGGGAGGGAGAGGTGGAAAGAAAGCAACTTTAAAGGAATTATCTAAGCCGCCACCTAGCTTGGATTGGAGAAGCGATTTAAAGAGACAAATGCCTTCTCCGAGGCAGCCAGCAGGATGGTAGGGGCTCCAAGAGCCACACAATATGTGTGAAAGAGCCACATGCGGCTCCTGAGCCACTTTGGTCACCCCTGATTTAGTTCAACATCCTGCCTCACACAGTGGCCAACCAGTTCCTCTGGAGGCCAAAGATAGGGCACAGAGACCAAGGCCTTCCCCTCCAGGCACTGGGATTCAGAAGCCAACTGCCACTGCCTTTAGCCGCCATAGCTAGCAGCTACTGATGGGCCAATCCTCCCTTAATTTGCCTAATCCCCTTTTAACGCTGCCTCCTCTGGCAGCAAATTCCACATTTTAATCATGCTCTGTGTAAAGCAGTATGATCATCTCAAAGCCACAGAGGAACAGAAAACAAACACACACACACAAAACCTTTGCTAGGCACCGAAACACCAACAGAAAAAGAGCCAGGCAAACCTCATGGGGGCCAGTGCTCCACAGGCAAGGTGCCACAACTAAGGCAGCCCCTGCTGAGGCCCACCGGTTAGTGGTTTAACAACCAGAATAGAGCCTCTCAATATGGAGCTAATAGTCGTGCGTCCCGGTGAGAAAGGTGCACTCGAAATGAAAAACACGCCCCCCCCCCCTCCAACCAATGTTCCCTCTAAGCTGCAGAGTCTTGAGAGCAAAAACTCTACTTTGTGAGCTACTAGTATTAAAGCTGTGAGCTACTGCATAAATAATGTGGAATGCCCTCCCAGAGGCCATAAGGGCCCTGCGGGATCTCTCCCAATTCCTCAGGGCCTGTAAAACTGAATTATTTCGACAGGCCTTTAATATCTAATGGGAGAGGACTGCCACTCTACACTGCTGAGCGACATCGTTAATGAGGCATTATGTCCACCACAAGATCAGTGTCAGAAGAAAGAAAGTTACGATCCCGCCTACACCGGACTTTGAGCAGCACCTATGAAATGTATTTTAATTGTTAATTTTTACTGTTTTAAATTGTAATTTTAAATTGTGCTTTGATTGACTGTTAGCTACCCTGAGTCCTCTTGCGGAGAGGGCGGGATAGAAAAGTAATTTTTTAAAAAATTATTGCACTCTGGGGCCATATTTCCTGAGGTAAGACAAAATTTCCTGAGGTAAGACAAAAACACTCTGGGGCCATATTTCCTGAGGTAAGACGTGTGAGCTGGAGGCTAAAAATCTGTGAGCTCGCTCACGCTAACTCAACTTAGAGGGAACACTGCCCCCAGCCAAATTCCAGGAAGGCAGAGAAGCTGGTGGCCACCGCCATCGCCCTGCAGCCGTGAGAGCCGTACCGCACTCCGGTCTACTTTCTTCAGCGTCGTACTTCCCCAGAGGGAGTTGACTCCGTCCACGGCCACTAGGAGCTTGAAGGCCCCCCGAGGGCTCTGTTGCTTCAGCTCCTTCAGAACCACCCCCACGACGTCGCTGGCGGTTTTGACACGATTCAGACCCTGGAAAGGGAGGAAGAGAGAGGAGCTGTTGGGTGGGATGGGACCGGGGGCCACCCAAGGACCAGTCACTGCCAGAGCTCACTCGCCAGCCGCAGGAGGGAAGAACCGGTCTACCTTCTGCAGGTCCTGTGCGAGGAGAATGGCACTCATAGAGATGTAAAATTTCTGGGAATTTTGAAGCTCGGACCCCCCCTCCCCCGTTTTTTCCAGGAACAAATGGAAATTTTCGGAAAAATTGGGGAAAAAAATGCTACATTAGCACTTTCTTTTCCAGATTGAAAGTCATTCTCATAAAAAGAATTGAAGAGGGGGGAAGTGTATAGAAGGGAGCATAGGACTAAGTTTCAATGAATGGGCATGACCTAGGACTTGCTTGCCCTCAGTGCACAGAAATTAGAATAATCTGATACCATACATATTTTTTTGGAAAATATTTGAACACCTTGTCTTAAAATATTTTATTCATCATGTTAAAATACAACGTCCCATAATCATTTTTTTTCTTTTCTTCAATTTTTCGGGAAAAAAACAAGGCTGCAGGAAAAAAAAACGAGAAAAAACGAGTTTTTCCCCCCAAAACTTTTCCATTTTTTTGCCTCCAGGTGGGTTACAGGAGAAAACCCTTAGGTTCTGTGACAGCCTGCCTCCAAAGAAGCAATTAGACAATATTTTAAACAAATTTCTCATAATATACAAAACACTCTCAAACGAACTATCTTATAAACATCCCCTGATATCCAGAACACCCATAGTATATCAGGGGATGTTTATAAGATGGTTGGTTTGAGAGTATGGTTTGTTTGTCTAATTGCTTCTTTGGAGGCAGGCTGCCACAGAATCTAAGGGTTTTCTCCTGTAACTCTCTGCCGTGATTCTCTGTTTGTTGCACAGCCTCCAGGTGGGGCCTGGAGATCTCCTGCTTTTACAACTGATCTCCAGCTGTCAGAGAAGATGATGATGATATTGGATTTATATCCCGCCCTATACTCTGAATATCGACGTCTCAGAGCAGTCACAATCTCCTTTACACCCCTCCCCCCGCACACACACAACAGACACCCTGTGAGGTGGGTGGGTCGGCCATAGCTCTCCCAGAAGCTGCCATTTCAAGGACAAATCTGCGAGAGCTATGGCTGACCCAAGGCCATTCCAGCACGTGCAAGTGGAGGAGTGGGGAATCAAACCTGGTTCTCTCAGATAAGAGTCAGCGCACTTCACCACTACACCAAGCTGGTTCTCAGCTTCCCTGGAGAAAATGGCTGCTTTGAAGATGGACTCTATGGCATTGGACCACACTGAGGCCACTTCCCTCCCCAAACTCCACCCTCCTCGGGCTTCACCCCCAAAGCCTCCAGGTATTTTCCAACCCAGACCTGGAACCCTATTCACCCATCCTCTTACCTGCTCTACTATGCTCATCAGGGGACTGCCCTCCTCGCTGCTCTCCCGCTTACCCCACACATACTTCTGCTGTGTCTTGATCTACAAACATGTGAGGATTAAGAAGAAGGCAACATTAGATTTATATTCTGCCCTCCACTCAAGAGTTTCAGAGCAGCTCACAATCTTCTTTATTGTCCTCCCCCACAATGAACACCCTGTGAGGTGGGTGGGGCTAAGAGGACTCTCACAGCAGCTGCCCTTTCAAGAACTCGTGGGCATTCGATGAAATTGCTGAGCAGACAGGTTAAAACGGATAAAAGGAAGTATTTCTTCACCCGAAGGGTGATCAACATGTGGAATTCACTGCCACAGGAGGTGGTGGCGGCCACAAGCATAGCCACCTTCAAGAGGGGTTTAGATAAAAATATGGAGCAGAGGTCCATCAGTGGCTATTAGCCACAGTGTGTGTGCATATATAAAATTTTTTGCCACTGTGTGACACAGAGTGTTGGACTGGAGGGGCCATTGGCCTGATCCAACATGGCTTCTCTTATGTTCTTATGATCAGGCTTTCAGATGGTCAAAAGACATTCGGTCAACTATCAGGCACGTTGTGGTCAAGACAGCCAGATTGCATGGGGCGGTGGTGATTCCCTGGTCCTTACAGAAAGCAGGACAGTGTAGAAGCCAGTCTTGGGCAATGCACTTTACCGCAAATGACTGCTTGCGTCCCTGCTTGGAGATGCCCGTCAGATCGCCAGTAGGAAATGCTTTGCCCAGCAGCCGGGTTTACCCTTGACCACTGCAGGGCCCAAAGGGAAAGCAGCTCTGGCTCCTTTTTTTTGCTTACAAACGATCACATTGAACATTCTTGGCTTCAGGGAATAACAAACAATAGGTGGGCAGCTGAAACTACTGGCGCCATCAACTGGCTGGTGTGCCCAGAGATGGTCAACCCCGACAGAGTTCACCAGCGACCTTGGGCCTATCAATCTCTCTCTATCTTAAGCTATGTTCAGGTGGTGCTTGTGGAAATAAGACCATAAGAACACAAGAAGAGCCCTGCTGGATCAGACCAGTTGTCAGACCCAGAGTCAAGGAAAAGACAGTTGAAGTTCAAGATCCTTATTCCAGCTTTATGGGCATACACACGCGTTGTCGGAACTGACCTCTCTGTCAGTTCCCCCAACTTATAAACCTTTGCCCTGACCGTTATAATTCAAGCCAAAGCGCGCCAAGCAAAAGCGGGGGTTTTGCACGGGTTTTTTGCTAAGCTCTCATCACCGCAGGTGCCCACTATCAGTTCATGGTTCTCATCTCCTCCAGCTCTTTGACCTTGGTTACCTAGCAACAAGCCAATTCCCAGACAAGTTTCCCGGGGATGTGCCCCAGCTTGAAATTGAACCGCCGAAACAGCCCCGCACACCTTACTTGCTTATTGTTGAGGCTGCGGGTGGCAACGGGGGCGGCCAAGTTTTTATGATCTGTCCAGAGTTCAAATGGTTCCCGCGCCCCTTCTAGATAGTGTCTCCACTTTTCTAGGGCCAGTTTGATGGCGAAGGCTTCCTTGTCCCACACTGACCAATTACGTTCAGCCGGGCTGAACTTTTGAGACAAGTATGCGCAGGGATGCAACTGGCCATCTGGCCCCTCCTGGAGTAACATGGCTGCGTGGGCGATATCGCTCGTGTCACATTGGACTACAAACCTTTTGTTTTCATCGGAGTGTATTAGGTAGGGCTCAGAGGTGAACCGGGCCTTAAGTTCATCAAATGCCTTTTGGCACTCCTCCGTCCACAGGAGGCTACAGCTACCCTTAGTGGCTTGCGGCCCCTTCCCCTTGGTTTTCAACAGTTCTGTGAGGGGTAGAGTGATCTCGGCAGTTATTGATGAACTCCCTATAGAAATTTGCGAACCTGAGGAAGCTCTGGAGTTGTTTACGGGTTTGAGGGGGCTCCCACTCCACCATGGCTTGTACTTTGGTAGGATCCATTTCCAGGCCCCCTCGGTGGAAATGCGATATCCCAAAAAGTCGAGCTCTGTCTTGTGGAACTCACACTTGGACAGTTTGGCAAATAACTTGTGCTCGTACAGTGTTTGCAGCACCTCCCTTACCAAGTGGATGTGTGAGGGCAGGTCTTGCGAGTATATCAAAACATCATCTAGGTAACAGACCACGCCCTTATTTATTTATTTATGCAATACTTCATTGATTAAGTTCATGAATACCTCTGGCGCCCCCTTAAGGCCGATTGGCATGACCAAGTACTCGTATTGGCCCAGGGGTTTGCTGAAGGCTGTTTTCCACTCATCCCCCTCCTTGATGCGCACCAGGAAGTAAGCATCTCTGAGGTCAAGTTTAGTGAAGATTTTCCCTTGGGACACCTCCCCTAAGAGATCCTGTATGAGCGGGAGGGGGTACGCATTACTCATGGAAATTGCGTTCAAGCCGCGTAAGTCAGTGCAAAGCCCTAAACTGCTGTCTTTTTTCTTTCTAAATAGCACCGGAACGGCGTGTGGGGACTTGGCAGGTCGGATGAACCCCCTACGCAGGCTGAGTTCCAGGAATCTCTGTAACTCCTCCCTCTCCCCCCCCCCCCGGCTCATTGACTATTGCTTGGCTTTGGGAAGTGGCTCCCCCTCCACCAGTTCAATGGCACAGTCAGTGGATCTGTGGGGGGGAAGCTCGTCCGCCTCCTGGGCGTCAAACACCTTTTGCAAGTCTCGATACTCGGGGCAAACTGGGCACGTCAACTCTGGTGACGCAAAGTTTTTCAAGCTGGGGAGGGGGGTGTGGGCCCCATTTTTTATTCCATTGGTGACTTTCGCACACCGGATCCAAGAAGTAAATGGCGCTCCCGCTCCACTGGACCAGCAGGTTGTGGTCGGCCAGCCACTCCAGGCTGAGGACGGCTTGGAACTTGGCGGCCGGGGCAATAATGAACGTGGGAGTTCCTGGTTCTCATCTCCACCAGCTCTTTGACCTTGGTTACCTAGCAACAAGCCAATTCCCAGACACGCCATCCTCCCTCCAGATAAGCAACAAGTTACAGTCATATCAAAGGCATAGCAAGCGCAGCATAGCATTGTAGCTCAGCATAGCATTGTACAATTGAATACACATGACAAGAGGAACAAGACGGAGTGACTCTTGACACCAGTGAGGGTCCATCTAGTCCAGTATCCTGTCTCACACAGTGACCAGCCATTTTCTCTGGAGGGCCAACAACAGAGGAGAGAGGCTGAGGCCTTCCCCTCATAAGAACATCAGAAGAGTCCTGCTGGGTCAGACCAGTGAGGGTCCATCTAGTCCAGCCTCCTGTCTCACACAGTGGCCTCAACCAGTTCCTCTGGAGGGCCAACAACAGGACAGAGAGGCCAAGGCCATCCCCTCATAAGAACATCAGAAGAGCCCTGCTGGATCAGACCAGTGATGGTCCATCCAGTCCAGCCTCCTGTCTCACACAGTGGCCTCAATCAGTTCCTCTGGAGGGCCAACAACAGGGCAGAGAGGCTGAGGCCTTCCCCTCATAAGAACGTCAGAAGAGCCCTGCTGGGTCAGACCAGTGAGGGTCCATATAGTCCAGCATCCTGTCTCACACAATGAACAGACAGTTCCTCTGGAGGGCCAACAACAGGGCAAAGAGGCCTTCCCCTCATAAGAACATAAGAAGAGCCCTGCTGGGTCAGACCAATGATCCATCTAGTCCAGCATCCTGTCTCACACAGTGGCCTCAGCCAGTTCCCCTGGAGGGCCAACAACAGGGCAGAGAGGCTGAGGCCTTCCTCTCATAAGGACATCAGAAGAGCCCTGCTGGATCAGACCAGTGAGGGTCCATCCAGTCCAGCCTCCTGTCTCACACAGCGGCCTCAACCAGTTCCTCTGGAGGGCCAACAACAGGGCAGAGAGGCCGAGACCTTCCCCTCATAAGAACATCAGAAGAGCCCTGCTGGGTCAGACCAGTGAGGGTCCATATAGTCCAGCATCCTGTATCACACAATGAACAGACAGTTCCTCTGGAGGGCCAACAACAGGGCAAAGAGGCCTTCCCCTCATAAGAACATAAGAAGAGCCCTGCTGGGTCAGACCAATGATCCATCTAGTCCAGCATCCTGCCTCACACAGTGGCCAACCAATTCAAAAGGGAGGCCAAGGCCTCCCCCTCATAAGAACATCAAAAGAGCCTTGCTGGATCAGACCACTGAGGGCCTGTCTAGTCCAGCATCATATCTCACAAAGTAGCTAGCCAGTTCCTCTGAAGGGCCAACAGGGTAGAGAGGCTAAGACCTTCCACTGATGTTACCTCCCAGCACTGGGATTCAGAAGTTGACCGCCTCTGGATACGGAGGTTCCCTTTAATCACCACAGCTTGCAGCCACTGATAAATCTCTCCTCCATGAATCTATCTAATCCCCTTTTAAGGCTATGCTTGTGGTCATCACTACATCCTCTGACAGTGAATTCCACTTTTCAAGCACTCACTACGCAAAGAAGTATTTCCTTTTGTCTGTCCTGAATCTATTGCCCACGAGCAGGGCTGTTTTTGTAGCAGGAACGCCTTTGCATATTAGGCCAGCCCCCCTCAATGTAGCCAATCCTCCTGGATGGAGCCTACCGTAGGCCCTGAACTAAGAGCCCTGTAAGCTCTTGGAGGATTGGCTACATCAGGGGGCGTAGCCTAATATGCAAAGGAGTTCCTGCTACAAAAAAAAAAGCCCTGCCCATGAGCTTCACTGGATGCCCTGGAGTTCTAATATTTTTGGAGAAAAAGCTCTCATTATCAACTCTCTCCACCCCATGCATAATTTTATATACCTCTATCACGTAAGAACGTAGGAACATAAGAGACGCCATGTTGGATCAGGCCAATGGGCCATCCAGTCCAACACTCTGTGTCACACAGTGGCAAAAAATATCAGGCATCATCAGGAGTCCCATCAGTGGGGCCAGGACACTAGAAGCCTTCCCACTGTGGCCCTCCCCCAAGCACCAAGAATACAGAGCATCACTGCCCCAGACAGAGCCACTGATGGACCTCTGCTTTAGATGTTTATCCAATGCCTTCTTGAAGCTGTCTATGCTTGCAGTCGCTGCCACCTCCTGTGGCAGCGAATTCCATATGTTAATCGCCCTTTGGGTGAAGAACTACTTCCTTTTATCCGTTCAAACTTGACTGCTCAGCAATTTCATTGAATGCCCACGAGTTCTCGTATCATGAGAAAGGGAGAAAAGTACCTCTTTCTCTACCTTCTCTATCCCATGCATAACTTGTAAACCTCTATCATGTCACCCCGCAGTCGACGTTTCTCCAAGCTAAGGAGCCCCAAGCGCTTTAACCTTTCTTCATAGGGAAAGTGTTCCAATGCTTCCAGGATATGGCGGGGTATAAATCAGAAAATTAAATTTAATTTAATCACTCTAGTTGCCCTTTACTGCACTTCTGTCTCCCCTTAGTTGTCTCTTTTCTATTCTGAAAGAAGGCAGCCACTCGGAGATCTCTACAGGTAGGATGGGGCGCAAAACAGGATTCCAAGTAGGTGGGTGGCAGGAACCCTACACTACCCCCCACCGCCTTAGCAGTAGCCCCTGCTGACCTCTGTTAAGAAGCGTTGATTGGTGGCCGCGAAATTCTTTAGCCAGGTTGAGGCTTCCAGTGGCTGGTCGAAGCGCTCTTTGTTGTAGGAAGACGGCAGCAGCTCCTTGCAGTTCTTCACCCACCGGTGAGCTGCAATGGAAGCGAAAAGAACAATGTGGTACCACAGGAAGGGAACGGGGATGGTAGTTGTGATTCTGGATTGTGGGGACTGGGGGCGGGCCATCAGGGCAATGCTCCCCGCACCCTATCAGAAATGAAAAAGGGCCCCATGAGTCACCAAGATACAGAAAGCAAAAAAAGCATCTTACTGGGAACAAATGAGAGTATAATAGTTTGCTTAAAGGTACGTGGCATTCATTCACAAAACTATAGGCCAGGCGTGGCCAAACTGTGGCTCAGGAGCCACATGTGGCTCTTTCAAACATATGGTGTGGCTCTCAAAGCTCCACCACCCTGTTGACTGCCGCCTTAAAGAATGCATTTAATGTTAAAGTTGCTTTCTTTCCACCTCTCCCATCTATCTCCCTTTCTTCTCTCAAACATCTGATGTTCACGCCTTGCAGCTCTCAAGCATCTGAAGTTTATTCCACGTGGCTCTAACATTAAGCAAGTTTGGCCACCCCTGCTATAGGAAACATACGCAATATGATCTATAGCAAAGCACTGGGGATGAACCTATGAACACATGAAGCTGCCTTCTACCGAATCAGACCCTGGGTCCATATAAAAGTTATGACATGGAGTGAAATGGACAAGTTAACAAGAACCTTAAGACACTATGATTTAGAAGTATTTAAGACGGAGTGGGAAAAGTTCAGACGATACGTAGAAAAAGAGTGGAAAACAAAAGGACATTGGACAATTTTTGATAATGACTAAGTATAAGAGGGAGGAGGATATTAATTTTGGTTCTTTATTAATTAAGGGTACCTTTAATATTAAGATTTTAAGTATATAACACCAGCGGGGGTCAAGTAATGGGGGGAGGGGTGGGTAGAAAGTAATATATGGGATAGATAAAAAAGTAATTATTAATGATGTAAGAAATTGAAAATTATTACCGTATGTTACTAATAAAATTGTTTAAAACACAGACACAGACCCAGGGTCCATCAAAATCAGTCTTGTCTACTCAGACTGGCAGCGGCTCTTCAGGGTCTCAAGCTGAGGTTTTTCACACCCATTTGCCTGGACCCTTTTTAGCTGGAGAACCTGGGACCTTCTGCTTACCAAGCAAAGGCTCTACCACTGAGCCACTGTCCCTCCCAACACGTTAGCCAGTCATCTACACTCCCCGCCCCCCTCCGGCAAGCTGGGGACTCATTTTACCGACCTCTGAAGGATGGAAGGCTGAGTCAATCTTGAGCCGACTACCTGAACCCAGTTTCCGCTGGGATCGAACTCAGGTCGTGAGCAGAGCTTGGCGCTCCATGCGCTAGCGTACTAAAAAGTACGTTCAACCCATCTTCCTTAATGTGCTGGATTTCTGATGTGGCAGAACACTGATGGAAGGAATTCATTCCCTCCATTCTGAATAGGACTGTACCATGGAAGGGACACGTTCCCCAGCACTTCTGAAAAGCTCAAATTGGTTCTTTGAGAGAATGCAGCGTGAGCTGAAGCAAGCCAAAGCTTTGTGATGTAGTAGAAGAAGAGTTGGATTTATCCCCCGCCCTTCACTTGGAAGTCTGAGAGTGGCCTTCCCTTCCTCTCCCCACTGCACACACCCTGTGAGGGAGGTGGACTGAGAGAGCAGAGAGAACAGTGACAGAACCAAGGTCACCCAGCTGGCGGCACGTGGAGGAGGAATGGGGAACCAAACCCAGTTCTCCCAGATTAGAGTCTGCCCATTTAAATGCTACACCAAATTGGCTTTTAGTATCTGCTTATTCTTTCAGGAAGTCTCTTACGTAGACTGACATTCTCCGTGTAGGAAGAGACAAGGCTGAGCTGGGCAGCCCAGGTTCGAATCACACTGCTCCTATGAGCGCAAAAGGCAGCCCTAGGTAAGCCTCCTGCCCAAGCACGGGGGAATTTGGCCTGCTTTACAGCACTGTTGTACAAACTCCTATGGAAGCAGGCAAGGAGCTCTGCACTCTCAAACAGCCCTGTGTGAATGCTTAAGGACTGGTTATCAATGTTCCCTCTAAGATGTGGAGCTTGTGAGCAAAAATTCTTTGTGAGCTACTGGCGTTAAAGTTTTGAGCTACTGCATAAATTAGTGTGCTCAGGGGCAGTGTTCCCTCTAAGCTGCAGAGATTTGTGAGGAAAAATTCTACTTTGTAAGCTACTGGCATGCAAGTTACGAGCTACTGGCATTTCAGTTGTGAGCTACTGTATAAATTATTGTGCTCTGGGGCCATCCTTCCTGAGCTATGTTTGGTGTAGCCAGTTTGGTGCAGTGGTTAAGTGTGCAGACTCTTATCTGGGAGAACCGGGTTTGATTCCCCACTCCTCCACTTGCAGCTGCTGGAATGGCCTTGGGTCAGCCATAGCTCTGGCAGAGGTTGTCCTTGAAAGGGCAGCTGCTGTGAGAGCCCTCTCAGCCCCAACCACCTCACAGGGTGTCTGTTGTGGGGGAGGAAGGTAAAGGAGATTGTAGGCCTCTCTGAGACTCTGTCCTTGGAAGGGCAGCTGCTGTGAGAGCCCTCTCCAGCCCCACCCACCTCACAGGGTGTCTGTTGTGGGGGAGGAAGGTAAAGGAGATTGTGAGCCACTCTGAGACTCTGAGATCTGGAGTGGAGGGCGGGATATAACTCCAATATCATCATCATTTTCTTCTTCTTCTGTTACAAAAATGTGTGAGCTGGAGGCTAAAAATCTGTGAGCTAGCTCATGCTAACTTAGCTTAGAGGGAACACTGGTGCTCAAGGGTCATCCTTCCTGAGCAGGCTAAGCAAAGAAAAAAACCGTGAGCAAGAGGCTAAAAAACTAGCTCACATGAACTCAGCTTAGAGGGAACACTATATGGCAAATGTTCAGGACCTCTGGCTCCTGGCTAGAGCCTCCAGCAGCAGATGTAACCCAGCTTCCTTACCATCGGGAATGTGCAAGATCAGCCAGTTCTGCTTTGCACAGTAATGGACGGCGTGGCAGAGTGTCATGGTCTTCCCCGTGCCTTTTTTGCCATCTTCAAGTTCAGAGTGTCAAGGAAACCATGGCAACCCTATTCCCCCACCACCACCACTGGAGATGGTGTCTTTCTGCATTACATTCACACTCCTCTTTCTGCTCCGTCCCGGACACCAGTGCTAAATGACCTCAATACTACCACAATGATACAGGTTCCCAAGCTCAATTCCATGTGTTGGTTTAAAATTCTGCATGGTTCGGGACTGGGGTATCTGAAGGACCGTCTTCTCCCTGGTGTTCCTGCCCATTGATTAAAATCACAGGGAGAGACCCTCCTGACCGTCCTGTCAACGAAAGAAGCTCATTTGGTGGGTATGCAAGACAGGGCCTTTTTGGTGGCAGCCCCACAGATTGCAGAACAGCCTCCCCAGGGCAGTGTCCCTGGTCCCCTTGCTTTTGATCTTTTCAAGGCAGCAGAAGACAGTTTAATTTAGGATCGCCTTTGATTAAAGCCAACCTAACTTGTGATTTTTAAGAACGTCAGTTGTGTGTATTTGCACGCACTTTATTTCCATGTACTTTATTTTCGTGGTAAGCTGTCTTGAGCTCCGTAAGGAAGAAAGGCAGCTAATAAAACGTTGTAGACCAGCGTTCCGTCTAAGCTGGGCGGGTGAGCGGCCGCTCATTAACACAGGAAGCCCCTCTCAGAAGCAATCCAGAGCTGCCTAGGGCCTTTTGCACTGCCCATCGCCCATTTTAAGATCACAGCAGTTACATTCTGCTCAGGATGTGAACTGCTCTATTCAGTAGGGGTAGGTGGGAAATTGCTGGGCTCTGAATGAACACACGCAGATAACCAATGCCGTAAACAGGAGTGGAGGAGCAATCTACACAGACACATAGCCCTGGAAAGGTCTGTTACCTTATTTTTAAGGAAGCTGCTAAACCTCGTGATTAGTGCAATAAATATGAAAAGGACAAGGACAGTGTGCCATACAGTAGGGGGTGATAGCAGACAGAGGAGGGAGGCATGGGTTCAAAACCCAGAGCGTGCTTCTCAGTACTGCTGCTTTCAGGAGGCACATGGGGGAAATCAGTTTCCCCTCCTTGCTAACCAGACCAGATCGCCTGGTCCTTTCTCCTGCTCCTCTGTCAACAGAAGCCCAGCCTAGGCTCCCATCCGACTGACATATATTTAGTAAGACATCCGCCTGTTGGATTTGCAAACATTTGCCTCCACCACGAGGGCTAGAAACTTAATGGTCTCTTCCACGGAAAGCCAGAGCTCAGACTGCCGTGACCGCAAGGTAAGCCCCCAGGGGGCGCGCACACGGCTCTGTTGAAAAGGATACAGATGACGTATCGGATGGCGGGATGAGCCAAGTTGGTGTGTTTTAAATAGCTGAGGAGTTCGAGACCCGGCTTCCGCACCATGAAACAGGCTTCGTTGAAGGTTTTCACCTACCAGAATTAAAAATGTATAGCTTTATGGAGAGAATTAAGCTTTGGAGGGAGAAAGGAGCAGTAGAGCAAGTCGAAATTTCACGTATGCAACTATCAGAGATTACCTTACCCCGGGTTAGACCGCTGGCTCTTCTAACGCGATATCGTTTAAATCTGACTGGCAGTAGTTGCTCGGGGTCTCTCAGTCAGAGACAGGCTTTCCCAGTAACTTCTAACTGTATCTTTCCGTAGAGGTGCCAAACATGTGCTTTATTGGACTGATGGAATCAAGGAAGCTACGGCCTTCAGTCAGCAAGGCTGTTAATGACAGGACTTTTCAGAGGCCATTCATTCATAGTGTGCGTGTGTGCTAAGTGCTGTTAAGTTGCTTCCAACTTACAGCAGCTGTATGAACGAATGACCTCCAAAATGCCATCGTCTGGAGTGGAATTCTAGCAGGAGCTCCTTTGCATATCAGGCCACACAACTCTGATGCAACCAGTGCTCCAAGAGCTTACAAAAAAGAGCCGTGTAAGCTCTTGGAGGACTGGCTGCATCAGGGGTGTGTGGCCTGATATGCAAAGGAGCTCCTGCTAGAATTCCACCCCTGCTTATCATTAATAGCCTTGCTCAGGCCTTACAAAGTGAGGGCTGTGGCTTCTTTTATTGAGTCCATCCATCTCAGACTGGGTGGACTTTTCCTACTGCCTCCCACTTTCCCTAGTGCGATTGTCTTTTCAAGTGACTCTTGTCTTTTCGCAATGTAATCAAAGTGTTATAGCCTTGGTTTGGTCATTTTGGCTTCTAGCGAGAGTTCTGGCTTGATCTACAACCCACTTACTTGTAATTTTGGCTGTCCACAGTATCCATAAAACCATCATTCAGAGTTGCCATAAATCAGAAAGCGGCTTGGTAATGGCTCCTAACACACACACGCGCCCCACACCCTTTCTCCTGGCTGTGCTGATTTCACCAAATGCTTTACGTAAAGGAGCATTCGGAAGCAGAACCTGCTCCCTGCAGCCAGCAAAGGTGCAGTCTCTGCTACCGCCCTGTTTCCCTTCGTGTGGAAACCAGGTCCAACACGCACCCTGGCAAGGAAGCTCTTTGGCTAGGGTGCCAGACAGGACGGGCCCTAGACTGTCTGGCAACTTAGCCGAGGCTAACTTCTGCCGCTCCGCCCCCCCCCCCCTGCACTGAAAACTTCACCAAGTCACACGGGGGCGCCCAATTCAGCAGCCCTGGAAGGCTGGCGCCCTAGGCAATCACCTGGTTTGCCCAGCAGCAGAACCGGCCCTGCAAAGCGCTGCTTACAATGCCAGCTCTGTGGCACTTTTGCCTAATTTTAGAAGAAGAAGAAGCAGAGTCTCAGAGTGGCTTACAATCGCCTCTACCTTCCTCCCCCACAACAGACACCCTGTGAGGTGGGCGGGGCTGAGAGAGCTCTCGCAGCAGCTGCCCTTTCGAGGACAACCTCTGCCAGAGCTATGGCTGACCCAAGGCCATTCCAGCAGCTGCAAGCGGAGGAGTGGGGGAATCAAACCCGGTTCTCCCAGATAAGAGTCCGCGCACTTAACCACTATGCCAAACTGGCTAACAGAAGCTGGGAAATCCGTGGCAGAGCCTGTACTCCAACTCCGACTATAACCTGACAGTCTGATGGCTGCTCCGTGTACCCCCCCTCCCCACTCCCAGCAGCCCCCTCTCCATCTTCAGGCCAGCAAGAAAGACAGAGAGCACCTGGAACTGGAAGCGTGGTGGCAGTCCATGAGGGAGTATCGCCTTCAGCTCCTGAAGGGGGATGCCGTAGAAATGGCCCACGTGCTCTTCCGTGTGACTGGCCTGCGGTGTTGAAACGAGATGCGGTTTATTTTCAAACACTTAACGGTCTGCGGGTCTCACAGCAGAGGCTTCCCCGAAGGCAGCTGTGAGACGTAATTAGTCTCTGGAACTCATGACAACAAGGCATGCCAACAGTTCAGACAGATTCATGAGAGACACATGAGGAACTTGTTCTAGAGCCCACTTATTTGTCTTTTGGGCTGTTCGGGACAGACAAAAAAGAAATGTTACTTTACACAGACGGTGATTAAAATGCGGAGTGAGTTTGCTGCCGGAGGAGGTAGCGACGGCCACAGGAATGAAGAGCTTATAAAGGGGATTAGATTCATGGAGGATAAGTCTGTCAATGGCTACTTATGGTGACTGAGGGGAACCGCAGCATTCAGAGGCACTAATCCTCTGAATCCCAGAGCCAGGAGGCAACCTCAGGGGAAGGCCTCGGCCTCTCTGCCCCGCTGTTGGCCCCCCAGACGATCTGTTTCAGGCATAAATCGGGATGCTGGGCTAGATGGACTCTCACTGGTCTGATCCGTCAGGACTCTTATGTGGGAAAGGCCTTGGCCTCTCTGCCCTGCTGTTGACCCTCCAGATAAATTGTCTGAGGTGTGAGACAGGACTAAATGGACTGGTGGCGAGATCCAGGTAGGTCTCTTACGTTAACCATTTGTTCATTAAAACATTTAAATCCCCCCTTTCCTCATGGTTCAAGGTGGCTTACAACAATAGCTAAATACATTGTCAGTTAAAATCAGAAATGAAAGAGCAAACCCCAAATCTCTCTTACACGGGGTTGCCAACTTCCGGGTGGGCAACAGCAGAAATAATTTATTTATTTATATTTATATCCCACCCTCCCCTGACCGGCTCAGGGCAGCTAACAACAATTAAAACAACATAAAATTATTACAACAAAATCACGATAAGTTATTAAAACATCATCTCAACATATACAACTGTAATCCTTAGATGGTGTTATTATTGATTCTCGGTTAGAGCTGTTCACTGTGATGTTATTGCATGCTATTGAGCGCCTTGCATTTCTGTTTGGGTCGGGTTAAGGTATTAATGCTGTGGGGAGGTGAAGTGCCGGATGCCTCCATTGGGCGTTGAAAGTCTGTTTAAACAGTCCTGTCTTCCAGGCCCTGTGGAATTGTGGCAAGTCCCTGATGTTGTCAGGGGAGCATTCCAGGGGGTAGGGGCTGCCACCGAAAAGGCTCTTGCCCTGCACCGTGTACAACTCGCTTATATTGGTGCATATTATTCTTGTAATTGTTCTTCTGTTTTTATGTTTTTACTGTTGTTTATCTTGTTTGGGCATGCAAATTTGATTGTGCGACCCTTAATCTGTGAGCTGCCCTGAGCCTGCCTTTGGCGGGGAGGGCAGGATACAAATTAAATAAATAAATAAAATAAAATAATTATCACAATACACACTCAACAATAGTATATCATACATAGAATTTAGCAATCCCAATTAGTTCAGTAAGCCCTTTAGAAAGCTTCTCTAACAAAAAAAAGACGACGACGAAGAAGACGATATTGGATTTATACCCCGCCTTCCACCCTGAATCTCAGAGTCTCAGAGCAGCTCACAGTCTCCTTTATCATCCTCCCCCAAAGCAGACACCCTGTGAGGTGGGTGGGGCTGAGAGAGCTCTCCCAGAAGCTGCCTTTGCAAGAGCTATGGCAGACCCAAGGCCATTCCAGAAGCTGCTTGTGGATGAGTGGGGAATCAAACCCGGTTCTCCCAGATAAGAGTCTGCACACTTAACCACTACACCAAAAAAAAGTCCATCTCAGGTTCCAGCTAATTTCACTGATGTGCTTCCAGTCTAGACTGCCAGATTGACTTTTGTGGACCTCTGCAATTAAAAATTTGAGCAGCGGTTCCGACTCAACGTGTGTGATTTGAAAAAGAAGAGAGCCTCTTGAAACATGCTTTAGACATAAAGCCCGCAAAGGCGTGTCATCACCTGTTATCAAGCAGCGTTGGAAAGTTCTATGTGTGATATTCTATTGTTGAGTGTGTATTGTGAGAATAAGGCAAGAATGTACCAATGTAAACAAGTTGCACACTGTGTTTATTTCTGTGGTTGCTCAACTACTGGGTGGGGCCTGACGTTCTCCCAGCATTACAACTGATCTCCAGTCGACGGAGATCATCCCTCCTGGAGGGTGGGCTCTATGGCATCATGCCCTGGTGAGGTCCCTCTGCTCCCCAAATTCCACCTTCCTTGGGCTCCGCCCCCCCAAATCTCCAGGTATTTCCCAACCCAAAGCTGGTAACCCCACCTTTAAAAGACTTCTGCCATTCAAGTCCCATTGAATGTGCTGCCAAATCGGGCAGGCCTCACAGCAACTCCTGAAGATGTCCAAGGAGGGGGCCGCTCTCAAAGGGAGCCTGTTCTGCAGAGTAGGAGCCATGACAGAAAAGGCCCACGTTCTGGTTAATGCCATATGGGCCACCCTAAGCCATGGGACAAGAACATAAGAGAAGCCATGTTGGATCAGGCCAATGGCACATCCAGTCCAACACTCTGTGTCACACAGTGGCCATAAGAAAATAAGAGAAGCCATGTTGGGTCAGGCCAATGGCCCATCCAGTCCAACACTCTGTGTCACACAGTGGCCATAAGACATAAGAAAAGCCATGTTGGATCAAGCCAATGGCCCATCCAGTCTAACACTCTGTGTCACACAATGGCCGTAAGAACATAAGAGAAGCCATGTTGGATCAGGCCAAGGGCCCTGTGGAGAAACGCCATCTGAGAGTGTTGGTGCTTCATCCAAAAAGGCAGGGATCAGTAAATCCATTCAGCCGGCTTTGTAGCCTTCCCCTCACTCCCCCCCTCCCTTCCAGAGCCAAACCAACAACGCTAGGGGGAAGATCCCCTAGAGAGGCAGGAAGTGCGGTTGTTCCTTGCATGTGTTAGGCAGGAAGAGAAGGGAGATTTGAACTGGGGCTCGAGCGAGCATGTGGTGAGCAATGGAGGCTCCTGCCTGGGGGGGCCCCCAGGCAAGCAGACTAAGTAAGTAATTCACAAGACAGGACAAGTTTAGATCAGGGCCAACCGGATGCGTTTATAATCAACTTTTCTTTGTTATGCTGTTTGCTGTGTTGTGCGGTGCTGTGCTAACTTTTTAAAGGCAACTGTTTTTGTTTTGTTTTTCTGTCCCTATCCTTTTCCCTTTTAAATAAATGTTTTTTCTGTTTAAAATGCTGGCAGTCAAACTCTGTACCACATAGATCCCCAAACCGCTTTAGACCACGCTGTGTTGAGAAGGGGGCCCCGGGGAAGGGGGAAGGCATGCAGTTGGATAAGGTGCCAATCCTCCAGGGGTGCCCCAAAGAAGCGCTGAGGTCTCTGTGAAACCCAAGTGCAGGGTGGCAGAGGACCTGGAGGCCTAGCCTCACAGCTGGAGAGGGGGATTGGGAGTCCTGTTCCTCTCAATCTGAACCCCGGGACTGAGCAGGTGGTGGCAGCGAGCCCAAGGGGCAGGAGGAGAAATAGCTCCCTCCAGGAGTTGGCGACTCGATAGGGAGCTGACGGGACCGGGTCTGAAGGCAGAATCGGGCCGGTTCCGCCACAGGCCCCATCCAGTCCAACACTCTGTGTCACACAGTGGCCATAAGAACATAAGAGAAGCCATGTTGGATCAGGCCAGTGGCCCATCCAGTCCAACACTCTGTGTCACACAGCGGCCATAAGAACATAAGAGAAGCCATGTTGGATCAGACCAATGGCCCATCCATTCCAACACTCTGTATCACACAGTGGCCAAAAAACCCAGGTACCCTCAGGAGGTCCACCAGTGGGGCCAGGACACTAGAAGCCCTCCCACTGTTGCCCCTCCCAAGCACCCAGAATACAGAGCATCGCTGCCCCAGAGAGTTCCAACAATAGGCTGTGGCTAAGAGCTACTGATGGACCTCTGCTCCATATATTAGCTGACAGATGGATGCCTGATTGTTGTAGCTGGTGCACTGGCCCTTCAAATATTTGCAGCCATCTCAGAACAGAACCAATGTTTCCTCTAAGCTGTGGAGTCTCATGAGCAAAAATTCTACTTTGTGAGCTACTGGCATTCAAGTTGTGAGCGAGCGATTTGGCAACTGCATACATTGGCTTACTCTGGGGCCATTTTTCCTGGTGAGCTGGAGGCTAAAAAACTAAGCTAGCTCACACTAACTAAGCTTAGAGGAACACTGAATGGAACCTCTGCGATTCACTGGCAGCCAACCTCAAAGTTTTGATGGAGCTGATTCTAGGAACTCAGGCAGATCACGAGAGGGAGGGCAAGTCCCAAGTGCTCTGAACTAATACTGGAGTCATTGGCAAGCATCTAAAATAGAGAGGCATTGGACTGCGATCTTCGTTTGGAGCGCCTGGAACTTATTTTTTGAGACTATTTCTCTTTACCTGCTGGATGGTGAAGTGCTGCTGTATTTTGCATTAGTCTTATGCGTATGCATAATGCACTACTTTACGAATGTTGCATTGCTTTAAGAGGATTGTTATTTTTGTCATGGTCTGTTTTTTGCTGGCTTTGTGCTGTACAGCAGAGGTCCCCGACCACTGGGCTGCGGAGCGGTACCAGTCCGTGGCCTGTTAGCAACTGAGCCACACTACACCTTTCGCCTGCCCGGGACCGGGACAGACAAAAGAGGCAGCATGGCCGTGCTCTGAGTCAGGGGAGGGTGAGCCAGAGCAGCCTCGCTGCCCCTTTTGCCCACCGCTGGTGGACGAGAGGCAGTGCAACCTCATCCCAAAGCTGCAAGGCCACATTGCCTTTCGTCTGCCTGGTCCCAGGCTGGCAGAAGGGGCAGTATAGCAATAACCTTCCCCTACCCCTCATTTAAAAACTCCCTGCCTGATTGGCAGGGTCTTTAAATGGGAGGGGGAGGCAGATCAGCTTCTTCTGCCCCTTGCTGCCTTGTGTCACGGTCTCAGAGCTGCTCATTGGGTTGTGTGTCTCCCTGCCCCCACCCCAGCTGTCTGTTCAGAATGCTGCACGTGAAGTGTCCAGCATATATAGAAAGCTCCTTGCATGATAGAGGTTTACAAGATTATGCATGGGATGGAGAAAGCAGAGAACGAAGTCCTTTTCTCCCTTTCTCACAAATACAAGAACTCGTGGGCATTCGATGAAATTGCTGAGCAGTCGGGTTAAAATGGATAGAAGGAAGTACTTCTTCACCCAAAGGATGATTAACGAGTGGAATTCACTGCCACAGGAGGTGGTGGCAGCTACAAGCATGGCCACCTTCAAGAGGGGGTTAGATAAAAATATGGAGCAGAGGTCCATCAGTGGCTATTAGCCACAGTGTGTGTGTGTGTGTGTGTGTGTATTTTGACCACTGTGCGATACAGAGTGTTGGACTGGATGGGCCATTGGCCTGATCCAACATGGCTTCTCTTCTGTTCTTATGGCCACTGTGTGACACAGAGTGTTGGACAGGATGGGCCATTGGCTTCCAACATGGCTTCTCTTATGTTCTTATGGCCACTGTGTGAGACAGAGCGTTGGACTGGAGGGGCCACTGGCCTGATCCAACATGGCTTCTCTTATGTTCTTATGGCCACCGTGTGACACAGAGTGTTGGACTGGATGGGCCATTGGCCTGATCCAACATGGCTTCTCTTATGTTCTTATGGCCACTGTGTGACACAGAGTGTTGGACTGGATGGGCCATTGGCCTGATCCAACATGGCTTCTCTTATGTTCTTATGGCCACCGTGTGACACAGAGTGTTGGACTGGATGGGCCATTGGCCTGATCCAACATGGCTTCTCTTATGTTCTTATGGCCACTGTGTGACACAGAGTGTTGGACTGGATGGGCCATTGGCCTGATCCAACATGGCTTCTCTTATGTTCTTATGTACAAGTATGTTCGTACATCTGAGGAAGGGAATTCTAATCCATAAGAGTCTGCTGCTGGAATAAAAAGGTGTTCAGTCTTTATTATCAATCAATCAATCAATCAAAAGCCTTTATTGGCCTATATCAGATTATAAACAAACAAACAAACAGCTACAGAAATAATAAAAATAGTCATATGCAGCTATACATTGGACAATCGATCCTTTATAACCAGACTCAAAATAAAGCAACCTTTTCAGTTATTTCAGATGACAAATCAATCAGAAGACGGCAAACCTTTCCAACGTCTGAGCAGCCTTTCATATTAAACAGAATTGCATCTAGAAACCTAAGGTATATAGCATCGTATAGGGGACAATAAAGAAAAATATGGAACGAGAACTTGCTTTAAATTACATACAAAAATATTCCCACTTTCATTAGGACTATGTATGTCTACATAGGTAACTGCTGATGGGGCTGCATTGCATCTAGCAAGGGTAAATGCTCTAGTCTACGCAATTTTGGAACACGGAGAGTTGATAAACAAGAAGGCAGACGACCAATAGTTGGGGAAATTCCAAAATTCAGAGGGGAGCAAGATTTATTTGCAGCACTCATTAGTTTTTGTAATTCATTATCTAAAATTCTGCGTCAGTCTCTATTAAACCTTTCTTCAATTATAGTCCGGCCTAGCCTGATCTTGCCAGAACTCGGAAGGGAAGCAGGGTTGGCTGCAGTCGGCACTTGGACTGGAGGCTACCAGGAGGTTGCTACGCAGAGGAAGGCAACGCAAACCACCTCCACTCTTGCCTGGAACACCCCATATATGGAGTTGCCTCGAGTTGGCTGCACCTCCTTCTTAAATCTTAAAGGGGCCACAAGAATATATGAAACTGCCTTACACCGAAGCTCTCCAGGGTATCAGGCTGAAGTCTTTCCCATCACCTGCTGCCCAAACCTTTCTAACTGGAGATGTCGGGGATTGAACCTGGGACCTTTTGCATGCCTAGCAGAGGCTCCTTCCACCGAGTCACAGCCTCTTGCCCGATCCTGTTTTGTTTTTCTAATTAATCCCCAAAGAACAGTCTCCAAGTTTGCATCTGGAGAGACAAAGATGAATTTTCAGCATCTTATGAAGTCACCCTTTAATTATTTTCAAAGCAAAAATGCAGCATACGGTGAAGAAAACAGCTAGAGCAATGGGGTGGGGGGAGAGAAGAGGACATAAGAACTTGCCCCCCCCCCCCCACCGTATCCCCTTGCTGTACTATTTTTGGCCACTTGTTCTCTCCGAGCAAAGAACAGTTGCGTTCTGTAGCGCAGACAGCGCGGGCGAAAAGAGTCCTGCCCTTCTAGAGAGTGGCAACTTCTGGCTGCCGAAGGTAAACTTGACAACCTATTCAGGAGTGGGTGTTTTTTGGGGTTTTTTTTTAAGCCTGGAAGCTCCAGCTCAAAAAAGGAACAGAAGCCAGAGCAGCCATGACAAGGAAGAAGAAGATGATACTGGATTTATACCCTGCCCTTCACTCTGAATCTAAGAGCGGCTTACAATCTCCTTTACTTTCCTCCCCCACAACAGTCACCCTGTGAGATGGGTGGGGCTGAGAGAGCTCTCCCTAAAAGCTGCCCTTTCAGGGACAACCTCTGCCAGAGCTACGGCTGACCCCAAGGCCATTCCAGCACCTGCAAGTGGAGGAGCGGGGAATCAAACCCGGTTCTCCCAGGTAAGAGTCCGGGCACTTAACCATTACACCAAACTGACCTTGGGGTATGGGGAGAGGAAACGAACAACCTCATGCTCCCAGCTCTCGCCGCTGCTTAGTGTTGCTAATTGTCTCTCTTGGTGCTTATGTATTTTGCAAGCGACCCTGAAGCCTTTGCAGAGTGGAACTTGGCACAGCAAACAGATTTTAAATTTAAAACAGAATACCAAGAGGACAAACTGGCCATCGCTTCGCTGCCCTGCCCGCAAGGTTAACGGGCTTCCGAAAATCACCTGAGTGGAGAGGCTAAATTGAAGGCAGTGGACGAGGCCGAGAGTCACTGGGGGCAAGACGCAATCCATGACAAAGATAAGGTCAGAGGGACATGGATTTGAGGGCTGAGTTGGCAGATCCTTCCATAGGAGTTGAGCCCACGATTGCTCAAGAGCAGGGCTCTTTTTCTGTAGCAGAAACTCCTTTGCATATTAGGCCACACACCCCTGATGTAGCCAATCCTCCAAGAGCTTACAGTAGGCCCTGTACTAAGAGCCCTCTAAGCTCTTGGAGGATTAGCTACAGGGTGGAATTCTAGAAGAAGCTCCTTTGCATATTAGGCCACACCCCCTGATGTAGCCAATCCTCCAAGAGCTTACAGTATGCCCCGTACTAAGAGCCCTCTAAGCTCTTGGAGGATTAGCTACAGGGTGGAATTCTAGAAGAAGCTCCTTTGCATATTAGGCCACACCCCCTGATGTAGCCAATCCTCCAAGAGCTTACAGTAGGCCCTGTACTAAGAGCCCTCTAAGCTCTTGGAGGACTGGCTACATTACAGGCCTAATATGCAAAGAAGTTCCTGCTACAAAAAAGCCCTGGGTGGTGCCCACATGTGACCATCATTGCCACCCTACGGACTAGGTGCTCGCGTCCCGTTTGGAATGAAAAGTGCAGGTTCTTAGGATGCTGAATTCGGAAGATGTTGTTTCGTACGATAGCCTTCTGGGTGAAATCATGGCATATCTTTCTACAGGACCGCCTTTCCCCACATGTTCCTCAGAGAGCACTGCATTTAGGAGTTCAAAATCTTCTCTCCATCCCCAGACTGAGGGAGGCCAGGCTGAGTCCTACGAGGCCTCCTCCGTGGCAGCGCCAGCACTGTGGAACGCCCTCCCAGAGGCTATAAGGCCCCAGCGGGATCTTTCCTGATTCCGCAGGGCCTGTAAAACAGAATTATTCCAACTGGCCTATAACATCTGAGTGGGAGAGCGCTGCCGCTTTAACAAGGACTGGGCCGTACCAACTGCGAGAAACTGCTCAACAAGGACCATGGGCATTTTAACGGCCTTGAATTGCCGGCTGAAGAATAATTTTGAATCTGCCCATCTATTTTGAACAGCTCCAAAATGTTTCTATTTTAGTGATTTTAGTATTGTTTACGTTTAGTGATTTTAGTATTGTAATGTTTTCTATCTGATCGTTAGCCGCCCTGAGCCTGCTCGCAGAGAGGGCAGGATATAAATCCAAGGCAAAGAAATAACACAAAATAAATATATGCCATCCCCCCTGGAGACGCCCACGTGCGCCCACCCGGGTGGTTCTTCCCTGCATCCTAGGCTCAGTAGTCAAACGCTCAGCTTCCAAGGTTGGGGGGTGGGGGTGGGGAGGGATGGGAAAATGTGGCGCACGGGGCGACATTCTTCAGGCAGCCCCCTCTTCCGGTGGCTGTGCCCGGCTTGGGCTCGCTCATCCCACTGCGATGTGCAGGAGGGCCCTCGTTGCCTGGCAACGCAAACCCAGACCCAGGATGGCAAAGACAATCCTGTTGCCATCTGGGCACTGCTGCCGGAGACGCACTGGAATAAAAGGAGGAGGAGGAGGGGGGGCTGATCACGTGACAGGAGCGCCTGCACGTTGCCGTTTCCATGGAGACCCCAGAAGAATCGGCAGGGAAAAGGCTCCTGATTGCAGAGGCGGTGGCAAAGTGCCTCGGAGGCCGGTTCCCCCCCCCCCCCCGTGAGGTTTTGTGTCGCTGCAACAGCCTCACGCTGAGGAATCAAAGCCGCTCCGCGATGCAGATGGAGGGAGCCCCCTGAGGCAGCTGTGGAGCTTTATAAAAAGCTGGGAGGTTGGTTTTTTATTTTTTAAAAGGTTTTGCTTTGCCTTTACTTGCAATCCCGCAAGGGGCGGAACGCGCCTCAGATATCTGTTGGCGTTAAAACATAGAGCCCACCTTTCGTTTAATTTCCCTTGCTAAAGAACAGTGCAGAGCGGCAAGGCTGAAGGACGTGGAAATGGAACGCTGACTCTTGCTTGGCAAACAGCTATTGCGTAGCTACGGATCAGTCACAAGCAGGGCAGCGCGGTGCAGAGGGCAGTGGGGCAAACAGGGCTGTGGCTCTGAGGAAGGACATCTGCTCGGCCCGCAGAAGGTTCCAGGTTTGATCCCGACATCTTCAGTTAAAAGGATCAAGTAGCAGGTGAGAACATCGAGTTGAAAGGAACTTCCACGGTCATCTTGTCCAACCCCCTGCACAATGCAGGAAATTCACAAATACTTCCCCCCCACACATATATCCACAGTGACCCCTGCTCCATGCCCAGAAGATGGCAAAAACCTCCAGGATCCTTGACCAAACTGGCCTGGAGAAAACCTGGAGAGCCAGTTTGATGTAGTGGTTAAGTGTGCGGACTCTTATCTGGGAAAACCGGGTTTGATTCCCCACTCCTCCATTTGCATCTGCTGGAATGACCTTGGGACAGCCATAGCTCTGGCAGAGGTTGTCCTTGAAAGGGCAGCTGCTGTGAGAGCCCTCTCAGCCCCACCCATCTCACAGGGTGTTTGTAATGGGGGGGTGAAGATAAAGGCGATTGTAAGCCGCTCTGAGTCTCTGATTCAGGGAGAAGGGCGGGGTATAAATCTGCAATTCTTCTTCTTCTAAGTCCTGACCCTGAAGTGTTAATCAGCATTTCCCTGGACATGTATGAAGAAGACGATGAGGACATTGGATTGAATCTCAGAGCGGCTCACAATCTCCTTTATCTTCCTCCCCCACAACAGACACCCTGTGAGGTGGGTGGGGCTGAGAGGGCTCTCACAGCAGCTGCCCTTTCAAGGACAACCTCTGCCAGAGCTATGGCTGACCCAAGGCCATTCCAGCAGGTGCAAGTGGAGGAGTGGAGAATCAAACCCGGTTCTCCCAGATATGAGTCTGCACGCTTAACCACTACACCAAACTGGCTCTCATAGCTACAAGAACTGGCTCTCATAGTTACAAGAATGAAAGACTTTAGCCTGAGAACCTGGAGAGTCGCTGACAGTTCTGAGTAGAGGCTGTGGCTCAGTGGCAGATCCTCTGCTTTGCATGTTGAAGATCCCAGGTTCAATCCCCAGCATCTCCAGGAAGGATCAGGTTGCAGGTTCCTAGTCAAAGACCCCGGAGAGCTGCTGCCAGTCTGAGAAGACAATACTGACCTTGATCTGATTGAGCTGACAAGGCAGCTTCACATGTTCAGTGGTTAGCACAAAGAACTTTGACCTGAGAGCCATGGGACCCTATCAGTTGATTTTACTGGGCAACTCACTCTTATCCCTATCCTGTTAGGTAGAACAGGGCTACTGTTAAAAATAGAATTACAGAATCATAGAGTTGGAAGGGACCTCCAGGGTCATCTAGTCCAACCCCTGCACAATGCAGGAAACTCACAAATACCTCCCCCAATTCACAGGATCTATCAAATGTCATAGGTCTCCAACAGTGACAAAGTACTGGGAAGTTTCTCAAGCCACATCTCATTAGACAAATCCACTAGAAGATGATGAAGATGATATTGGATTTATATCCCGCCCTCCACTCCAATATTATCTCAGAGTCTCAGAGTGGCTCACAATCTCCTTTCCCTTCCTCCCCCACAACAGACACCCTGTGAGGTGGGCAGGGCTGAGAGGGCTCTCACAGCAGCTGCCCTTTCAAGAACAACCTCTGCCAGAGCTATGGCTGACCCAAGGCCATTCCAGCAGCTGCAAGTGGAGGAGTGGGGAATCAAACCCGGTTCTCCTGGATAAGAGTCTGCACACTTAACCGCTACACCAAACTCTAGAAACAAAAGTCCTTCAAATAAGTTGCTCAGAAAACCATTCAACAAGACAAAGAACTCTGAAAGACAATTAAACTTTTAGAAAAACACCGTGTGAAGTCTCTTAGTCCTGAGGTCCCATGCCCGATGATCATTTCCACCATAAGTAAGGTCTTTTTTGAGGATTTCTTCCTCACCAATAATTTTATACGGAACGGTAAAGTCTTCCACAGTTACAAGAGTGGTCAACCTGACCTACAGTTTGAGAATCCGGCAAGCCATTCTTGAGCGAGGAGTATATCTTCCTGTGTGCTGTATAGCTGTGACATTGGGACCAGCCACACTCTCTCAGCCTAATCTACCTCACAGGGTTGTTGTGAGGCTAAAATGGAGGAGAGGAGAACGATGTAAGCCACTAAGGCTTCCCATTGGGGAGAAAGGCGGGGTACAAATGAAGGGAATAGAATAAACCAGGGGTGGCCAGCAGTAGCTCTCCAGATGCTTTTTGCCTACAACTCCCATGAGCCCCAGCCATTGGCCATGCTGGCTGGGGCTGATGGGAGTTGTAGGCAAAAAGCATCTAGAGAGCTACCGCTGGCCACCCCTGGAATAAACTAATGGGGGTGGGATACTGTTTTGATTGGCGGAGCTCTAATGATTTTATTAATTCATTTGCATCGCAATCGATGCCAAGTTACCCTGGACTGAGAAGAAGAAGACCGGAGATTTATACCCCACCCTTCTCTCTGAATCAGAGTCTCAGAGCAGCTCACAATCTCCTTTATCTTCTTCCCCCACACAACAGACACCCTGTGAGGTGGGTGGGGCTGAGAGGACTCTCACAGCAGCTGCCCATTCAAGGACAACTCGTACGAGAACCATGGCTGACCCAAGGCCATTCCAGCAGCTGAAAGTGGAGGAGTGGGGAATCAAACCCGCTTCTCCCAGATAAGAGTCCATACGCTTAACCACTACACCAAACTGGCTCTCTAAATCTGCTAAAATCAAAGGGCTCAGACTGGAGCAACTCTGCACAAGACTGCACTGTTAATCTACTTATATTTCTATCCCATTTTTCAGCCCAACGTTACTTTCCCAAAAGCAGCTCATTGGCATCAAAACCTAGCATAAAAGACAATTCAGGTGCAATGCAAACCTTGGGGAGGCACTCCTCAGCTGGGGATGGAACTTGACAAGACGGAGAAGCTGCCCAGTGACTGGCTGGAAGCTCTTGTTCAAGACATTGGGAGGGGGGGGGGGCTGCCTTGCTGCTTCCAGCGCTCCCTGGAAACGAGACGGAGGAGAATCCAATTCCCGTTGCTCTGGAGCTTAGGCTGACAGCGGGGATTAAACATTCTTGAAATATTCTTCCACACTTCTTCCAATGCGTTAGGAAGACATATAATGAGGTTTTGGCGATACGTCATGCGAACAGTTACCGGCTTAAAAGGCAGAGCTCGGTCACCGAAAGTTCCTTTCAATGAGTAAACGGCTGCCAAGAGTAAAAACATTTCATGGCAAACAACAGATGAAGCCAAAAGTCAATAGGGGAAAAAAAAATGGATTAGCACAGGGGTGGCCAAACTTGCTTAACGTAAGAGCCACAAAGAACAAACATCAGCTACAAGACATGAACATCAGATGTTTGAGGGGAGGAGGGAGGGAAGGAAGGAAGGCAAATTGATAGGGGGAGAGAGAGGCGGAAAGAAAGCAACTTTAACTTTAAATGCATTCTCCAAGCCACCAGCTGGCTTGGCTTAGAGAAGTGATTTAAAGAGAGAAATGCCTTATCCGATCCAGCCAACGGGGCACTGGCAGCTTCAAGAGCCGCACAATAAGTGTGAAAGAGGCACATGAGCCAGTCTGGTGTAGTGGTTAAGTGTGCGGACTCTTATCTTGGAGAACCGGGTTTGATTCCCCACTCCTCCACTTGCACCTGCTGGCATGGCCTTGGGTCAGCCATAGCTCTGGCAGAGGTTGTCCTTGAAAGGGCAGCTGCTGTGAGAGCCCTCTCAGCCCCACCCACCTCACAGGGTGTCTGTTGTGGGGGAGGAAGATAAAGGAGATTGTGAGCTGCTCTTAGACTCTTCGGAGTGGAGGGCGGGATATAAATCCAATATCATCATCATCATCATCATCACATGTGGCTCCCGAGCTGTAGTTTGGCTATCCCTGGATTAACGTCAAGACGTTACATGAGTCATGTGCCAGTGATGGTGAGCATGGTCGCCTCTGGAAGGTAGCAAGGATGGGTACTTCTCAGGGCTTCAACCCTGGCACGATCCCACCAGCCCAACAACACCACCTTTCTCTCAGAGGACTCAAAAAGGCCAGATGTGGCATGAGAAGATTCTTGGTTTCCAAGCTTATGGTGGCCCAGTGAGGAACCCTCAGTCTTGGGATCCCAAAACACATTCCAAGCCACCTAGTGCAGAATGAGACAACTGATCTCTTGAGCTTAGTACTGCTTGCAAGGGGTCAGGCAGAAACAGGCCTTCATCAACACCTGCTTCCAGAGACACCTTTAACCAGAAAGGTCAGTAACTGATCCAAGGGTTTATCTGCGAATGCTGTATCAGCAAGCTACAGCCTTTCCCAGACTGGAAGTCATCTTCTGAACACATATGAAGCTGCCTTATACTGAATCAGACCTTTTGGTCCATCAAAGTCAGTATTGTCTTCTCAGACTGGCAGCGGCTCTCCAGGGTCTCAAGCTGAGGTTTTTCACACCTATTTGCCTGGACCCTTTTTTGGAGATGCCAGGGACTGAACCTGGGACCTTCTGCTTCCCAAGCAGATGCTCTACCACTGAGCTACTGTCCCTCCCACAGGGAGAAGGGATGAAGAGGCAGGCAAGTGGAGGGGGCAAAAAGTCTCACTGATAAGATCTGCTGTAAGCAACGACTGTATTCGTGTTCTATATTGATGGGATTTACAGAAGAGCTTCTCTATGTGATTTCAGGAAGCCGTTACTGAAACCTTATAAATCAGGGGTGTCAAACTCATTTCTTATGAGGGCCGAATCTGACATAAATGAGACTTTGTTGGGCCAGGAGATGTGTGTACCTATTTAAGATTAGGTAGTAGAGATAGAAGGTTTATAAAGGACACAGAAAAACAAAATGAAAGTTTTTTTTAAAAATAAAACATACTTAAATCATTAGCACTCGTTGGTCTTAAATGTGCTTTCTTTATATTTCTCCCATGGGATCCAGGGAACTGGGCAAAGGAAGGTCTGGCTCTTTCCTTCCTTCCCCATGGTACCAGGAGGGGAAGGAGCTTCAGCCAGTAGAAGGAAGAGAGGCTTGGCTCAGTAGCTCTGCTGCATGATTGAGAGAGCCTGGCAAAGCAAGCTATCCCCCCCTTCCTCCCCAAGGGAGGAATCTTAGCCAATGGAGAAAATAGAGGCTTTGCTCCTGTGCGATTGAGCAAGCCTTGTGAAGCAAGCTGTGATGCAGAAGGAAGCCAGAGAAGGAGAAGGATGGCAGCCAGTCGCTTGGGGGCCTGACAGGAGCCCTCTGGGGGCCTGGTTCAGCCCCCAGGCTGCATGTTTGACACCCCTGTTATAAAAGGTTTGTCCCTGAACTGGCCTTCAACCATTTAGGGCTTTAAAAGAATCACAAATTGTGCCTGGAATCTAGCAGATAACCAGCACTGCCTACAGAGAAAATGGCGTGGCACATTTTCTCCAAGTTCATTTTCAGCTGCTAATGAGGCAGCAGCATTCCGAGTCAGCCTGCGAACAGTCTTCAAGGGTGGGTGCATAGAGAATGCACTGAAGCAGTCCATCCAAGAGGCTACCGCGGCGGGAAAGACAGTGGCCTAGCCCATGTTCTGCAGGAAATCTGCCCCGCTGAATGAAAATGACCAAAGCTACTGTCAATCAGAACTTCCAGAAAGGAATGCAAAAGGGGAATTACAAAACAGTGCCTCAGAAGCTAATTCAGAAAGATAAATGATTTATACCTGGCCCTTGAAAGAGAAAGCAACCTTACTGAGCACGTGCCGATACGCTGACGTTCGACTCCCATAATCTGAAATCGTCAGTCGAGTCAGCACAGCAGCCTTTCAAAGCACTTGTTTCAAAAATTTTTCAAGTCCCACAGCTCTCTGATGGTAACTCACCGGATCGCTCTCATTGGTGCGGAAGATTGCTCGGGGCTTCTCTGGAGCAAGTGGAGCATCCTGGGTCGCAGCCGTGCTTTGCCAGGCCCTGGGTCCACCCCGAAGAATGCAGTCAGGTTCCAACTAGAGAGGAAGAAACAACAGCTCATCCGGCAACTGAGTGACCGTCTCCTCTGGCAGAGAATGACTTCTGAAGGGCTGCTCCTTCTCAGGAGGAGGTAAACAGCACAAAGGCATCCGTGAAAAAACAGCCTCTATACATAGGAAGGCACTAATCACAAATTTTATACAAGATCATAGAGTGCTTGCTACTCAATACAAAAATATTGACGCTGACCCCCACCCGTAGCCCAAGTCTCCCAAATTGCAGTTAATGCCACTCTCTCTGAAGTCCTGGGTCCAGGGAGTGATGCGGCAAGCCATTTTGTACAGTGTCCAACGCTCCAAATACTCCTTTCAAGCCGAGCAGGCATAGAAACAAGCTGCAGCCGGGCACAAAAGCGCGACAGGGTTGTACATAATGTCCTGTTTCACAAGAGGCTTCTACAAGCTGAACTCAACAGCTGCATCCAGGGTCAAAAGGCAGGAAGATTGAAACTGATAAAACTGTGCTAGGCAGAGTCAGAGCTGGAACCAGCTCACCCCATTTCTTGGAAGCAGAAAGAAGATATTGGATTTATATCCCACCCTCCATTCCGAATCTCAGCGTCTCAGAGCGACTCACAATCTCCTTTATCTTCTTCCCCCACAACAGACACCCTGTGAGGTGGGTGGGGCTGAGAGGACTCTCACGGCAGCTGCCCTTTCAAGGACAACCTCTGCCAGAGCTATGGCTGACCCAAGGCCATTCCAGCAGGTGCAAGTGGAGGAGTGGGGAATCAAACCCGGTTCTCCCAGATAGGAGTCTGCACACTTAACCACTACACCAAACTGGCTCTCTCAGTACAAGCACAATGACCTTCCAGCAGAAGCTCTCTGTAGCCACAGAACAGCATATAAGCACCATTTTATAATAGTGTCTTCCTATTTATAGAGGCTGGTTTTTCACAGATGCCTTTGTGCTCCAATTTCCGCGTTACTCTGTTTAGTTACCTTCTCAGGAGGAAGGCAAGATCCCCCCACCCTCCAAATGATGGCCAGAGGGGGCAATGACCTAGTTGCAGAGTACCTGCTTTGCACAGTATGGGGGCAAGTAGGACAAAGCCCTATCCCCTTGACCTGGGGAGGGTCATTTGGGAGGAACCGTGGCTCCAGGATGAGAGCATCTGCTTGGCGTTCAGAAGGTCCCAGGTTCTACGCTTGGATCTGGCATGAGGTGATGCGACAGACCCCTGCTTGAGACCCTGGAGAGCCGCTGCCAGAACAAGTAGACAGCAATGACCTTGATGGACCAAGGATCTGAGTCAGTATAAGGCAGCTTCATCTACGTACCTGCCCCCTTGACCCCAGATTTACTCCTCTGGCAGCAATCCGCCCCCATGGTCTCGGACAAGGAGGATGTGTACACCTGTGACCTCAAATCAACCTCCATTCTTCATTTTTTAAAAAAATCATTCAATAGGCATAACATTACCATAACCAATCAATACAGAGTAAAAGAATTACAACTGTTAAGCAAAGCATAATTAACAACTGTGCTGTCTAGGGGTCATATACTTATTTACAAAGAGTTATAGTGATTAATATAAACATTAAATCTCTCCTTTCTAATCAATAAAACATAACTTTTTTTTGTATTTTTCAGGTACTTTACAATATTCTTTATCAGAGTTTTAAATATATTCGAAAGAAGAAAACTGACGCCCTATAAAGGCGTTTTTGCATAGTGGACCTTCTTGCTGGATGATGTGAGAAGCTAATTTATCAACCACTAGCACATCCCAAATCTTCAGGAGCCATTGTGACTGAGTAAGTTTAGAAGGGCTTTTCCATTTTGAAGCTATCAATAATTTGGCGGCCATTATGATGTGAACAGGCCAGATCCCTTTTTTGCAGAGCAAATTGGAACAGTCATTTAGTAGAACTAACTCTGGTTTTTTTTGGAATAGTAACTTTAGGTATATCATCAATAACAGATAACACATCGTCCCAAAACTGTCGGATTGCCGGGCAACTCGCCAGCAATGCCTGCAGTGGAGGGGCCAAATCCTCAAAGCCTCCACCTATGCTCCGCTGAGGTTCTAGACCTCTCATGAGAGGCTAGGTGGTCGTGGCCAGTGTTCCCTCTGAGCTGAGTTAGTGTGAGCTAGCTCACCATTTTTTAGCCTCCGGCTCACACATTTTTGTCTTAGCTCAGGAAGGACGGCCCCAGAGCACACTAATCGATGCAGCAGCTCACAACTTTAATGCCAGGAGCTCACAAAGCAGAATTTTGGCTCACAAGACTCCACCGCTTAGAGGGAGTATCGGTCATGGGATCTGCCAAGGTGGTGCTTTTGCAGGCTCCCGCCTCACGTCCAACCCTGCACGGATGTTTTGGCGGCTAGACAGATCCCATAATCGCTGCTGCCAGTCACAGGAGATGATACGGAGCCGATGTTCTGACTCAGCGCAAGGCCCCTAGGAAAAGGCCGTCTTTCATAGAGCACAACCAGGGTGAGGAATAAAGGGGCAAAAGCAATGCTTTACTCATGGCTGTTCTATTGCAGGGGTGGCCAAGCTATGGCTCAGGAGCCGCATGTGGCTCTTTCACACATGTTGTGTGGCTCTCAAAGCCCTCACCGCTCCGCCGGCCATCTTGGAGAGGGCATTTGTCTCTCGAAATCACTTTTCCAAGCCAAGCCAGCTGGCAGCTTGCAGAATGCATTTAAAGTTACAGTTGCTTTCTTTCCGCCTCCCTCCTCCATCTATTTTCCTTCCTTCCTTCCTTCCTTCCTTCCTTCCTTCCTTCCTTCCTTCCTTCCTTCCTTCCTGTCTTGCGGGTCTCAAGCGTCTGATGTTTATTCTAAAATGGCTCAAGGGGGTGGCGAAGCACCTGTAAATCCCTCTTATCTGCCTTCTTCGGTTCACTTGAGTGTTTGACCACTAATTGCTGATAAGACTGATTAAAATTCTGCTGTCCACTAGACGAACAGGAGCTGCTTATACAGACCTTGAGTTAACTCACAAACGCTGCCAACTTCCTGGATGTTTATTCTACTTGGCTCTTACGTTAAGCAAGTCTGGCCACCCCTGCTCTATTGCCTTGAACTCAGACGGTAGCTAAGGGCCAAGCATTCTCTGCTCTCAAAATCCTCTAATTAGAGCTTCCAGGGATTCAACTAGGACTTTCTGTACCTCTAGCGTATATGCTATTGCTAGGAGTTATGGGAACCACAAAGAAGGGCTAATGGTCCAGGGCCCGAGATGCACTTAAACTCTAAAAATAAGTGCACCTCCCTGTTTAAAAAACACCCGGAGCTGAGCAAGCCAGATAAGTGCGATCCTGAACCCACGAAATCCAGAGACAAAAAACAGCCCTTGAAGTCTCCAAGAGCTCGGCTGATTTCCCCAAAGCAAAAAAGAAAAAGCAATGATGTGGCAGAACCAAAGCCGCGCCTGGAATCCCTAAGCCCATAAGGTGGAGCTGTTTCTATTGGAATCTTCACTCCTCGGTAGTCATTTTAATTCTCTGGTTCAGCCACAGGCCTAGAAAGTGAGACTCCCTGTTTTGCCACAGGTGTGGAAAGGCTTGTTAGAATGTGTGCTTAGTCCAGGTGCAACTATCTGCCCCAGCTCTGCTAGGATGCATCCCCAGTAATGTATTTTTTCAGGGAGGGGAACCGGGAACGAAAGGAGATGCATACCTTGTGTCCCTGGCAAAGAAGCCTTCTCAGAGTCCGCAGCATCCTCCCTGCCAACGAAAACAGAATGCCTTGCCCAAAACGTTCTACAGAAGGTCATTTGTTTCATGTATTTATACTTTTTAAAGAAATAAATTCAAAGATACTGTCATGCCATCAGAGAAGAAACTCCAGAGGAGGAGGAGAGAAGAGTGTGGTTAAGGAATCTTACCTGAGCTTAGGGTATCCAACAGGCTGCAGGATCAATTCCCTTCCTAATAAGGGGATGTTAGGTGCAGGTACTGGCACCCGACCCAGCGTTCGTGTCAGGTGGTACTTATGCTAAGAGGCTGTGCCTAAGCAAGCTATCAAAGCAGGAATAGGAAACAGCAGCCACTGGGCTTCACTGGGACCTGGAGGTGCTGGAAATGGTTGCTACTCATAGAATCACAGAGTTGGAAGGGGCCATACAGGCCATCTAGTCCCACCCCCTGCTTAATGCAGGATCAGCCTACAGCATCCCTGACAAGTATTCATCCAGCCACTGCTTAAAGACTGCCAGTGAGGAGGAGCTCACCACCTCCCTTGGCTGCTGATTCCACCGGTGAACAACTCTTACCATGATCCCCCCCCCCACCTAATATCCAGTCGATACCTTCCCACCCCTAATTTAAACCCGTTCTTGCGAGTCCTCTCCCCTGCTGGCATCGGGAACAGCTCCCTGCCCTCCTCTGACAGCCCTTCAAGGACTTATAGAGAGCCATCATGTCCACCCCTCAACGTCCTCTTTTCCAAACCTCTCTCAGCCTTTCCTCAGAGGGCTTGGTCTTCAGGCCCCTGATCATCCTTGTTCCTTTCCTTTGTACCGGCTCCATTCTGTCTACATTCTTCTGGAAGTAAGGCCTCTAGAACTGCAGACACTACTCCAGGTGTGCCCTGACCAATGCATTGTACAGTAGAACTATGTACAGTAGAACTATGACAACTTGCAATCTGGTTGTTATGCCTCTGCTGATAAACCCCAAGATGGCATTTGCTTTTTTTGTCGCTGCATCACGCTGGTTGCTCATATTTAACTAATGGTCCGCCTGTACCCCAAGATACCGCCTGTACCCCAAGATACACACTGGTACCCAGAAGTGTATCCCCCATCCGGTATGTGTGTTTCTCATTTTTGTTACAGAGATATAGAATTCAGGACTTATCCTTGTATTAAATTGTATTGTGTTCACTTCCACCCACGTTTCCAGCATGTTCAGATCTTGCTGAATTCTATCTATCTCCGTCTTCTGGTGTATTCGCTGCTCCACCAATTTGGTGTCATCTGCAAATTTAATGAGTAGTCCCTCCACACCCTCATCCAGATCAAAATGTACTGGGCCCAAAACTGAATCCTGTGGCACCCCACCGGACACCTCCCTCCATTCAGTTGAAATGCCACTGACAACTACTCTTTGAGTGCAATTCTCCAACCAGTTCTCTATCCACCTAACTACTCTAGAGTCCAGACCACAGTCCTCTCGTTTACTCATCAGAACATCATGGGGGACCCTGTAAAACGCTTTACTGAAATCAAGGTAAACAACATGAACAGCATTCCCTTGATCCAGTAAGCTTGTCACTCAATCGAAGGAGGAAATGAGGCTGGTCTGGCAGGACCTGTTGGGGACAAATACTAAAAAGCCCCAAGACACTGAAGGGACGTGAGGATCTTTACATTGTTGTTTGCTTTATGTTCTGCCATTAAAGTAGCTCCGTACCACAGTGCCTTGTCTTGTTGGGTGATCTTCGACCACCCAAATCCTCTAGAAAGAACCTTTTCCTCAGGTAAGAAGACAGCCTGTGGCATAACAAAGTTTTGCACAAAGACCAAGGTAGCCAGCCTAAAACTTATACATTCAGATTTGACTAGATCAGGGGTGTCAAACATGTGGCTGGCGGGCTGAATCAGGCCCCCGGAGGGCTCCTTATCAGGCCCCCAAGCAATCAGGTGTCATCTGCTTCCTTCTCCCTCTCTTGCTTCCTTCTGCGTCTCAACTTGCTTTGTTCATTGCATGATTAAGTTCTTTGCAAGGCTTGCTCAATCGCACAGGATCTACAGAGCAAAACCTAGATTTTCTCTATTGGTTTAGGCTCCCCCCCCCACCTCCTGGTCCCCTGGGGAGGGAGGGAAAGAGCCAGAGCTTCCTTTGGTAAAGAGCTTGGGTGTTTTACTGGAGCCTTCATTATCAATGGAGGCCCAGATAACAGCCACTGCCAAGTCAGCATTCTTTCATCTGAAGCGGGCGAGGCAGTTGGCCCCTTTCCTAGAGCGCCGGGACCTAGCAACGGTGATCCATGCGACGGTCACCTCAAGATTGGACTACTGTAACGCCCTCTACATGGGGCTGCCTCTGTGCCGGAACCGGAGATTGCAGCTAGTGCAGAACGCGGCGGCCAGGCTGCTGCTTGGCCTCCCAAGATGGGAGCATATACGGCCGGGGCTGCGCGAACTGCACTGGCTGCCGATTGTATACCGGGTCCAGTACAAAGTGCTGGTGATTACCTTTAAAGCCCTATATGGCCGAGGACCGACCTACCTGAGGGACCGTCTCTCCCCGTATGAGCCCCAGAGAGCACTGAGGTCAGTAGGTAAAAACAGATTGACCACCCCTGGGCCAAAAGAAGTTAAACTTCGGACTACCTATGCACGGGCCTTCTCTACCGCGGCCCCTTCCTTGTGGAATCAACTCCCAGAGGAGGTGCGGGCCCTGCGGAACCTTGATCAGTTCCGCAGGGCCTGCAAGACCACCCTTTTCAAACAGGCATTCATGAACGGCTGACCAAGTCCACAGAGAAACATCAAAATGGTCCAGTCTGGAGATCCGCCATCATTCACAAACTGACAGGCATAGCGTCGATTAATAACGGTACTGTCAGATCTAACTTAATGTTTTTAGATTTAGTAACTGTTTTAACTAATGTATTAATTGGTTTGGGGTTAATTTAATGTTTTGTTAAATGTATTGTTGTTTTGCTGTTGTTAGCCGCCCTGAGCCTGCGTGGCGGGGGAGGGCGGGATATAAATAAAATTTTACTTTACTTACTTTACTTTACTTACTTTGCCCAGGTCCCTGGATCCCATGGGGAAAATACAAAAAAAGCACCTTTAAGACCAACATGTGCTAATGTTTTAAGCATGTTTTGTTTTAAGTTTTATTTTTAAAAAATCTTTAGTCGTGTTTGTCTGTGTCCTATAAAAAGTTTCTCTTTGCTACCTAATCTTAAATAGATACACTGTAAGAGTCAGTTTTGCAGTGATTAAGGTTCAGCTTTAGCTTGACGCAACAAAATCAGCAAGAGTCCTGTGACACCTCAGAGACTAAAGATCTATTGCAGCTTATGCTTCAGTGGCCATGAGAGCTCAGGCCACACGTTAAGTCTGTTAAATCCCTAATGTATCACAAAGCCTAGATTTAAGACATTTAATTCTATGGCCTTTGGGGGAATTCTCCCCATTCTGTCTTGCAAAAGAGGGGAAAACCCCCCTAAATTGTGAAGATCCGTGTCTCTTATCCTAGAATTCTAGAGGTAATCCTAAAGTGTTCTCTCACTCAACTCTGAAGTAGCATGCGTTCCCTGATCACCCTCTAATCCTAACACGGAAGATAAAGAAAGAGAAAGCTTCTCGGAAAAGTTCTTTCGTATAATCCCTTCTTCTACAGAAAGCTAAAAGTCACCTCCGTTTCTCGTGACCATGAACTTAATCATGCAATGAACACACTCCTAGCGCTAAAAGGAGTTTGAGAGTTAAATCCATGGGGCAAAAAAAAAAAAAATTAAAAAATTAAAACCAGACATCAAAGAAATACTTTGTTTGTCATGTAAAACTATTCCAATATATAGTTTTCAAAGCAGAGTACCAACCTCACAATAACAGGATATTCCGAACAGCCTTTGGTTAACGGGAGCTATAGATGGAAGGTATGGACGATGTCTATGTCAATATTTCCAGGTCTCTTCCTGACTGAACGAAATGGACAGAAATTAACTCAGTTTTGCCAAAAAGGAATGTTAAACGCATGACGCATCTGAATACCTCACATATAAATATACTTCCCTTTCACTTCAAACAGAATAACGCTTTCCAAAATGTATTTGTCTGATCCTGCAGGGCTCTTCTTATGTTTTTATTCCACTGAATAAAGCTCCCACCAATGAATCTTTTTTTAAAGGAATGACGAGAACCCCCATCACTTATCAAAACAGTAGGTTGCAATTTCCCTATGAAGAAAGGTTACAACGCTTGGGGCTCTTTAGCTTGGAGAAACGTCAACTGCGGGGTGACATGATAAGAGGTTTGCAAGATTATGCATGGGATGGAGAAGGCAGAAGAAAGAAGTACTTTTCTCCCTTTCTCACAACACAAGAACTCGTGGGCATTCCATGAAATTGCTGAGCAGTCAGGTTAGAACGGATAAAAGGAGGTACTTCTTCACCCAAAGGGTGATTAACATGTGGAATTCACTGCCACAGGAGGTGGTGGCGGCCACAAGCATAACCAGCTTCAAGAGGGGGTTAGATAAAAATATGGAGCAGAGGTCCATCAGTGGCTATTAGCCACAGTGTGTGTGTGTGTGTGTATATATATATATATATAAAAAAATTTTGGCCACTGTGTGACACAGAGTGCTGGACTGGATGGGCCACTGGCCTGATCCAACATGGCTTCGCTTATGTTCTTATGGCCACTACGTGACACAGAGTGTTGGACTGGATGGGCCATTGGCCTGATCCAACATGGCTTCTCTTATGTTCTTATGGCCACTGTGTGACACAGAGTGTTGGACTGGATGGGCCATTGGCCTGATCCAACATGGCTTCTCTTATGTTCTTATGGCCACTGTGTGACACAGAGTGTTGGACTGGAGGGGCCACTGGCCTGATCCAACATGGCTTCTCTTATGTTCTTATGGCCACTGTGTGACACAGAGTGTTGGACTGGAGGGGCCACTGGCCTGATCCAACATGGCTTCTCTTATGTTCTTATGGCCACTGTGTGACACAGAGTGTTGGACTGGAGGGGCCACTGGCCTGATCCAACATGGCTTCTCTTATGTTCTTATGGCCACTGTGTGACACAGAGTGTTGGACTGGATGGGCCATTGGCCTGATCCAACATGGCTTCTCTTATGTTCTTATGTTTGTTTTCTGAAGAACCCAGAACTTAGAGCTGGCATTCCCAAACCTTTCCTTCATCCTCGCTGAATTTTGTTTAGAGATGTAAAGCAGAATGCGGCAGTGCGATTGCTGACTGAATTGCCTGCATGGGCAAGCAGCCGGCCGATGCTGCACGGTCTACACTGGCTACCAATCGAGTACCGGATCCGCTTCAAGGTTTTAGCGCTGACATTTAAAGCCTTGCGCGGCCTGAGGGACAGTCATTATGATCAGCCAGTCAACATCTTCTGACCATCCCTGGCCCAAAGGACGTCCGTCTTGCCTTCACCAGGACCAGGCCTTGGCCCCGACCTGGTGAAATCAGCTCCCTATGGAGGTTCAGGCCCTACCGGATTTGTTGCCATTCCGGAGGGCCTGTAAGACGGAGCTGTTCTGCCAGGCCTATGGCAGAGGCAGGTGGGCGTCCTTATTTTATTACACCATCTAACTGGCCTCCCAGCATTGACCGCCATCTTGACGGCTAAAAGTCAGGCCAATACAGTTGACATCTTTTGGACACCTAAGCTGTGACACGTATGACCTAATTTGTGTGTCCCCACCGTCCATGCTGCCTTAAGTTAATTCTGAGCTAATGGCTTAACTGTTTTTATTTTTTAATCTGCGTTAATTGTTTGACTGTTCTATTGTTTATTTGATTGTTATATTATATTATATAATTTTTAATTGTTTCACCATGTTGGAATCCGCCCTGAGCCCACTGTGGGGAAGGGCAGAATATAAATTTACAGAAATAAATAAAAAAAAAATAAAATTCACAGAAATAAAGGACTGGAACCCCCTCTGAGGCGTCTACCTACCAATTTCTCTAATGGGAAAAACTGGAAAAATTGGGGGATTGAAAAGAAACTCCTGTGAGATATGCTTTCTTCTAGAATCTGCATACACGTCTTAAGGGAAGCATCTTCACACTCAAAATGTACAACGTTATAACGTCTGACAACCCTCAGTTTGTCCACTGGTGAAAGTGGGGAAAGGAGCTCCATGGCGCAGAGTGGTAAGCTGTAGTACTGCAGTCCAAGCTCTGCTCACGACCTGAGTTCCATCCTGGTGGAAGCTGGGTTCAAGCAACCAGCTCAAGTTTGACTCAGCCTTCCATCCTTCTTGAGGTCGGTAAAATGAGTACCAGCTTGCTGGGGGTAAAGCGTAGAGGACTGGGGAAGGCAATGGCAAACCAGTCTCATAAAAAGTCTGCCGAGAAGACATCGTGATGTGACATCACCCTATAGGTCAGTAATGACTCTGGGCTTGCACCTTTACTTTTTAAAAAGTGGGAAATGTTGAGAATCAATGAAAAATGCCTCATACAAGATATCTTCTTTTTTCGAGTGAGGAAAAAACCCTTGCCCGATAAAGCAGTTCACTCATTCTAAGTGAACAGCATAACAATGTTTTCGACCTTCAACTTTTACTTTTATTTTCTTGCCTCTCTGATGGCACAAATTAAAGATGCACACACTAGCGTAGGGGGCAGCAGTCCAAAATTCCTTCTCAAGTATGGGATATACCTGCAATTTCTCTTTTACTTTTCATACATACGCCAAATAGTATGACACAACAGAACAAATAGTACATGCCACCTAATAGTGCAATCCTAATGACACACCCTTCTAAGTCCACTGAAATCAATGGGCTCAGAGCTGAGCGACTCTGCTTAGGATTGCACTGTTAAGTCATAAATGATGCATTTCATGCCGTTCCATCAGTAGAAGCAGTTTAGATTTTATAGGAAAGCAAGTATTGTATATATTTCAAATGTCCCCTTACCACTCTGCGCCGTGGGGCTCCTTTCCCCACTTTTACCAGTGGACAAACTGAGGCTTCTCAAACGTTATAAGGTTGTACGTTTTGAGTGTGAAGATGCTTCCCTTAAGATGTGTTTGCAGATCTAATTTCTCAAAATTTTACATCTCTAGTCCTGTTGATCAAAAACTAACCAAAATGTTCAAACTGACCGCAACCAGGCACTGATTAAAATAGCAAGAAACATCTGTTAACAAATTAATCTTTCAGCTTCCCAGTTCTGCTTTTTGCCGAAAAGAACCATGTAACTTAAAGCTCGCGTTAACCTACTATTGCTCCGTTGGTATACCATTCAGAGAGTGTAGGAGTAAGACGTTCATAGGAATCAACCCCATACCTACTTAAACCTGGCTGCTCAAGCAGGGAAGTCTTATAGCACTCCAGGAAAATATTCACATTCTGATTCCAGTGGCCTGCTACAAGCTGGGAGATCCAGACCTGTAATCATAGGGCTACTGTGAGAAATGCCTTCATATGCCCTTGCTGTTAGTGCAAAAGTGACACTAAAGGAGAAACTTTCAGCTGATCTTCAGAATTGTGATTAAACATATATATAAAGGATACACACCTTGCCCTGACCTGAATAGCCCAGGCAAGTGTGATCTTGTTAGATCTCAGAAGCTAAACAGGGTTGACTGTGGTTAGTACTTGGATAGGAGACTTCCTTGGAATACCCAGTTGAGAGGACAGGGGCAGGCTCTATTCAGCCACCTCTTTGAAAATCATCCAGTAGGGGTCAGTCACCAGAAATCGATATGACTTCCAGGTACACACACACATAAATATACAAAAAATACCCCCCCAAAAGTACACATATCTTGAAGATTACCACATAAGCTAGGATTCCCTCCTCTTTTTTGGAAAAAAGTATACACGATTCTAAAATGAAGAATGTTCCACAAACAAGCCAGACCTACAGATTGCATGGCAAAGTAGAGCCTTTTCCTGGTTATTCTTGGTATTGTGCCTCATTCACAAAGGGTTTTGGAATTTAAACTGAGCAGTCATTGAGGAAATCTTGACCCCTTGCCTGGAATTAAAGACGGCATTGGCTAACACTCCACAAACACAAACACTAATGGAGGAAAATATGACCAAATATTCAGCTCTAGAATAGTACCACTACATAGCCCATGGATAAAAGGCTGGAATAGGACCAGAGACACCATTAAGTTCAACGACTTACTTTGGGGCAATCACTCTCACGCCAACCTATGTCACAGGATTGCTGTGAGGACAAAAAGAAAAATATTTGGTACACTAACTTGAGCCCCGTGGAGCACGAGCAGACTGGGAAGTGCAAATGGCCCTGGGAAAAGCCAAACAGAATGGCCCCAGTGATGCTGCAAGCCAGCGCTGCAGAGGTCACCCAGCTCAGCAGTACAAACAAAGGGCATTAGCTCACCCCATTGCTTCCTCCTGAAAACCGGCAGCAGCGTGTGAAGAGACAATTGGTGAACGCCAATGACTGCGGCTGATGAAAGGTCTGAGCCAAGAGGCCCCTGACATTCTCACAGATGTTGCTAGAGCCTGGTTATGCTTGCGACTGGCTGCAAGCGGCCCTCTAGGACAGTGGCCCACTGGGAAATTCTCTTGTAAGTTAAATGACCAGTCCATGCGTGCCATGAAGAAAGTTTTTGGGGGATCTAATACATATTATTAATGCACTTTAAGCACCAAAGAATAACAGTTTTTCCCACTCTCTCAAAGAAAAATTCAGCTTCCCTGTCCATCAGACAAAACCGCTGCAAATTGCTTAAGAAGGAATGGCATTTGCCATTATTTGCATAGGGCAAGATTTGAAGGTCTTGGGTTTGGACCTGCATATCTCCAAGACGGTCTCTCCCCTCATGCACCACTATGACAGCTTTGCTCACTCGAGCAAAGTCTTTTGCAGGTGCCGATCTGCAAATGGGCAAAACCAACAACTTTCCATTCACATACCTTCTCCACTGTGGCCCCCACCTCGTGGAATGGCCCACCTGAGGAACATAACAACATAAGAGAAGCCATGTTGGATCAGGCCAATGGCCCATCCAGTCCAACACTGTCACACAGTGGCCAAAAACCCCTCAAGGCTCCTGCTCTCCTTACTTTCTACAAACTACAAAAAACTGAATTATCCAAGAGCGCATTTCTGCATAGACAAGAGAGCTGCACTGTACTAAAGGATTCACAAAGTTACTTGGACAAATTATTAGGGACTGTGGTCTATAAGACTGTGCATAGCTTGCTGAAACTAGGATCTTGCTATGGAACTTTGCATCATTTAATGCATCATGTTAACTGTGCTTCAGTTCTGTTTTTTGACTTCTACTTGGTTTCCAACCCCAGTTCCTATTGTGTTGTTCAATGAATGTCCTATCCCGTTCATTGTATTGACTTCCTCTATGTGACTTGCTTTAAGTGCAAGACAGAAAGGTGAACAATAAATGTTATATCTATATAAATATGAATATATATATGTGTGTGTGTGTGAATGTACACATATGTATAAATGATACTAAATTGGGAGGGGTTGTAAACACAGAAGACGACAGAAACAGGATACAGGATGACCTTGACAGGCTGGAAAACTGGGCTAAAATCAATAAAATGAATTTTAGCAGGGACAAATGTAAAGTTCTGCATTTAGGTAGGAAAAATCCAATGCATGGTTATAGGATGGGGGAGACTTGTCTTAGCAGTAGTATGTGTGAAAAGGATCTAGGGGTCTTAGTGGATCATACGCTGAACATGAGTCAACAGTGTGATGCAGTGGCTAAAAATGCAAATGCAATTTTGGGCTGTATCAACAGAAGTATAGTGTCCAGATCACATGATGTGATGGTATCGCTTTACTCTGCTCTGGTAAGACCTCACATGGAGTATTGTGTTCAGTTTTGGGCTCCACATTTTAAGAAGGATATAGACAAGCTGGAATGGGTCCAGAGGAGGGCGATGAAGATGGTGAAGGGTCTGGAGACCAAGTCCGATGAGGAAAGGTTGAAGGAGCTGGGGGTGTTTAGCCTGGAGAGGAGGCGGCTGAGAGGTGATATGATCACCATCTTCAAGTACTTGAAGGGCTGTCCTATAGAGGATGGTGTGGAATTGTTTTCTGTGGCCCCAGAAGGTAGGACCAGAACCAATGGGTTGAAATTAAATCCAAAGAGTTTCTGGCTCAACATTAAGAAGAACTTCCTGACCGTTAGAGCGATTCCTCAGTGGAACAGGCTTCCTCGGGAGGTGGTGGGCTCTCCTTCCTTGGAAGTTTTTAAACAGAGGCTAGATGGCCATCTGACAGCAATGAAGATCCTGTGAATTTAGGTGGAGGTTTTTGTGAGTTTGCTGCATTGTGCAGGGGGTTGGGCTAGATGACCCTAGAAGTCCCTTCCAACTCTATGACTGATATAGATTTTATATATATATATATATATATCAATCTATCTATAATCTATTTATTTATTATTTATTACTTTAAATTTCTATCCTCCCTCTCCGCAAGCGGACTCAGGGTGGCTGACAACATTCATATTCACAAGTTAAAACCAATAAAAACCAATAAAACATAATTACAATTTAAGATTTTAAAAATATTTTGTGGTGCTGTATCACTACAATATAGGCGAGATCTTCTTTTCTGATGGTGATCACCTAATACTCTATATAATGTCGGGTGGCAGTTCTCTCCCGGCTAGATATCAAAGGCATGTCGGAACAGTTCGATCTTACAGGCCCTGTGGAAAGTGGAAAGATCCTGCAGGGCCCTTATGGCCTCCGGGAGAGCATTCCAAAATTCTGGTGCTGCCACCGAGAAGGCCCTAGCTCACGTCGAACACAACCTAGCCTCCTTTGGTCCAGGGATGGACAATAGTTTCTTGTCCCTGAACGCAGTGCTCTCTGGGGAACATGTGGAGAAAGTCAGTCCCGCAGATAGACAGGCCCCTGACCATAAAGGGCTTTAAAGGTTAATACCAACAACTTGAAACGGACTCGGAACACAATAGGTAGCCAGTGCAGCTCTTTCAGCACTGGCCAAATGTGCTCCCATTGGGGGAGCCCCATTAACAGCCGTACCGCAGCGTTCTGCACTAGCTGTAGTTTCCAAGTCAGCGTCAAGGGTAGCCCCATGTAGAGAGCATTACAGTGATCTATTTTTTAGGTGACCGTAGCATGGATCACCATTGCTAAGTCATCATGCTCCATGAAAGGGGCCAACTGCTGCACCCGCTGAAGATAATCTATACCTATCTATAATCTACGTATACCTACCTAAGATGCTCAGAAAGACAATCTGGCTTGACAGTGCGATTTAAATATAATTAAACTGGAATGATATATGGAGAAACCTGCCCAGGCGCTCAGGTGGCAGGAAAGGTGAGATAAATATATTAGCAATATGAACAGTAAATGTGAATATATATTAGTCGCTGAAGAATGTCGTCATCTTCTCTCCAAAGCAAAGCACTGTTACTGCGATAGGTCAGACAAAAACAATGCAAGTTATTTTGGTGACAAAAGTTGCTGTCTGAATTTCTGCCTTCCAGGACCTCAGACCTGGTTCCAGCACCCAAGCCACATGGGGGCTGCTGAACAGCATTGTCAGGGGTGAAATTCTAGCATATGAGGCCACACACCCCTGATATAGCCAATCCTCCTGGAGCTTACAAGGCTCTCTTTTGCAAGCTCTTGGAGGACTGGCTACATCAGAGGTGTGTGGCCTAATATGCAAAGGAGCTCCTGTTAGAATTCAACCCCTGAGCTTCGTGATCATGTGCAGGGCTTTTTTGTAGCCCTGTACTAAGAGCTCTACAAGGTCCAGGAGGACTGGCTACATCAAGGGGGTGTGGCCTAATATGCAAAGGAGTTTCTGCTACAAAGAAGCCCTGTCATGTGACAGGAGGAGCCAGAACCAGAGTGATGGATAGCCTAACTGGTGTCAAAGCAAGGACTACGGACGGCAGAGCAAGAGAGAAAAGATGATACGCGAACGAGAGGAAGAGAAGGGGTGTGGGATGCCAGGCTCCAGGCAGGACCTGGAGATCCCCTGGAATAAAGGTGTCTCTCCAGACGACAGGGATCAGTTCCCCTGGAGAAAATGGCTGCTTTGAAGGGTGGACTCTATGGCATTATATCCCACTGAGGTCCTTGTCCTCCATCCCCAAATCGCCAGGAGTTTTCCCACCTGGATCTGGCAACTTTAGAGGAGAGAAAGAGAAGAAAAAACAAAACCGATCCAGAGTCTTACCAGGAAAATAAACAAACCATATATGAGGAGGGGAAAAAAAAAAACATTCCCGGGTCGGCCAACCGACCTCGCCTTTTAAAACTCACCTCAACGGACTCACACTTTTCTCTTCATGGACGCCGCCATATTTATTGCTTCGCCACCGCGGGGGGAAAGGAAAAGACGATACCGATGATGTCATCCTGTATGGGTTACGGGTGCCGCGATGGGTCACGCTTCCCTTTTCCCTCCCCGCACGCTCGCCGCCGCCTACCCGCCCAGAGCGCGTTGACATGACGGACGGACTGGGTGGCTGCGCGCGCACTCCCTCCCTCCCTCTCTCACGCACGCGCCTCCCCTTCCCCGCAAGCCGCTGTGAGGAAAAACAGGCGAAGGTCGAACGACTGGGGTGGAGGTGGGAGGAGAGAGAAGGGGGTGGAGCCCAAACAAAGTGAGTGACAGGAAAAAGAGCGCGCGCAATACCCAAAGAAACGCCTCGGCCCTGCCGTGTGTCTTATGCTCTGCGCGAGGGCTTCTGTGGGCGTGGCCGAGCCAAAGGAAAGCGGCCGGGGGTATAGAGAGAGGGGGCGTGGCCAAGGCGCGCGAGCGAGAGGGGGCGGGGTCCGAGGCGCCCGCTCGCGCCGAGGGGCGGAGGGAGGCGAGGAGCGCTGCTGCTGCTGAGGCTGCTGCTGCCGCCGCCGTCGTCGTTGCTGCCGCCGCTTCCGCCGCCATTTTGGATCCGCGGCCGCCTTCCAGCGCAACGCCGAGGGGGAGGGCGAGCCTCGCCGCGCCTTCCCTGCCACCCTCCGCCTCAGACGCGCACCCTTTTCCCGGCTCGTCGCCCCCCCCCCCCCTCACCCGCCAACGCCGAACAGCGCCTTGTCCGCCCGCCCGCCCGCCACTCAAGCAGGGCGGGTGGCGGGGCCTTGGGAAGGATGAGGCGCCGCGGAGGAGCCCGAGCCGGGCCTCGCTGTGATACGGTGAGGGAGAGAGGCCGGGGTGGGCTGGGGGGACGGGACGGGGAGATCCGCCCATGACAGCCGGGCAGGCCTTGGCGTGTGAGGACAAAATGGGGGGGGGGAGTCTTGACAGAACCCCCCTCCCCAAAATGGGGGGAGAAAGGAGGGAAGAGCCTCGTTCTTGCAGCTGGGGGGCGTGTGTGGGGTGGGAGGGGAGCCTGACCATCGGGCCTTTGCACGGGAATCCTTAGGGCAGCGTGCAAGAGCCTTTGGCTAGGTGCTGGGAATCCTCGCAGCTTGTGTGTGTCCCCCCCCCCCCTTTGCGAGGGTGTGTGTCTATGGTGCGTATGTGGAATCCTTGCAGTCTCTTTTGCTCCCCTCCCACCCCTGTTTTGCTGATGGATCTCTCTCAGGCTTTGCTTTTTTTTTAAGGTGGGTTTGTTATTTTCTCGCACGCGCGCTGCACTGGGAGGGGGGGGGAATTCCTAGCAGGTTTGATGCCAGAGAATCTGGAAGGGATTGGCATCGAAGCTGTAGGGATCCCGGAGTCTCGCTTTAGGGATAAGACGGTGCGTGCGTGTATATGTGTGCGGAGGGGTGGGAAATCCTTTTAGCATGATGCACGTACGGAATTTTTGCAACCTTTCTGTGCCCGGCGAGAGCGGAGCGGTTTGCAACAGGGCCGCTGTTCTGAGGCAAAGGGTTGATGTTTGCACACAAGGTTCTCCCCGTGCATTGATGTGTGGTGGGTAGACTGGCTCTCCCAGGGAGATGCTGGATTCCGGGATGGGTGTGCACGAATGGGTGTCCGCGTGCGTGTACGTAGACTTCTTGGCAGAATCTTGGGTGGGCTGGGAGCAGAAGGGGAATCCCGCTGGGTGGGTCGGCGGGGGTCTAAAGATGGCAGTTCTGCACTTGAGCACGCATGGCCTCCTCAATATCTCATCTCTGATTATGTGGCTGGAATCTTTAAGGGCAGGGAAAGATGATGTTGACTTGTAGGAAAGATAGTGTGGTATGTCTCTTACTGGTCCATGAGTCTGTTTCTGTGTTAGATGTCCATGAAAGAGCTCCTGGTACTGACAGCTGCAGCAAATATGTCAGATTTTCTGCTGGAATGTATTTTTTTATAGGACATAGCATACTGTTTGATGGTTTGTTTTTTATGTGTGCGCACGCACGTGGTTGTGTGCTTTTTTTGCATATACAAGCGTTGGGGAAATCCACAGCCAATCAGTGCATCTTGCACACTAATTTGTTGTGTTTGGAGTGACCCTCAGGTCTTGAGGAGGGGTTCTTGACAGCTAGGCCACACGGTTAGAGCTGCAGGCAAGGGAGTGGAGCTCTCTGACAAACTTTTTGAGCAAATCTGGTATTTCCATCAGAACTGCTACCACAATCTGGTAGGCTGGAAGAGTCTGACCCTGAAACCATCTCTCAGTACATAGTCTGACTTCCTCAGAACTTCTTGCTGTGTGGCTTTTAGAATCCCTTAGTCGTCCTCCTTGAATGTAAGCCAAGAGATACATAGCTGCACGTGGGTATGTTCTTCCCCATTGCTTCTCCCTACACGCATTTTTCTTTCTTATCTGTCAAAATTTAGAGCTTTTTGACAGATGCTTGTTTATGCTACTGTGTAAGAAATAAATTTGTGAAAGGAGGGCTGTTCTAATTTCTTTGCAGCCGTTGGAGGGGCTTTTCAGTCCACGTGCTGATCCTGTTTAATTCCAGGGTGTTAATGGACCTGGTTTGTGCTTGTTCTTGAAGAGCTCTGTTGCTGATTCCTCGGTTTCCACTTGATACCTGCATTTGCGCTACATGGGTGTTTCTCAGTTATTAAGTTTTCCTTTTGCTACTCTTTATCTTTTTATCAATTAACTTGCAAGATAACTTTTATGTGGGGCTGGAGCTGCTTAACAGCCACAATACTCTCCGCTCTCCAGCTCACCTTTCAGAATTTGGTTGCAGATTTTCAGGGTGTCACCTCTCCATGCATAGGAAATGCTACTGCAGCTCTGCTTCCAAGACTTGGCAGATGTATGTGTTAAGTTACAGTATGCCTTCATCGTACTTGCAGTTTAGTTTTCTTTTAGACATCTCAAGCGCTTCTTTCCCGACTGATCAGATTCACATCTCCTTAATAGTCACCCTTGCTATAGGATTATAGATATTATAGCATTGGAAAAAGTTCAGAAAAGGGCAACTAGAATGATTAATGGGTTGGAACATTTTCCCTATGAAGAAAGGTTAAAATGCTTGGGGCTCTTTAGCTTGGAGATACGTTGACTGAGAGGTGACATGATAGAGGTTTACAAAGTCATGCATGGGATAGAGAAGGTAGAGAAAGAAGTGCTTTTCTTCTTTTCTCACAGTACAAGAACTCGTGGACACTCAATGAAATTGCTGAGCAGTCAGGTTAGAATGCATAAAAGGATAAAAGTCCTTCTTCACCCAAAGGGTGATTAACACATGGAATTCACTGCTGCAACAGATGGTGGCAGCTACAAGCATAGACTGCTTCAAGAGGAGATTGGAGAAGCATATGGAATGGATAAGCATATGGAGCAGAGGTCCATCAGGGGCTATTAGCTACAGCGTCTTGCTGGAACTCTCTGTTTGGGGGAGTGATGCTCTGTATTCTTGGTGTTTGGGGGCAGAGTGGGGGGGGCGTTTCTTGTGTCCTGGCTTCACTGATGGCATCTGGGGGTTTTTTGGCCACTGTGTGACACAGAGTGTTGGAGTGGATGGGCCATTGGCCTGATCCAGCATGGCTTCTCTTATGTTCTTATTGGCGACCACACCAGTCTTTGGGCCTTATGTAGTAGCATGGTCTTGGCAGAACTATAATCTGGTCTCATGGGGCCACTGTCTATGTGACTGGTGTTTTGATGTATGAATATATAGCATGCCTTTGGAGGGACACAGTCCAGTAGCTGAGCATCAGCTTTGACACATGATATTCAGTCCCAGGTGCGTCTAGTTTTCAAAAAAGGTCTTTGATTTCTTCTTGGGAGTGTTAGAGCTGCAGTCTGTGGCATCTCCAGTGAAAGTATCTCGGGAGGGACAGCTGTTCCAGCAGCCCTCTCTCTGCTTGCTGTTCAGGGTAGACAGCATTGCCTAAATGAGGTGGATTCACACACGTTAGAACATGGGAAAGCTGTTGTGTGCCTCTTTTTCTGTGCAGGGTTGTGCAACACCCAGGCTTCTGCGTATGATGGTGTGTGTGGAGCTGGTATTGGGAACGTTTGCTCTTTCCTCCAAGAAATTTGGGGTGGCATAGGTGAAGTTACTCAGCATCTTAGTATAGAAATCTAGGATAAGGGACAGGAATATGGTGACAGAGAAGGAGTTTGAACTCTGTTCAAAGGCAGTTCTCTGTTTAACACAGTGGCTTTTTAGCTCATTGTTGGATGGAACCCAGGGAAGACCAGGTTTCTATGAGAGGCAGGCAATGGCAAACCACCTCTTTTTATTTCTTGCCTAGAAAATCCTATGGGGTCACCATCAATGAACATATGAAGCTGCCTTATACTGAATCAGACCTTTGGTCCATCAAAGTCAGTATTGTCTTCTCAGACTGGCAGCGGCTCTCCAAGGATCTCGAGGTTTTTCACACCTATTTGCCTGGACCCTTTTTAGTTGGAGATGCCAGGGATTGAATCTGGATGTTTCCTCTAAGCTGCAGAGTCTTGTAGAGTCTGCAGAGTCTTAAGAGCCAGTTTGGTGTAGTGGTTAAGTGCGCAGACTCTCATCTGGGAGAACCGGGGTTTGATTCCCCACTCCTGCACTTGCAGCTGCTGGAATGGCCTTGGATCAGCCATAGCTCTCGCCAGAGTTGTCCTTGAAAGGGGCGGCTGCTGTAAGAGCTCTCTTAGCCCCACCTACCTCACAGGGTGTCTGTTGTGTGTGTGTGGCGGGGGGAGGTAAAGGAGATTGTGACTACTCTGAGATTCAGAGTATAGGGCAGGATATAAATTTGGGATAGGTATTTGTGGGTTTCCTGCATTGTGCAGGGGGTTGGACTGGAGGTCCCGTCCAACTCTGTGATTCCAATATCTTCTTGTGAGCAAAAATTCTACTTTGTGAGTTGCTGGCCTTAAAGTTGTGAGCTGCTGCATAAATTATTGTGCTCTGGGGTCATCCTTCCTGAGCTAAGACAAAAGTGTGTGAGCTGGAGGCTAAAAATCTGCAAACCTAGCTCATGCTAACTCAGCTTAGAGGGAACACTGGTCACCATAGGTCAGCTGTAACTGGTCGGTATTTACACACACATTTCTCATCTTAATTTATTTTGAATATTTATATTCTCTCCCTTGTATATCCTGTTCTGAATATTTATATTTCCAAGCATCACAATAACCCACCCAAGGTTGGAAGGTGCAGAGGAGCACAACTGGATGGAGACTACGATTTAGCACTATTTGGTTTCCTTTTCATTCTGCATGACAGAGTTAAGCTTGCCTGTTCCTGTGTTAGTGGTAGAAAAGATTTCACCTCTGCTTCACTTGAGGCTGACATGGCAACAGCTGTCTCTTCTAACTTGTGTTGGCATTCCTACGGGAAATCCCAAGGGGAGGGGGAATTACCGGAATTGTCCAGGAAAGCTGCTGATTGGAAGAACTGCATTTTGGAGGGAAAGTTCTACCACAGATTTGCATTTTTGGAGGAAGTGGCTCCAAGCGGAGAGCTCCTTATTCCAAGTTTATAATGAGCTGGTTGGTTTGGAATGAAAAGGTCCCCAAATCCTCAGCTGTTTGTCTTTATGAAACAAGATCGGTAAAAAAGTTATATTTTTAGGTGACCTTAGATGCTGCTGCTCTGGTACCAGGTGTTGTTTGAGGCTGAGAGAGTTTTGAATGACAGATGGGCTCCCATGACACATCTTTCGCTCTTGATTTGAGCCGACAGGGAAATACCCAGGATTCGTGATGTTGGCCCAGGGCTGCAAAACTGAAACATCATTATACGCTATATTAGAACTCTTGAACTGAACGCAGCATTTGCAGACAAATCAACCAGAGTTGCTGCTGATTATTTTGTTAGCTTGCCTGTCCTTGCAGGCTTACGTAAGATTTCTGACACATCAGCCTGGAAAGAAAAAAAAATTATTTTCCAGTTTATAAGACTTTTCTTGGCTGGTTGCTTGGAGGTGGTATTTTGCCATAAGAGACTGGGTGAGTGGTTGTTGATGGTTGTCCCTCATGTGCAGTTTTCCTTCTCCATTTTTTTTTGTCTGCACAAGTATGGAAAGCTATGAGCTGCAAAGTTCTCAGGTGCCTGGCCGCTTGGGGACTTAGAAATTTGTTGGTAGCTCTTAGGAAATTGAAGCATTTGGCTCTGTGCAGGGTCAGTAATTAAAAATATCTTTCCAGAAAGCTCAGGAAGAGGCAGTAGCTATCAGATAAAGGAGGGAGGAAAGGGACAGCTGTCTGAAACGTAAAAGCTGCTAGGGGCAAAAGCAGCAGAAGAAAGAATGCAAGGGGCAGCAGGATCTATCATTGGGGGAAGTAGCCAAGAGAGGATTTTCTTAAGTTGGAGAAGAGAAAGCGGCATTGACTTGCGGCTCTTTAATCTTGGCGTGAGTCCTTAAGGCCTTATTTGATGCTCTCCCTCACCTGGTGAGAGACGATGCTGTAGAAAAGACCACTAGAGAGCATCCGTGAGACTTTGTGCATCAGAACCCAGTATGGATGAAGGAAGGAGGGCTGCCCTAGAAGCTTAGCAAGAAGAGCCACTATGGAAACACTTGGAAAATATTGCTGCAATTACACTGTGATTGTGTTGCCAGCCGTGCTTGTAACTAAAAAAGAAAAAAAAATCTGTCTGGTGAATGAGATTGACAGCTGCCTAAATAAAATTAAACTTTGGATGGGGAGAGAGACGAAAAACAGGGTAATTTTAGTCAGACATGCAAAAGCACAAGATAATAGTATAATGTGGAAGAACCCAGTAGTCATAAATAGCACAGAAGCCTGTTCCCTCCAGATTTCTGCTGGCATTTTTCTTCCGTTCTCTAAAACCATGAGGACAAGGAACAAGCCTTTTTTGAAAAACACCTCTTTGTAATGGTAGATTCAGTAGTTGGCTGGTTCCATCAATATCCATTTCAGTTCCTGCACATACATAAAGCTTCCCTCTCTCCCTTGGGGGCTTCCCCATTTAGTCTAGTGGAAAGGGAAATTGTGTACATGCATCTGTTTGCCATGGAGGACTTTCTAACCCCAAAATGAATGGAGCCGAGTATACATGCAGGAACCTGATTGGGGCAGTGTGCCCTCACTTGAACTTTATTTAATTTGTACCCTGCCGTTCTCCGCAATGGGGAATCAAGGCGGCTTACATCATTCTCCTCATCTCCATTTTATCCTCCCAGCAACCCTGTGAGGTATATGAGGCTGAGAGACTGTGACTGGCCCTAGGTCACCCAGCAAGCTTCCATGGGATGAGTGTGGCATCGAACCTAGTTCTCCCTGCAACCGTGTCAGTTGCTACATGCCAGGTCCCAAAGGTGAATAAGAATGGCCTCCATGAGATCAGTCAGATCATCTTCACAAAAGCCAGTGTTCTTTTTTAAAATTTCCTGAATTACAATGGCATGCAGGAGTGGGCAGGTTAGTAATTTATGTGGGCTGACCTGCAACCAGTGTTCCTTCTAAGCTGCGTTAGTGTGAGCCAGCTCACCGATTTTTAGCCTCCAGCTCACACATTTTTGTCTTAGCTCAGGAAGGATGACCCCAGAGCACACTAATTTATGCAGTAGCTCAAAGCTTTAATGCCAGTAGCTCACAAAGTAGAATTTTTGCTCACGAGATTCTGCAGCTTAGAGGGAACATTGCCTGCAAGCCTGTTTTACTTATCAATATTTCATTTCTGCAAAACGGAGACTTCTGAGCCTCAATGATTTTGGGCTGCTTGAACCGTCATTCTGATTGTGTTCTTTTTTGCATTTCTCCTGCAGTGAGAAGATGCTGGCGTCGAAGGTCTAAGAAGATTTGTTTTCTTTGTTTTTAACGTGGACCACGTGCCTGCTGTGTTGTGAAATTTTGCAACAGCACGTACTGTGATGGACCCTCAGAATACTGCTATGTTAGGGCTGGGTTCTGGTTCTGAAGGGTTTTCTGGGAAAAGCCCCTCTGCGGTTGCCACGGGCGCGGCAGGAGGCAAAAGAGAGTTGGCCCTCGATGGTAGCGCTAAGGAGGAGGAAGAGAAGAAGAGGAGCCGCGAGGAGAACGACGGCGAGATCGGCAAGGGTGAGAGCCTGTCCGACGTCCAGCAGCAGTTTTCTGTGAAGGAAACAAACTTTTCGGAGGGAAATTTAAAACTGAAAATTGGCCTCCAAGCTAAGAGAACTAAGAAACCCCCAAAGAATTTGGAAAATTATGTCTGCCGGCCTGCCATAAAAACCACTATCAAGCAGCCCAGGAGGGTGCAGAAGGCTGGGAAGATGACAGAGGAGAAGAATGACCCAGGACCTGCGAAACAGGTGGGTGATGTGTGTGTTTTGGGAGGACCACACCCACATTATGCCTTTGGGAAGAGAAACTAAAGGGTTCTGGGTGCTAGAAACAGATTCTTTGGAAGGCGTCGATACTTTGCGAATACAGGATCCGATACATTGGGCAGAATTAGGGACTGGGAGAAGCTGACTTGTTGAAACAGGCTTTTATTGTGTTCCTAGGAACTGGAGTAGGGGAGTTATAGGGAACTTCTTTGGAATCATTGAATACAGGCTGATCATTGGTGAAGAAGAAGAAGAGCCAGTTTGGTGTAGTGGTTAAGTGTGCGGACTCGTATCTGGGAGAACTGGGTTTGATTCCCCACTCCTCCACTTGCACCTGCTGGAATGACCTTGGGTCAGCCATAGCTTATCAGAGGTTATCCTTGAAAGGGCAGCTGCTGTGAGAGCTCTCTCAGCCCCACCCACCTCATAGGGTGTCTGTTTTGGGGGAGGAAGATAAAGGAGATTGCGAGGCACTCTGAGATTCGGAGTGGAGAGCGAGATATAAATCCAATATCATCTTCTTTGGAGGGGAGTTATAAGGAACTTCTTTGGAAGCACTGAATACAGGCTGATCATTGGTGATTGGCATGTGGTCACCTAGTCAGTTTTGTGGCTTACTTGGAACCCAGAGCTTTAGCGTCTTTGACCTTAGCCCAGTACTATGTAGCCACTGCCGTGCTCTGGCTTCCTGGTCTTCACCACAAAATTACAGATCTTGGGAAACTGTAGAGGAGTACTGGGCATGTTATGTCTGGATCAGTGGGATTCATAGGCAGAGAAAGTGTCCTTCCCCAGAATTCACTGTTACCTGCAGAGGTTTCCTTACAGATGAGTCAAGGTGGAAATGGTACTCTAAGAAATTGGAAAGTCAGTTTTCTAGATTTTGAGGCTTAAGGAAATGTGTATATGCTGCCTAGTTCAATATCTGAAGCCGGAAGATGTCTGAGCTAAACTTTGAGGGTGGCATTAAGTAAGATCTTTAGTCCCTCACGTAATCCCTTTTTCTTCTGGCCCTGAGTGCCAAAAGTCTGTTTACACTCAGTTCTATTCCCCCCCCCCTTTTCCATCCCTCTGCCCCTCTATAATCCCATCTTCGAAAACCCTAGTCTTGGAAACAGAAAAAATGCAGGATTTTCTCCGTTTGCACAGTACGTCCCCATTGACCTGCTGGGTTTGTTTGTTTTTATCTTGCATTCAGCACATGACTGTCTGCAGAAACCAATCACGGGCATCAAAATCTAACTTTAAATGGTAAACTAACATCCAGTACAAAATGATCCCTTGGTAAGGGGATTCTCCGGTGAGATGGATTGGGAGGGGATGCTTATATCACTGGATGGGGAGGGGCCGTGCCCGTGGCTCAGTGGAAGAGCTTCTGCTTGGCACACAGAAGGTCCCAGGTTCAATCCCTGGGATCTGCAGTAAAAAAAGGACCAGGGAGTAGGTGATGTGAAAGACGCCTTAGACCCTGGAGAACTACTGCCTGTCAGTGCTGACCTCGATGGACTGATGGTCTAAGGCTAATTCAGTATAAGGCCGCTTTATATGTTTGTGTGCTGCTTTCACTCCCTCTGGCCTAATTGATGGCATCAGGTAGGAGGAAGCAGTGTGTTCCCAGGCCTGATGAAGGAATAACTGACTTTGCTTGCACGCTCATCAGAATATTTTCCTTAAACCTAAGAAAGCATGGGATAGAGAAGGTAGAGAAAGAAGTACTTTTCTCCCTTTCTCGCAATATGAGAACTCGTGGGCATTCAATGAAATTGCTGAGCATTCAGGTTAGAATGGATAAAAGGAAGTACTTCTTCCCCTAAGGGTAATAAACACATAGAATTCACTGCCACAGGAGGTGGTGGCGGCTACAAGCATAGACAGCTTCAAGAGGGGATTGGATAAGCATAAGGAGCAGAGGCCCCTCAGTGGCTATTAGCCACAGTGTATTGTTGAAACTCTCTGTCTGGGGCAATGATGCTCTGTATTCTTGGTGCTTGGGGGGGCACAGTGGAAGGGCTTCTAGGGCCCTGGCCCCACTGGTAGACCTCCTGATGGCACTTGGTTTTTTTGGCTACTATGTGACACAGAGTGTTGGGTTGGATGGGCCATTGGCCTGATCCAGCATGGTTTCTCTTATGTTCTAATGCCATTTATGCAATTTCTGTTTCTTATTTTTGCACCCCAAGCACCGTGTACATATAGTTTATCAACCATCCTTACAATTACACTACGCCCTTATTATAGGTGCGGGTGGGAAGAGATGCTGAGTCGGGTTCTTGCAAGGCTCCCCAGAGAATCCACGGCCGAGCTGAGATTAGAACACCGTGGTTTGCAAGTCGGTTCTTTAGACTAACTCGCCTGCTTACGGTGGCTCTGCTGTTTCTGTCATTTTTCAGCCCATCCTGAACACAATGGTGTGAAACAGTAGTATTTGTAGAATACGACAGCAGCCGCATTTGAAAAGGCTGTTCTTGGCTCATGTACATTTTTCTTGGGAGGTGGTGGGCTCTCCTTCCTTGGAGGTTTTTAAACAGAGGCTAGATGGCCATCTGACAGCAATGAAGATCTTGTGAATTTAGGGGGAGTTGTTTGTGAGTTTCCTGAATTGTGTCAAACCCTTGCATTCACCCTTCTCCGTTCCTTCCCCATCTATGTTTCGACTGTAAGCTCCTTGCAGCAGTGCCCTCACGTTTGCACATAAGGCGCCATGCACACTGATCTGTATGTATACAGAAAACGGCATTCAGTTTATTTTTGTAGAAAAATGCAAATTGTGTTAATGAAGAATTAATTGGAGCCCCTTGGCTTCAGATTTGTCCCTTGGGGTCGGACAACCCCACCCTTCCCATTAGTGGGTTAAGCAGTATGCGTGTTAAGTGTTGTCAAGTTGTTTCTGACTTATGGCTATCCTATGTTAGCGTCCTTCAAAATGTCTTATCATTAACAGCCTTACAGACTGAGGGTGGTGGCTTCCTTGATTCCATCCATCTCTTGCTGGGTCTTTCTTATTTCCTAGCATTATTGTCTTCTCAAGATGTGACTAAATAGAGAGCCAGTTTGGTGTAGTGGTTAAGTGCATGGACTCTTATCTGGGTTTGATTCCCCACTCCTCCACTTGCACCTGCTGGAATGACCTTGGGTCAGCCATAGCTCTGGCAGAGGCTGTCCTTGAAAGGGCAGCTTCTGTGAGAGCCCTCTTAGCCCCACCCACCTCACAGGATGTCTGTTGTGGGGGGAGAAGACATAGATTGTGAGCTGCTCTGAGATTCAGGGTGGCGGGCAGAATATAAATCCCATGTCTTCTTCAGTGTGGTTTTTGGTAGACAGTGCCTTGATGTTTTGCTCGTATTGCATCATCCTGAAAGGCACATCTGTATGAGGCATCCAGAAAGGTGCAACTGCCAGTCTTGTTATCGGTTTTGGCATGGCAGGTTTGTCCCAAGACTAGGAAACACAAGCTTCACAAATCACCGTTCACCCCACCCCCAGGCCACAAATGACTAGCAGAGGAGGGTGAGTAATTGTTGTGGTTATTCTTACTTGCTCCTTGCATGGCTCAGTAGTACAGCATGTGCTTTGCACACAGAAGGTCCCAGATTAAGCGGTTGACATCTTTAATTAAGAATGACCAGGCAGCAGGTGCTGGGAAAAGGCCCTCCTTGCTGGAGACCTTCCTCTAGTTGCAGTAGCCAGTGTTGAGTTAGATGGTCCAGTTGCATTACTCTCTGTAATCCAGCTTCACGAGTACGGAGCGGCTGTGTTATTTTCAGCATTAAAGATGTGTTGGGGGGCAGTGTGACACTCTGGGCAGTGACCACTTTTAATTAACAGAGTAGGGTGTGTTTTTAAGCGCTTTGGAGACAGAGGAAGCCAAGAGGAAATGGAAGCCGTTGAACAGCCGTGAACCGCGTACGCGAACACAAGCAAACTAATTGGATGCTGAAGTTACATTTGGAGTTCTGCAAAAATGCGTGTGGCTGCATCTTTAGCATCCAGCATGTTTTATAACCTTTAATTATCAACACAATAGCCACGTATGGTAGATTATTACTCCCAGTATAGCACGGGAAGTGTGAGAATAATTCAGGGCCGGCCCCGCAGTGAGGTAACCCGCCTCAGGCAGCAGATTTTGGGTGTCATTAAGGAGCAGTAGATTGTCAGATTGTTCAGTGGTGTTTGTTAATTATCCCTGGGGGCACTGGGCTGATTTTCGGGGCTGGCCCCGAGGTGAAATTTGCTTTGTAAGCTGGAAGCCGAACACAGAGTCTATGTGGAGTATTGAGATGCGCTAATGTTTAATGGAGGAACATGCAGGTCTCTTTTCCGTTTTTAAGGTGTTTCTTCCAAAAGGGTGGTGGTGGGGGAACAAGACAGTATTCTGGGGTAGTAAGACATCTTCTATCTGACCACCTAATTCAGGGGTGTCAAACTCATTTGTTATGAAGGCCGGATCTGACATAATTGAGACCTTGTTGGGCTGGGCCATGTCAGGCCGGGCCATGTGTATACCTATTTAAGGTTAGGTAGCAGAAATATAAAGTTTATAAAGGATACAAACAAACAACGTTTTTTAAAAAAAAATAAAACATGCTTAAAACATTACCACTCATTGTTCTTAAAGGTGTTTTCTTTGTATTTCTCCCGTGGGATCCAGGGAACTGGGCAAAGGAAGCTCTTTCCTTCCCCAGAAGAGGAAGGAGCCTCAGCCAATAGAAGGAAGAGAGGCTTGGCTCAGTAGTTCTGCTGTATGATTGAGAGAGGCTGGCAAAGCAAGCTGTTATGCAGAAGGAAGCAAGAGAGATAGAGAAGAAGCAAATGACAGCCAGTCGCTCGGGGGTCTGTTTGGAGACCTCTGGGGGCCTGATGTGTTGACCACGCCACATGTTTGACACCCCTGATCTAATGGGCCTGGAGAGAGAGTGGAAGGACGAATGTGATAGGTAGTTAACTCCTGCATATTTCCTCCCCGCCCCTCATAATTGCACTCGTAGTAGTTTTTCCAATGTTGCATATGATGTGGCTGGTTTTCTGTTAACTTTGGTCAGGTACATATGAAAAATAGTCGAGACTGGGAGGTGCCTTAATTGTAGGGTTGGAATGGATTGTTTTGAAGTTTCTTCACCTCTAAGCTACATATTTAGGAAACTTGTTGGTGGAGTATAAGTGGGATAAGCCTTCAGTTATCGCGACTGGAGGCCAGTAGCAATTAAATGCACTTAATACTGAAATTCTTTCCAGCCAAATTAAGAGCTCTTCAGAGCTGAGAAGAGCGCCCACACTGTGTGGCTTTGCAGCTGTCTTTATACTGAGTCAGATTGGTGGTGTATCTACCTTTGCATGTTTCTGCTCTGCCAGTGGCTCTTCAGCCAGTGGCTCTCCATGCGCTTGCGGCATGAGATCTTTCCACTCTATTTCAGGCAGTGGTGGAACATCTGGTTAGTATGCTGAAGGTCCGGGTTCAGTCTGAGCAGCTCAAGATAAAGGATCTGGCAGTAAATGATGTGAAAGATCTCCGCCTTGAGCCCCGAGAGAACCTGACTGCCAGTCTTATTTACTTAACAAAGTTTGAGTCCAGCGTCACCTTTAAAACCAACACAGTTTTATTCTGGATGTAAGCTTTTGTGTGCGCGCACACTTCTTCACACCTGAAAGTGTCTGAAGCAGTGTGCGTGCATATGAAAGCTCATGCCCAGAATAAAACTTTGTTGGTCTTAAAGGTACTCCAGGATTCAAACTTTGTTCTGCTGCTTCAGACCAAGACAGCTACCCACCAATGCTTCCTCTAAGCTGTGGAGTCTTGAGAGCAAAAATTCTACTTTGTGAGCTACTGTCATTAAAGTTGTGAGCTACTGCATCAATTCGTTTGCTCTGGGGCTATTTTTCTTGAGCTAAGACCAAGAATGCGTGAGCCAGAGGCTAGAACACTGTGAGCTAGCTCGCACTAACTCAGCTTAGAGGGAACACAGCTACCCACCCGAATATTGGATGGATCAAGGGTTGGATTCCATATAAGAGCAAATGTATGTGTTCTATTACCTTCAGTATTTCCAGAGCTAGGACCCGCTTTTAACCCTACGAGTGCATGATAGGGAGTCAGGTGGCATCACTGTCAGGTGATAGAAACAGAAATAGTCTCAGATATGACTTTATTTGTGTGTATCAGTACGGGTTTCTCTCTCCCCCCCCCCCCCCCCAGTGTTTCAAATGTGTACAGAGAGCACAGAATGACCAGTGAGCAAGAATGGCAGGTGGTTGACCAGGCTGTGCACGGTGGAGTGAAGGGAGAGAAAGCAAGGCGCAGCTTTTGTTGGGAAGGAGGTTCCAGTACCTTCCTGTGCCTTCCACCACCGGGCTTCACCATCCCTTCTTATTCTTCCCCTTGTGTGCAAAGAGAGACAGGAGAAGTGGCACCTTTCATCTGTACTATCAGCAGGTCCTTCCAAAAAACCAGCAAGACCTTTGATAGGTCTGTGATAAGTTGCAAGCCCCTAGACGGTCTTGAGGGTTGGGAGACTACTGCTTTCACCGGAGGCCTAGATATCAAACCAGCGGCTTCACCCGTGCAAAGCAACTGCTCTGCTGCTGAGCTGTGGCCCCTCCCGTACAGAACAGCCAAGGTTGTTTCGGAGGTTATCTTTCTGGGTTTTTATCCTGAATCATCAGTCCTCGTTAACTTATGCAGGAAATATCATTGTGCTGTAGATGAGTCACCTTTTGTGCATTGGGCAGTGGGTTGGCAGAGCATTTTCAACTCTGCCTGCCGCAGCATACTACTCATAATCATGGATATGTTGATCCTAGGGGAGTCAGGAACCCCTTGTTACTGGACTCTTCTCAGTCAGCCTGCTTCATCTTTAGATTAACTCACTAGTTAATTTTGAAACAGGTAGCTTCCAGGTCTTCATTTTTTATTCTAAGCCTTCTGCCCAGGAATCCCTGCCCCCCCTAATATATAGCGGTTGTCATCTGCTGATATTCACCAGTGACAGAAATGCACTTGAATATATTCAGCAGTAGTTTATTCTTAGTGTTTCACATTCGAAGACTGAGCTCTGTTTCAGGGTATGTGCAGGGAACAGAAATCACAGAAGAGGGATAGGGCAACAGAATTCTCTCCTGAGCATTGCTTTTGTGTTTAGTCCCCTGTGAGGACTAGAAGCTTGCCTTTAAAAAAGAGAAGAAGAGCAGGCAAGCTGAGCTTCATAGAATGCCAGAATCCACCCCAGATCTTATGAGCGTGCAGCGATTCCCTGGTTTTATTCCGTTTTTAATTGCACGTAAGCTGTTTCTTATCTCTACCAGCACATCTGCCCGAAGTCCTTGCAGATTCCTGTCTCCTTTGTCTTTGTTTGTAATCTGCTCAGCCCGCTTAGTAGGTATCATTTTGCTTTCCTGGGTAATCGCAGTCCAGGAGCTGCAGCGGTTCGTCGTTTGAGGCGCAGATGGGCAAAGGCAGCCACTGGAATATTCCACCTATTTATAGCCGAGCGGCTTTCAGACTATTCCGGTCTTGGGGAATGATGCAGAGACACAAAGGTGACGGCAACAAGCACTGTGTAACAGCTGTAGTGTTTGATGCAGTTGAGACAATGAGACAAGATGGAACCTGCTTCTGTTCTCTCTCCGAGCTCCCCCATTTCCCTGAGAAACTGCTGAGCGCAGGTATCCTTCCCACTCCTTGTGGTGTCCTTGGCTATGCAGGTGAATGCTGCAGAAGGCTCTCCGCCGGCGGCTGGATTGCAGCCTGCTTCTCAAAATCCACAACCAAACGTGGAGACTTCCTTCCCTTCGGCTTTTATGGCTGTTGAGGAAAAGAGCATCTGGGAGGGGGCTCGGGAGGGGGGGGTGGAATCACGTTCCCTCCAGATCCAAAGCTCTGTCAGTGCACCTAAACAAAGATGATTTAAGAGCCGCTTGCGTGAGTGTTTTCCTCCCCATGCATTCTGAAATTGGGCTTCGGGGTGGGGGAAGGTAGCTATCTGTTCTGGCTTCCATGAAGAGTTAATCCTAAAAGCGCTTTCTGACTGACATTCTGGATTCGTGGACAACCTTGCCATGAGGCGGGGTGAGGCTGCAGAGTCAGGTGCTGGGTACAGGTGTAAACAGCCCAAGGGGCGACGGTGAGATCAAAACCGTGTGACACGTTGCATGGAAAGCTGTCCAAGGCGAATCCCGTTTGTTCTCATGAGGCTTGTGCCGGACAGTTTCCTGGAGGACTTTGTCCTTTGCCAACTCACATCCGTCAGGGTAGCAGTGGGTTTCAGACCGGCGGCTGAGCCCTGTGTGGTTTTCATGCCTACCGCAACGGTCCCAGTATTCAGAAACAAAACTAAGATCAGTTTCAGAGGGAGTAGATGTGTTGGTCTGCAGTAAAACAGACTACCTGATGACGACCTTCCTCCAAAAACTTATGCCCTGAAGCTCTTGCTGGTTTCTAAGGTGCTACTGGACCCTACTCAAACGAAATCAGTGAGCATAGATGAAGATGTGTACTTTTTTCTCCAGTGCAGACCCAGAGTAGCATACAGCATAGCTCTTCCCTCCTCCCGTATGTCCTCGCAACAAGAAGTAGGTTAGGCTGTGGGAGTGTGACTTGGCTCAAGGTCACCCAGCAGGTATCTCTGGCATTCTCATCTGAGTTTCCCAGATCCCAGACAGCACATAACCTCAGTCAGTAGGAATATGTTTATGGGCCTGGAGGGCTGCAGCTAATTTGTATTTAATTGCCATGTGCCCGCACAGGGGTGTTGCTGGAAGTCAGTCATATGGGGAGCCCTGTATGTTGGATGTTTTCATGATTTTGGCTGATACATGGGCATTTCAGTAGGTTTTGGGGATGATGCTTTGTGGGGACCTTGTGGTGAAGGGCTGTTTCTGAACATGTCCCCCCCCCCCTTTGAAAAAAAAATCTTGAAACAACTTTGTGAGATGTGTGATGCTGACAGAATGACAAGCCTGAGATTACCGGCTGAGCTTTAGGGGAGCGTGAGGATTCGAACCTGGTTTTTCTCTCGGGTTCAGCCTGACCCGGATAGCCTCATCAGATCTCGGAAGCTAAGCAGGGTCAGCCCTGACTGGTATTTGGATGGGAAACCTCCGAGGAACACCAGGGTTGTGATGCAGAGGTGGGCAGTGGCAAGCCACCTCTGAACATCTCTTGCCTCGAAAGCCCCACTGGGTGCTGGTAAGTCAGCTGCGACCTGATGGCACTTTCTACCACCACTCTCTGGTTCAAATCTGACACTCAAACTGCTGTGACTCAGCGGCTTCTAAGTAAGTATAAGAAAAATACTTAGAACAGTATAGCAGCTCAGAGCGTTAAAAGCAATTCACACACATTTATTGCAGTCTTTACAACTCTCTTGGGCAGACTGGTTTTATTAGAGCTGAAGAAACTTGGCTTGCTTAAGGATTCCCAGCGAGTTGGTGGCTGTGCCTACGGGTTTTATATTGTGAAGATATGAGAACGTACGAACTACCCTTCTGCACGAGACCAAAAAGGGCCATCTCGTCCTGTCGTTTTCTTTCCAGCAGCAACCGGCCAGATGTCTCTGGGCTCCTTCAAGCAGGGCTTTCCTGTGGAGTTTGCCTGCAACACCTGGTATTCAGTTGACTGCCTCTGAATGTGGAGGCTCAATTTAGCTGTCATAGCTGATAGCCATTGATAAGCCTCTCCTCCCTGAATCTTAACTTTAAAAAAACGCTATCTAAGGAATTTGTTACTAGAATTAGTTACTCTTGGGTGGAAGGTGTTGGCTGCAGCCAGACTGAAAAAGCCACAAATATGGATCCTGTGAGTTTAGGGGGAGGTATTTGTGAGTTTCCTGCATTGTGTAGGGGGTTGGACTAGATGACCCTGGAGGTCCCATCTCTATGATTTTGTTTGAGTTAAGGGTTCATCATATAAACAGTTAAGGGCAGGACTTTTTTTGCAGAAAAAGCCCAGCAGGAACTAATTTGCACATCAGGCCACGCCCCCTGGCATTACCATTGTTCCACACAGGGCTTTTTTGTAGGTAAAGCCCAGCAGGAACTCATTCGCATATCAGGCCACACCCCTGACACCAAGCCAGCCAGAACTGCGTTCGTGTGCATTCCTGCTCAAAAAAAAGAGCCCCGGTTAAGGGGCATTCATGATGGGTGGGGATCATTTTTAAGGTCAGCGCGGGTGTCTCGGGAAGCTGTTCTCCTCCCCACCCAACTGCGGCAAGAGGAAGTAAACTATTAAATTGCCTGCCTGTGCCCCAGCTTAAGTCCAGGAGGAATGAAACAGAAGCCGGGGGTTGAGAGAACACAGTGGGTAGCGCTGTGCAGAAAAACCTGTCCCAACAAGCTATGACCAGGGCGATATGTATCCCTCGAGAGAGCGCTGCCTTCAGCTTATACATACCTACCCTGGGCAGAATCACCAACTGTGGCGTGATGTTTTTTTTCCCATGTAAGGGAGCTTCGAGCATCCTCAGTGGCTATTTTGGGAATGAGAAAGGGCCTTGATTTGGACTCTAGCACTGTCGACTGGATTGCGGCTGCCTCCTCAGCTGCTTGTCCCTTACGTGCATGTGAGGAAAGCAGAAACCCTGCTCTCCCCGCAACCGTAAGTTTCCAGCGAGAATCTGCGTACGGTTGCAGTTGCTGTGGGGAAGCTGGGCTCTGTGCCAAGTCTCTCTCTCTCCCTGTCTTTCTCTTCCATGCTACAAAATCCCTCCAGCGCCAGCAGCTTTTAAAGTAAACAACAGAGCAGGATCCAGAGGCATCCCACCCTCTGTTACAGCGGGGCCTAGAGCCACAGATGAGCCTCGTTATGGACCAGGACTGGTGGGTGAGAAGAAAAGCCCAGGCCTTGGAGGGGGTCAGAATCTGCCATGTGGGAACCTGATCTTGTTCTCAGAGTGTCTGCTTGTGAAGGGTCAGTTTGCTGTGGCAGCTAACCGTTTGAGTTGTGAAAGCCATCCTGATTCATGTCCCACTTCTTCAGTCATTTTGGTGCAGTGGTTAAGTGCGTGGACTCTTTAAATGAGAGAACCGGGTTTGATTCCCTGCTCCTCCACTTGCAGATGCTGGAATGGCCTTGGGTCAGCCATAGCTCTCACAGAACTGTCCCTGTCCTCACAGGGTGTCTGTTGTGGGAGAGGAAGACAAAGGAGATTGTGAGCTGCTATGTGACGGAGATTCAGGGTGAAGGGCGGAATATAAATCCAATTCAGGGGTGGCCAACGGTAGCTCTCCAGATGTTTTTTGCCTACATTTCTCTTCAGCCCCAGCCATTGGCCTTGCTGGTTGGGGCTAATGGGAGTTGTAGGCAAAAAACATCTGGAGCGCTACCATTGGCCACCCTTGCATATCTTCCTCTTCATCATCTGTGTGAAAGCAGCAAGCTGCTGTTGCCTTTGCCTTTCCTTCTGCAAAATGGTCATAGTAACATTCCATACTGAATTGTTGTAACAAAGATACAGATTTTGAAATATGAAACACATTGGATGCTGTGGAGAACCCCCCCCCTCCCACACACACTCTGAATTTTAAAAGTGTGTGTCTTCTCCTTGACTTTGTGAGCAGAATCATAGAATTATAGAGTTGGAAGGGGCCTCTAGGATCATTTAATCCAAACCCCTGCACAATGCAGGCAGTTCACAAGTATCTCCCCCCTACACACACACCCAGTGACTCCTGCTCCATGCCCAGAAGATGGCAAAAAAGTGAGAGGAAAAATAAAGCATTTCCAGAATTCCTGGCCAAACTGGCCTAGAGAAAAACAGCACCATTTCCCTGGGTGTGTAACAAAGAGCCTTGGGAACTGGGCACTGGTGCAGCCCTTCTTGCCCTCCTTTTCCTGATCTGCTTAAGTTCACAGAACAGCACTGCTGTCAGATGGCTTCTAACCTCTGTTTAAATACCTTCAGAGCTCGCCTCCTCCTGAGGAAGCCTGTTCTATGAGGAACTGCTCTGTGAGAAAGTTCTCCCTAATGTTTAGTCAAATGCCCTTCTGATTTAATTTCAACCAGTTGATTCTGGTCCAACCTTCTGGAGCAGCAGAAAACAACTTGGCAGCATCCGGTATATGACAGCCCTACAAGTACTTGAAGATGGTGAAAGTATCACCTCTTAGTCATCTCCCCTCCAAGCTAAACATTCCCAAGTCCTTCAACCTTTCCTCATAGGATTTGACCCCTCTAGACCCCTCACCATCTTTGTTGCCCTCCTCTGGACACATTCCAGCTAGTCTGTGTATTCTTCTTAAATGTTAGCTGAGAGGAGGTGGCAACCCAAAGGAGGGAGTGGGCAGAGCAGAGTCTGCAAGTCAAGCAGACTTGATCCATCATAGATGCTTTTATAAAGCTTTATGGCAATGAAAAATTGTATCATCTCATGTCCAAGCCACCAGCTAAGGGTCATAGAATCATAGAGTTGGAAGGGAACTTCCAGGGTCATCCATTCCAGAGCTTCACCTTATGGTTTGGCTTCATCCTGTGGGGAGCTGTCTGTCCGTCTATCATTCTGTCATCCTCTCATCGATTGATCGATAGATGGATGTAATATTGCAAGCCCTTTGCCTACCATGGTCTCATCTCCTTTATACTTCCACTGTAGTCCCGTTTTGCTCCTTTGGTAATATTACATTTCCGCACTGCCTTTCCTTCCATAGCTCTCTAGCTAGCCACATTCTCCTTTTTCATTTTATCCTCACAAATGTACCTGCGAGGGTGCACATAATGTTTCCTTATCAGATAATTGATCCATCTGGCTCAGTGCTCTGACTACTCTGTCACTGGCTCTACATTTCACCCAAGTTCCTTTTGTCTGAGTTGCCGGGGAACTGAACATGCAGCCTTCTAGCAAAGCAAGTGATTTGATGCTGAGCGTGTAACTCCTGCCTGGGGGCTGAGACTTGGGCCAGGGTGAGAGCATCCAGAGGGCTTTTCTTTGCTAAATGGAGACTTGAACTCCCCCATTGAAGGTCAACGCTACACCACACTGGTTCTCACCTTTTATGCGGAGCGCTCATTCAGATTAGGTATCACCACTTATTGTGATCACCCAGTAATTGAAAACCATCTGGACGAGGTGTGCAATTTACTCTCCGTGTGCGTGTTAAGTTCTGTCAGGTGGCTTTCAACAGTCCCTAGGAATTAAGGGCCGTGGTTTCCTTGATTGAGTCGATCAGTCTCACATTGCATTTTCCTCTTTTCCAGCTGCCTTCATATTCTCCGGCATTATTCTCTTTCCCAGTTAAGCTGTTGTTCAGTCGCACAGTCGAGTCCGACTCTTTGCCACCCCATGGACAAAGTCACGCCAGGCCCTCCTGTCTTCCACTGTCCTCTGAAGTCTGCTCAAAGTCGTGCTCGTTACATTAGTAACGCTGTCCAGCCATCTCATCTTTTGCCGTCCCCTTCTTCTTTTGCCTTCTGTCTTTCCTAGCATCAGGGTCTTCTCCAGCGAGTGCTCCCTTCTCATTGGGTGGCCAAAGTATTTGAGCTTCAGCATCTGACCTTCCAGGAAACAGTCAGGGTTGATTTCTCTTAGGACTGACCGATTGGATCTTCTTGCAGTCCAAGGGACTCTCAAGATTCTTCTCCAGCACCACAGCTCGAAAGCATCTATTCTTCTGCGCTCGGCCTTCCTTAAGGTCCAGCTCTCACAGCCATACATACCATAGCTTTGACTGTACGGACTTTTGTTGGCAGGGTGATGTCTCTGCCAGCAAAAGCCCGTATAGTCAAAGCTATGGTATTCCCAGTAGTAATGTATGGTTGTGAGAGCTGGGCCATACTGGTTAGTACCTGCTGCAAATTTGAGCACGGCTTTCCTTCTTGGCAGATGTTTTGTTTCAACGTGGAAGAAGCCAGCATCCCATCTTTGTAGCTCTTGCTGCTCCTTGCTCAAGACTCACTTAACCAGCTCATCGTCTTCCCGCCCATCCCCCTGTCACAAGGCAGGCGGAAGTGCTTTCAAGCCCTGCCATCAGGCTGCTGCTGTCGCTCCAAGAGCAATTGTAGCCCAGCGGCTTTGCGTTTCCTTTCGTTGCCCGTTTTATGTCTGCCTCGTGTGTATTAAATCATGTCTTCCCTTCGAATATAAGCTCCTTGGCAGCAAAGGGGCTTGTTCCTCCCTGTGTTCTGGAAATCCCCATGCATGCTTGAGGTGCTGCAAATGAAATATTAATTACTGAAATGTATGAATGGAAGAATTCCTTAAAGTCTATAATTGTGCAACCCTGGTAATGGGATATGGGCGTGCTCTCTTAGCGATAAACTCTAAAGGGAACGGGGGAGGAAAAGCAATCTCTTGCCAGCATTGGAAAACTCCCAAGTGCTTCCTTTTCCAGACTTTTTAAAGTCTTGATCAGCAGCTCATTTTGATGAAGAACTAGTTTGTGGAGAGGGTTGGAAGGCAGGTCAAGGTTTCCAACCCTTTCTCCCTTATTGCAAAAAAAAGAGAAAAAGCTAAAGGCAAACACCAGTCGTTTCAGACTCTGGGGTGACGTCACATCACGACGTTTTCACAGCAGACTTTTTATGGGCTGGTTTGCCATTGCCTTCCTCAGTCATCTACACTTTCCCCCCAGCAAGCTGGGTACTCATTTTACCGACCTCTGAAGGATGGAAGGCTAAGTCAGCCTTGAGCCGGCCACCTGTACCCAGCTTCCAGACCTCCTACATATCCTAATGCCGCAGGCCTTGGGCCTTTCTGCTCTTTTCTCATATCCAGCCCTGCTGGATCAGACCAGTGGTCCATCTAGTCCAGCATCCTGTCTCACACAATGGCAGCCAGATCCTCTGGAGGGCCAACAACAGGGCAGAAAGGCCAAGGTCTTCCTCTCATAAGAACATCAGGAGAGCCCTGCTGGATCAGACCAGTGAGGGTCCATCTAGTCCAGCATCTTATCTCACACAGTAGCCTCAACCAGTTCCTCTGGAGGGCCAACAACAGGGCAGAGAGGCTGAGGCCTTCCCCTCATAAGAACATCAGAAGAGCCCTGCTGGATCAGACCAGTGAGGATCCATCTTATCCAGCATCCTGTCTCACACAGTAGCCTCAACCAGTTCCTCTGGAGGGCCAACAACAGGGCAGAAAGGCCAAGGTCTTCCTCTCATAAGAACATCAGGAGAGCCCTGCTGGGTCAGACCAGTGGTCCATCTAGTCCAGCATCCTGTCTTACACAATGGCAGCCAGATCCTTTGGAGGGCCAGCAACAGGGCAGAGAAGAGCCTTGCTGGATCAGACCAATGAAGGTCCATCTCATCTAGCATCTCACGCAGTGGTCAGCCAGATCCTCTGGAGGGCCAGCAACCGGGTGGAGAGGCCATGGCCAAGGTCTTCCCCTGATGTTGCCTCCTGGCTCTGGGATTCAGAGGTTGACTGCCTCTGAACATGGAGGTTCTCATGGCTAGTAACCTCAAATTGTAGCAGTAGAAAAGAGCAAGAGCCCAGTAGCATCTTCAAGACTAACAAAATCTGTGGCAGGGTAGAAGCTTTTGTGGGTCACTGAACAAGCGACATCCCCTGCCACGAATTTTGTTAAGTCTTTAAGGTGCCACTGGACTCTTGCTCTTTTCTACTAGTGCAGTCCTATTACCTGTTCAAAAAAGCCCTCCTGAATAACTCCATTCTGCCTAATTTGCAGAGTGGGAGAGCCTTCTGAACAACAGCCATCCCATTCCATAAGGTGGGTGCTCTTGCTCTTTTCTACTGCTACAATAGGCTAACATGGCTATTCACGTTGATCTAGGGCTGTACTGAAATGTAATGGCTCAGAAAGTTGCATCTGTAAAGGGGCAAGGACTGTGATCTATACTGCTGCATTGCTGCTATAAGCATGCTCCGACTTTGTAAATGTCATGTTTAAATGCTTACGCATTGTTTAAAGTTTGTTTTGGAGTCTGTTTTAGATTTCTACTTGTTTTCGAGTTTCTGTAGTCTGAACCACATTGCATGTTCATTGGCTGTCATGTTGATTGCACTTGATAGCCGCCCTGAGCCTGCTTCGGTGGGGAGGGCAGGATATAAATCCAATAAAATAAAAATTTGACTCAACAGTATGTAATCCTCCTCGATTCTCAGTGAATTGAAATAAACAAGAATACTGGTCCATGGACTTCTAGTTGTTGAGTCCTGCCTTAAACCACTTGTTACGCACAGCAAGTTAAATTATTGTCTCTTAAAAATGTGGACTCTTTCTTACAGAGAGCCAGTTTGGTGTAGTGGTTAAGTGTGTGGACTCTTATCTGGGAGAACCGGGTTTGATTCCCCACTCCTCCACTTGCACCTGCTGGAATGGCCTTGGGTCAGCCATAGCTCTGGCAGAAGTTGTCCTTGAAAGGGCAGCTGCTGTGAGAGCCCTCTCCAGCCCCACCTACCTCACAGGGTGTTTGTTGTGGGGGAGGAAGGTAAAGGAGATTGTGAGCCGCTCTGAGACTCTTTGGAGTGGAGGGCGGGATATAAATCCAATATCTTCTTCTTCTTCTTCTTACAGCGGTGCTGCTTGTTTACAAGATTGCTGAGAAACCACGTTAGGAGTTCGATTCATATGTACGGAAAGCAAATTCCTCTGACAGGATTTTTGTGCAGAGGTGGAAAGTGTTTGTGTAAGAGCAGTAATAATACAGAGCTGTTGAAATTGATCACAGAATATTTAGTTATGAGAAAGTGGTAAGATGTGTTGAGCCCCCCTTTCTAGCTGAAACCTGTTGATTATTTTTAATTCAGCAATCTTCCATTGGTTTCTTCCTTTTGAGGGGCCGTGGCTCAGTAGCTGAGCATCTGCTTGGCATGCAGAAGGTCCCAGGTTAAACCATTAGCATCTCCAGTTGAAAGGACAGGTAGGCAGTGATGTGAAAGACCTCTGCCTGAGACTCTGACTGTCCAGCTGCCAGTCTTGAGTAGCCAGTAGTGACCTTGATGAACCAATGGTGTGGTTCACATTCACTGCCACAGGAGGTGGCAGCAGCTACAAGCATAGACAGCTTCAAGAGGGGATTGGATAAGCATATGGAACAGAGGTCCATCAGTGGCTATTAGCCACAACTTATCCTTGGGGCTCTCTGTCTGGGGCAGTGACGCTCTGTATTCTTGGTGATTGGGGCACAGTGGAAGAGCTTCTAGCCCCACTGGTGGGCCTCCTGATGGCACTTGGGTTTTTTGGCCAATATGTGACACAGAGTGTTGGACTGGATGGGCCATTGGCCTGATCCAACATGGCTTCTTTTATATTCTAAGGCAGCCTCATGTTCTTGTGTTCAGTTTCTTTCATTGGAGAACACTACTTTCAAGTCAGCCACAAATAGTTCTGGAAGACTGAAACATTCTTCCTTGATTGCTGAACATTTCTGCTGTTTGTCACGCTTGAATCTATTTTGTTCAGTCATTCAGTGACTGACCTGAGCATACCTGCCCAGAATGAGCTGCAATTCCCTGTTGATATATTTTAATTGGGAGATCTGCAGTTGGTGAGTTGGGTTTGTCACACTTTGGGACCCATCCTGTAGTAAGTAGTCTTGTCTTTTGATACTGATTCCTTCCCCTTAATTGTATATCTCTTGAATACCTCCTTTATATAAGAACATAAGAGAAGCCATGTTGGATCAGGCCAATGGCCCATCTAGTCCAATACTCTGTCACACAGTGGCCAAAGAAACCAGGAGCCATCAGGAGGTCCACTAGTGGGGCCAGGGCACTAGAAGTACTCCCAGTGTTGCCCACCCCCCAAGCACCAAGAATACAGAGCATCACTGCCCCAGACAGAGAGTTCCATCTATACCCTGTGGCTAATAGCCACTAATGGACCTCTGCTCCAGATGTTTATCCAATCCCCTCTTGAAGCCGTCTATGCATGTAACTGCCACCACCTCATGTGGCAGCGAATTCCATGAGTTAATCACTCTTTGGGTGAAGAAGTTCTTCCTTTTATCCGTTCTAACCCGATTGCTCATCATTTTCATTGAGTGCTCACAAGTTCTTGTATTGTGAGAAAGGGAGAAAAGTACTTCTTCCTCTGCCTTCTCTATCCCATGCATAATCTTTTGAACCTCTATCATGCCACCCCTCAGTCGTCGTTTCTCCATATTATTTAGATATGAGACTCTGCATAGGGAGCTGGAGTGTGTTTGGTAGTACTGTATGGTGTTGGTCTGACCTAGCCTCAGATCGCAAAGCATGGAGGCACACTATCCACCAGGCTGTCTCTTCCTTTGAGAACGCACACATAGCTGGTCTTGAGGACAAAAGGAGATTGAGGAAGAATCGTACTGCTACAGCACCAACCCCAAATCAGACTTTTCCCTGCAGCCACTGTGGCCGGACCTGCCTGTCCTGCATTGGTCTTGTCAGCCACCAGCGAGCCTGCAACAGACGTGGACTACTGCACCTTTCTTAAATCTTCGTTCGCGAAGTCAAGCCGAGAGAAAGATGGTGTTGGTTTAAGACATAAACAGGAGATTAAACAGTAGTAACATGGCAGTGTCTAGAAAGTGAATCTTCCAGTTTCCTCCATTGCTGATCTGAAAGTCAGAATTCTCTAGCAAGTGAAGGAAAGAGAATCCATTGGGAAATTGCTGACCTAGAATTCGTTCTGAGGCTATTGTACTTCGATAGCATTATGAGAAGAAAAAAGTCATCGGAAAAAACAATAATGCTGGGAAAAGAGGAAGACCCAACACGAGGTGCAGTGACTCAATAAAGGAAGGCGCAGCCCTCAGTTTGCAAGACCAGAGTGAGGCTGTTAACGATAGGATGTTTTGGAGGTGATTTGTTTATAAGAGCCAGTTTGGTGTAGTGGCTAAGTGCGCAAACTCTTATCTGGGAGAACTGGGTTTGATGCCCCACTCCTCCATAAGAACATAAGAGAAGCCATGTTGGATCAGACCAGTGGCCCATCCAGTCCAACGCTCTGTGTCACACAGTGGCCAAAAAACCCAAGTGCCATCAGGAGGTCCACCAGTGGGACCAGGACACTAGAAACCCTCCCACTGTGCCCCCCCAAGCACCAAGAATACAGAGCATCACTGCCCCAGACAGAGAGTTCCAACAATATACCTGTTGATGTGACCTTGAATCAGCCACAAGTTCTCTCAGAGCTGTTCTGCTCAAGAGCAGTTCTGGGAGAGCTCTCTCAGCCCCACCTACCTCACAAGGTGTCTGTTGTGGGGAGGGGAAGGGGATTGTAAGCTGTTCTGAGACTCTTTCGGGTAGTGAAGGGCAAATATTAGTCCAGTCTCCTCCACCACCACCACCACCGCTACTTGAGGACACTTAACACAGGAACCCATAAATAGGTTTGGCTGTACTAACCGGGGGGGGGGGGGGGGGGGGAGGGGTCAACAGGTCTGATTCTTGGTCTCTAGGGGTTAATTTGCTTACTGTATTCAAGCCTGTGTTATGGATTACCGTTATGAGTTAACACTGCATTTGTATACTTTTCAGTTTTGTATAGAAATGTCCAGGGCCTTTTTTATTGCAGGAACTCCTTTGCATATTAGGCCACCCCCCCCCCTGGTGTAGCCAATCCTCCAAGAGTTTACAGTAGGCCCTGTACTAAGAGCCCTGTAAACTCTTGGAGGATTGGCTACATCAGGGATGTGTGGCCCGATATGCAAAGGAGTTCCTGCTACAAAAAAAGCCCTGGAAATGTCACAAACCAGCTATTTTGTTTCCTTTTCTTAGTATATAAAAAATCTGGCTAACTGAGGATTCCCTTCACAGCATAAAACACAGGGCTTCAGATGCGAAAGCTTATGTTACAATAAATCGGTTAGTTTTCAAGGAGCCACGGAATTGTTTTGCTTGGCTGCAAGAAATTAATGTGGATAACACAGGAATAGCTATCTAGATATGTGTATCTCCACTTGGCGTAGTGGTTAAAGTATGGGGCAAAGATCTGGGAAACTCAGATTCGAATCCCTGCTCTGCCATGGAAACTTGCTGGGTGACCTTGGGCCAGTCACACCCTCTCAGCCTAACCAGCCTCACAGGGTTGTTGTGAGGATAAAACTGAGAAGAACGATGTATGCTGTTTTAAACTCCCTGTTGAGGAGAAAGACGAGATATGAAATAAATAAATAAATAAATGTCAGAGCAGTATATAGGAGTCCCCCATTCTGCAGTTTTATCTCCACTGCAACCTCTTGAAGTAGGCTAGATCGAGAGAGTGGCTGGCTCAGGGTCACTCAGTGAACTTCATGCCTGACTTGAACCCAGATCTTTCCAGTTCCAATCTGACATTCTAACCACTATAGTTCACTGGCTCTCAGCGTTCACATTCCTTCAGTGCCTCTCTTTCCTTTGGTCCCTGTTTTATAGCTCTGCAGTACTTAAAAACTACATTTTTTTTTAAACTGCAAAGTCGGTGTTCACCTTACTAGAAGATGGGGCAAGGGAAATCCTCACAGCCTTCTAATATAGATAGATCCAAATAGGCAGCCATGTTGGTCTGAAGTAGTAGAACAAAATTGGAGTCAATTGCACCTTTAAGACTTTAAAACTAAGTTGGTCTTAAAGGTGCAATTGCCTCCTAGCATTCTAATATATTACTGCTGGCACGTGAAATTGGGGCGGAGGGGACTGCCAGTGTAAACCAAAATGGTAATAAGAATGTATTTGCTATGTTTTACTCAGATGGTTAAAGCTGGCTTTTTTCTCTTTTTTAAAACATTCAGGACTCAACAAAACTGTACAAGAAAGGCGGAGAAACCACGGCAGTCGAATGCTCCGCAACTGAGGGCAGGCCGAGGGAGAGCAGTCCGCTTTCGAAGAAACCTTCGCCGTTGCACTCTGAAGCGACCGATTATGGGAAGTCGGCCCTTTCTACTCCAGTCAGCAGTCGTGATCCCGACTCAAAGGACAGAGCTCAGCTTAATGGAGCCACCACCGTAACAGAAAAATTGGCTCAGCTCATTGCCACTTGCCCCCCGTTGAAGTCTTCCAAAATGAAGCAGAAGAAGCCGGCCGTGGGGGTGGCCTCCGAGTTTGCTAAAGACTCTGGAAAGAAGCTTCTGCCGACCGGGACCCCCATGGTGGCAGCTAGCAAGGACTTTGTAAAGAAACTACCTGGCTGTGGCAGTATGAGTGCTGCACTGGCCAACAAGGATTTCGCAAAGAAGGCGCCGGGGACGAGTGGCGGAGCTGGGTTGATCAGCAGAGAGTCTGGGGCTAAAAAGCAACCAGGGACATGCCCTAGCGCAGCTGGATTAGTTAGCAATAAGGATTGTGGGAAGAAACCGCCTGTCCTTACCTCTCCAATAGGATTGATTAGCAAAGAGAGTGGAAGGAAACCACTAGTGACTGGTATGCCAGTTGGGCTAGTGAGTAAGGAGTCTGGGAAAAGATTCCTGGGGTCTAGCAGTCCAATCGGATTGGTCAGTAAGGAGACTGGTAGAAAGCTGCTAGGGGCTGCCACTCCTCCTGGGTTGGCTAACAAAGACTTGGGGAAAAAATTACCAGCATCTGGCAGTCCAGTTGGATTGGTTAATAAGGATACCGGAAAGAAATATCTGGCTTCAGATAGTCTGGTTGGGCTGGTTAACAAGGACTCGGGAAAGAAACTGCCCATGATCAGTAGTCCAAGCGGGAAACTGCCCATGACCAGTAATCCTATTGGTTTAACTAATAAAGACTCTGGGAAGAAACTCTCGGGGGTGACTGGTCCAATTGGATTGGTCACTAAAGAATCAGGAAAGAAGGTACTGGGGGTTGGCACGCCACCCAGTTTAGCAGCTAAGGACTCTGGGAAGAAAACGGCAGGGGCCAGCAGTCCAGCCGGGCTGACGAACAAGGACTCAGGGGTTCTGAAAGCAGACGTCGGTAATGCTTCCTCCGAGCCCTTCAAACGCTTTTGTAGCGGAAGCATCATCGACCTTGATGGCCCGGAGCCTGCAGCCTCTCCAAAAGACAGTGGGGGCATCAAAGGGTTTGAGAAGCACGTTCCGAAGCAGAGCAAAGAGAGCATTCCAGAAAAGATGGTGGTTCAGAGAGACATCTCAGGTGGAGGCAAAGAAGGAGCCTGCGTACAGCAGGAAGCTCCTTCGCCTGTTGAAAGGCTTACTTCTGATGCATCGAAGCATGACAAGCAGCTGCCGGTGTATTGCACTTCCCCGGACTTCAGGACAGCCGGCGGCGCTTCTGATCTGTCTACAGCCAAATCACCTTTTAGCGCTGTAGGGGAGGGGAACCTCCCGTCCCCCTCCCCATCAGCCTCTGTCACTTCTTTAACCCGAAGCCCCACTTCAACCTCGGCTCAGCTGACTTCCAACCCGTCGCATTTAAATAACACGCCAGAGCTCTTAGAAGGAATTTCCGAGCCGATTAGCAAGGCCCCGTTTGCTACTGACGGCGCACGCTCGGCCGCGAACAGGCTGTCCAATCCTGTCTCGCACGCCACCGGCAAAGGGATCAGTAGGGAATTAAATGATTCCAAAGCTGCCCACACAGATACCCCAAAACCTAGCCCTGCCATAGGCAGAAAGCTCAACTTGACAACTGAATCAAAGGTTCGTGCCACTATTGCCCCTTCGGTGGTTAGCTTCTCCAGCTTATTTAACAATAAACCCATTCTAAAGATCGGTGCCATGACTGCGTCAGGGAAATCCTGCCAAGGACCTGGCTCCCCGGGCAGCGGTGGTGACCCCCAATCAAAGCCCTTAAAGAAAAGGAAAGGACGGAAGCCGCGCTGGACCAAGGTGGTCTCTAGGAGCGCCTGCAGGCCTCCTAAAGGGCTAGAATTAGGAAGGCCTGACCTTTTCAAAAACATTTCTTGCAGTGCGCTGTCAAACAGTAGCCTGGACCAGGCCAAGCTCTTTAAAAACACAGGCCCACCTTCCTTTGTGGATCACGAGTTCGTCAAGCACCAGTTGCCGAAGCTGAGCAAATCCGGTAGCATGCAATCTCTCGCTCTGCTCAGTATCGAGAAGGAATCCAGCAAGTTTTACAGTCCACACTTGCAGGCTTCTGGTGGGTGCCTTTCGGATGAATTGTTGCCTGAGATGTACAAGTCCAAGAGGGGGAGATCGAAATCCAAAGAGATGCCCCATTTGGAAGGTCCCCCCAAACGCACCCTGAAGATCCCCGCCTCAAAGGTGTTTTCAGTGCAGTCGAAGGAAGAACAGGAGCCTCCGGTGTTGCATCCAGAGGTTGAAATTCCTTCTCTTCGACAGAGCCTCGAGGATCATGCTTTTCCAAAGAAGAGAGGGCGGCCGAAAAGGCAAATCAGATCGGGGGTCAAAATGAAGCCCCCTGTTTTATCTGTAGCTCCTTTTGTCACTACTGACAATTCTGACATGCTCGAGCCTGAAAGCGACCAGCAGCCGAATGAGGATTTCTTTGAAATGTCGGATCACCTTGGAGGCCCGGAGGAACTTGGGGAAACAGATGCCTGCAGCGCGCCCGATCTGGAGGTAGAGCCGGACAGAAAAGAGTCCAAGCGGAACAATGGGCAGCTGATGAAAACCATCATCAGGAAAATCAACAAGATGAAGACGTTAAAGCGGAAGAAGTTCTTGAATCAGATCCTCTCGTCCACTGCGACAGAACCAAATAAAGGGAAAGTGCAATCCAAGCTCCACACGACGGTCTCGACCCTCGCTGCCACATTCAGCTCGAAACTGGGCCAGCAGATCAACGTCAGCAAGAAAGGAACAATCTACATAGGAAAAAGGCGAGGCAGGAAGCCCAAAGCCGTCCTGAACGGCATCTTGGGTACCTCTGCCGGCTTGAGCGTTCTTGAAAAGTCTGCTCAACAAGCAGGGGGGTCTGCACTAAGCCAGGCGGTCCCTCCGTTGCTGAGTGCTGCAGCTAATAACTCTGAGATTCTTCCATCCCCGGTATGCTCTCAGTCCTCCGGGGTGAGTGGGGGCCAGAGCCCAGTCAGCAGCGACATGGGCTTTGTGGAGCCCAACTCAGTTCCATACTTGCACCTCCACTCCAGGCAGGGGAGCGTGGTTCAGACCCTTGCGATGAGAAAGGCCTCCAAAGCCAGGAGGAGGCTCTCCCCGCCCACTCTGCTCCCGAACTCCCCATCCCACATGAGCGAGCTGAGCTCACTGAAGGAAGCGACCCCCTCGCCCATCAGCGAGTCCCACAGCGACGAGACCATCCCCAGCGACAGCGGCATCGGAACCGACAACAACAGCACTTCTGACCGGGCCGAGAAGTTCTGCGGCCCGAAGAAACGGCGGCATTCCTTCGACCACATCTCCCTCGTCCCCCCAGAGACCTCCACTGTCCTGAGCGGTCTCAAGGAGAAGCACAAGCATAAGTGCAAACGCCGGAGCCATGACTACCTGGCCTACGATAAGATGAAACGGCAGAAGCGGAAGAGGAAGAAGAAGTACCCGCAGTTGCGCGGCAGACAGGACCCCGATTTCCTGGCTGAACTGGAGGAGCTGATCAGTCGGTTGAGCGAGATCCGGATAACTCACCGTAGCCACCATTTTATCCCCCGGGACTTGCTGCCGACCATTTTCCGAATTAATTTCAACAGTTTCTACACCCACCCCACTTTTCCTTTGGATCCTTTGCACTACATCCGGAAACCGGACTTAAAGAAGAAGCGAGGCCGGCCCCCCAAAATGAGGGAGGCGATGGCAGAAATGCCTTTCATGCATAGCCTTAGTTTCCCCCTGTCCAGTACTGGATTCTACCCTTCCTACGGTATGCCTTACTCTCCTTCTCCCCTCGCTGCTGCTCCGATTGGTTTGGGCTACTACGGGCGGTACCCGCCAACCCTTTATCCCCCTCCACCTTCGCCTTCGTTTACAACTCCGTTGCCCCCTCCGTCTTACATGCATACCGGCCACTTGCTCCTCAACCCAGCGAAGTTCCACAAGAAGAAGCATAAGCTACTGCGCCAGGAGGCATTCCTCACTGCCAGCCGGGCACCCCTCCTCTCCATGAGCACCTACCACCCCAGCGTCCCTCCAGAGATGGCCTATGGCTGGATGCTGGAACACAAGCACCGGCACCGCCACAAGCACCGCGAGCACCGCTCCTCGGAGCAGCCCCAAGTCTCCATGGAGACTTTGGCAGCCAACGGCTCTTCTCGCACTGTCCTGGAGTCTCTGAAGCGTTACCGCTTTGGGAAGGAGGCCGTGGGCGAGAGATACAAGCATAAGGAGAAACACCGATGTCATATGGCTTGCCCGCACCTTTCCCCTTCGAAAGGCCTGCTAGGCAGGGAGGAGCAGTGGGTCAGGAGGGAGCCAACGGAGTCTAACTCGCTCTCGCTAGGATTACAGTCCCCGTTGCAGATTGACTGTTTGGACACTCCACCCAGCCTGCCTTTGGGGCGGTTCACGCCGAATTCCGAGCCTGCCAGCAGCGACGAACACACAAACCTTTTTACCAGTGCAATAGGTAGCTGCCGAGGCACTGTCTCTTCCGGTACTGGTGGGCGTAAAAAACTATCTGACGGCTCGGGACTGTTCAGCCCCCAAGAAGCGCCGCTCAGCCGACCCCTGAGGAAGGAGACGTTGCCCCCCATGGAGAAGGCACTGACAAACCTGTCAGGTAAGAAACCTCTCTTGTAGCTCCAGTTACCATGTTGTTTGAAGTATCCTTCTGTGCTTACGAAGTGAGTTAGCAGTTCGCCTCGGCATCGTTTTGATTGCAAAGGGGTAGTTGTGTTGCTTTGTAGGACTAGACCACTAAAACAGAAGACAGTTGTTAGAAGCAAGCGGTGGCTCACGGAAATTCATATTGAAATAACTTGTATTAGTCTTTAAGGTGCTCCTGGATTTTTGTTTTACCTTTTTGTCATCATAGCAGAGAGAAAGAGAGTGGGTTTCGGGGCCAGGCTGCACAAGATGCATTCCCCAGACTGAGAACCTAAAATTGCAGTGACCAGAACTTGATGTGCAGTAGCGGAGCCCAAAGTTAATAAGAACATAAGAGAAGCTATGTTGGATCAGGCCAATGGCCCATCCGGTCCAACACTCTGTGTCACACAGTGGTCAAAAAAACCAAATGCCATCAGGAAGTCCACCAGTGGGGCTAGAAACCCTCCCACTGTGCCCCGCCCCCAAAGCACCAAGAATACGGAGCATCACTGCCCCAGACGGAGAGTTCCAACAATATGCTGTGGCTAATAGTCACTGATGGACCTCTGCTCCATGTGCTTATCCAATCCCCTCTTGAAGCTGTCCATGCTTGTAGCTGCCACCACCTCCTGTGGCAGTGAATTCCATGCGTTAATCACTCTTTGGGTGAAGAAGTACTTCCTTTTATCCGTTCTAACCCGACTGCTCAGGAATTTCATCGGACGTCCACGAGTTCTCGTATTGTGAGAAAGGGAGAAAAGGACTTCTTTCTCCACCTTCTCTACCCCATGCATAATAAGTTGCGCTGATGTCTGGGAGAAGGCAAAAATGGGCCAAGGTCTCCTGATTAAGTGGAGACGACAGGGGTTGAACTTGGGGGATATGAAACCTCTGCATGTGTCAGGCACGGAATAAATAAGGATCCCAGGTAGCTGGTGTTAGCGAAGACCTTTCTCTGCCTGAGAGCTGTTGCCAGTCAGAGCAGTCAATAAGGGAGCTAGGTAAGCCAGAGGTCGAACTTGGCATGTGAGAGTTTCACACAGTCACACTTCTGCCTGTTATCGGTCCGGTGTTGCATACTTTCTCTCCTCTTCTGTGACTTGAATCCTCACGGTCCCAGGTAGCTCACTAACGGAAGTTTTTTGGGGTGATGAGGTGCGGGGGGTGAGGTCTGATCTAAAAGGAAGCTACGGAAGGATGGGAAGATTTCAGACGTTTGGTCACCCTGCTGCTAAAATGTGAAGCTGGCTCTTGAGAATTGAAATAATATCCAGTCCTACAGAAGCTGAGTGAATGTTTTCTCCTGGTTTGTTTCTGGGCCAGGGCTGGATTAACAAGCCAAGTAGGCACTGGCCTATGGGCCCCCACGCCTTTAGGGGCCCCCAAGCCAGCTATTCCCCCTGGTTTCCCCCCCTGCTTGCAGCCCTCAGAGCCTGCATAATGCAGCCAGCAACTGAGCCGCTCTTTGCCCAATTTGCCTGGTGAGGCTGCTCCTGGCATTGTCACCAAGTTTGCCTCTCTCTACCTCTCCCCTGCAGCTTAGTCAAAGGGGCTTTTGAGAAGGTGCTTGCAGGCTGCAGCGGGGGGCCACGGGTGCTCTGACTCTGAGATAATTTGCAAGGGGGCCCCCCCAAGATTTTGACTGCCTAGGGGCCTCCACAGGGCTTAATCCGGCCCTGTTTCTGACCAGCTGACTGGTTCCTACAAAGAGAGCGGTGATTTTTGTAAACCAGTGGTTCTCTGCGGCTCTCGTGGCTCTTCTGAGCACTGTCCTCTATGGCAGGGGTTCCCAACCCCTGGGCCACGGACCAGTACCGGTCTGTGGCCTGTTAGCAACTGAGCTGCGAAGTGAGGCAGAGGTGCTGCACCGCCCCTTTCGCTGCGCCTGAACGGAGCGAGGCAGAGCAGCCCCTGCACCCTTTTTGCCTGCCAGGAACCCGGGCAGATGAAAGAGGCGGCGTGGCTTCCGAAGCACCACCTCTTTCATCCGCCCAAGTCCCAGGCAGGTGGAAGGGGCAGCATGGCCGTGACCTTAGCCTTCCCCTCATTTAAAGACCCCCATGGGGGGCAGGGACAGGGTGGGGGAGCAGCCTGGGGGGTCAAAAACCCCAGCACCACCACCCCACACCGGTCCATGGAAAAATTGTCTTCCACAAAACCGGCCCCTGGTGCCAAAAAAAAGGTTGGGAGCCACTGCTCTATGACGCCTGCCCCATGTCCCAAGAAAATGGGCAATTTGGGGGGAGTGGGGCAACTGGAATAATTTCAGTAATACTGTGGGCCCAGAGTAAAACTGTTTAAAAACAGCTTGCCCCTGATGGCTGTATCAAGATTATGCAAATGTAGGGTTTTTGTGTTTAAGGCTGGATCAGCATATGCGGCTGGGAGTGGAATTGGGGCATGCCACTGTAGAACGCTTGCTCATTAAAAAAGGAAAAAGAAAGAAAACTTCTTAATGCTCAAAGGTCCTGGTAATTAAAAGGTTTATATTATATGTTATCGTTTTTGTGTCGAGGGTAGCGCACGGGGTACTCTTGTGGCTCTTTTGGTTAATGGGAATTGCAGATGTGGCTCTCCACGTCCCCGCAGAGTGATTACCGCTGGTGCGAACAATTAAACAAGTCCAGGTACTATGAATGTCCCTGAGCCGGATGGCCCAGACTGGCCCAGTCTCATCAGATCTTGGATGCTAAGCAGAGTTGGCCCTGGCTAGTATTTGGATGGGAGGCCTCCGAGGAATTCCAGGGTCGCTACACAAAGGCAGGCGATGGCAAATCACCTCTGAACGTCCCTTGCCGTAAGAACTCTACAGAGTCGCCATAAGACAGTAACAGCTTGACAGTGCTTTCTGCCACCAGTATGCATGCATGCCAAAGGCACAAATAAATCCTTTTGAAATGGCTGCTTGACTTTTTGTCGATGACATTGCCATGACTATTATGAAGTGAGTTTTTCTTTAAACTAATTCTAACTTGTGGATCCAATTCTACTAATTTTGGTGTAGCCAGTTTGGTGTAGTGATTAAGTGTGCAGACTCTTATCTGGGAGAACCGGGTTTGATTCCCCACTCGTTCACTTAGAATCATAGAGTTGGAAGGGACCTCTAGGGTCATCTAGTCCAACCCCCTGCACAATGCAGGAAACTCACAAACATTTCCCCCTAAATTCACAGGATCTTCATTGCTGTCAGATGGCCATGTGGCCTCTGTTTAAAAACCTCCAAGGAAGGAGAGCCCACCATCTCCTGAGGAAGCCTGTTCCACTGAGGAATCGCTCTAACGGTCAGGAAGTTTTTCCTAATGTTGAGCTGGAAATTCTTTTGATTTAATTTCAACCCATTGGTTCTGGTACTACCTTCCAGGGCCACAGAAAACAATTCCACACCCTCCTCTATAAGACAGCCCTTCAAGTATTTGAAGATGGTGATCATATCACCTCTCAGCCACCTCCTCTCCAGGCTAAACATCCCCAGCTCTTTCAACCTTTCCTCATAAGGCTTGGTCTCCAGACCCCTCACCATCTTCATTGCCATCCTCTGAACCCATTCCAGCTTGTCTATATCCTTCTTAAAATGTGGTGCCCAAAACTGAACACAATACTCCAGGTGAGGTCTTACCAGAGCAGAGTAAAGCGATACCATCACATCATGTGATCTGGACACTATACTTCTGTTGATACAGCCCAAAATTGTATTTGCCTTTTTAGCCACCGCATCACACTGTTGACTCATGTTCAGCGTATGATCCACTAAGACCCCTAGATCCTTTTCGCACATACTATTGCTAGGACAAGTCTCCCCCATCCTATAACCATGCATTGGATTTTTCCTACCTAAATGCAGAACTTTACATTTGTCCCTGTTAAAATTCATTTTATTGAATTTAGCCCAAGGTCATCCTGTATCCTGTTTCTGCCTTCTTCTGTGTTTGCAACCCCTCCCAATTTAGTATCATCTGCAAATTTAATAAGCATTCCCTCTATTCCTTCATCCAAATCATTGATAAAAATGTTGAACAAAACACGTCCCAGGACAGATCCTTGAGGTACTCCGCTTGTCACTCCTCTCCAAGAGGATGAGGAACCATTCACAAGCACTCCTTGGGTGCAATCTGTCAGCCAGTTGCAGATCCACCTAATGGTAACAGGATCCAAACCACCTTTTTACCAACTTATCAACAAGTATAGTATGTGGAACTTTATCAAAAGCCTTACTGAAATCAAGATAAACGATGTCTACAGCATTCCCCTGATTCAGCAAGGTAGTCACTTTCTCAAAAAAAGAGATCAGGTTAGTCTGACATGACTTGTTCTTGAGAAAACCATGCTGGCTCTTAGTAATCACATCCATTCTTTCTAAATGTTCCAGGACTGACTGACTGATGATTTGTTCTAAAACTTTTCCAGGTATAGACGTCAAGCTGATGGGTCGGTAGATGGGTCGTCTTTTTTCCCCTTCTTGAAGATGGGGACAACATTCATCCGCCTCCAATCTTCTGGCACCTCTCCTGTTCTCCAAGAATTCTCAAAAATAATAGCCAGAGGCTCAGAAATTACATCCGCAAGCTCTTTTAGAACCTTTGGATGCAATTCATCTGGCCCTGAGGACTTTCATTTAAAGAAACTAGGTGTTTATGTACTACCCCTATGGTGATCCTAGGTTGGAACTTCATACCCTCCTTATATGTTCTGTTTTTGCCATGTTGAGCACCATTTCCCTCAGAAGAGAAGACTGAGGAAAAGTAGGAATTGAGCAGTTCTGCCCTCTCTTCATTACCTGTTACAATTTCACTTTCTTGCCCTCGCAATGGGCCTACTGTGTCTTTGCTCTTTTTCTTACTCTGAACATAAGAAAAGAACCCTTTTTTGTTGTTTTTAGCATCTTTGGCCAGCCTATGCTCATACTGAGCTTTAGCTTTCCTAACTTTTTCTCTACAAGCACTGGTGATTTGTTTATATTCATCCTTGGTTATAAGACCCTCCTTCCAATTCCTAAAGGAGTCTTTTTTATTTCTCAAGTCTTTAGAGAGCTGTCTATGGAGCCACTTTGGTTTCTTTAGACTTTTTCCATTTTTTTCTTCTCGTTTTTTCTGTGATTGCGCTTTCAGTATTTCGCTTTTAAGAAACTCCCACCCCTCCTGAACCCCCTTCCTCTTAAGTGTTTCTGACCATGGGATTTTACCCAGCATAGTTCTAAGTTTATCGAAGTTTGCCTTTCTGAAGTCCAACTATAAGTCTGACTATGTATAGCTTTTCCCTTCCCTAAGACTAAATTCCAAAATCACATGGTCACTGCTGCCCAGGGTGCCCACTATTTCCACCTCTTCAATCAATTCTTCCTTGTTGGTGAGAATCAAATCCAAGATAGCAGATCCCCTTGTTTCCTTCTTCTCTTTCTGGAAAAGGAAGTTGTCAGCAAGACAAGTCAGGAATCTGTTTGACTTTTCATTTTTAGCAGAGTTGGACTTCCAACAGATGTCCAGGTAATTGAAATCTCCCATGATCACTGTATCCCTTCTCTTGGAGAACTTTGCAATCTGCTGTAGAAGTATCTCATCCAAGTCGTCTGCCTGACTTGGTGGTCTATAGCAGACCCTCACAATAATATCACTGTTATTTCTTCTTTTATTTTTACCCAGAGACTCTCAACTGAGCTGCCATGCTCAGATTCACATATTTCCTCACAAGTATATACCTCCTTCACATATACTGCTACGCCTCCGCCCTTTCTCATTTGCCTGTCCCTTTTAAATAAGTTGTATCCCTGAATCCTAATATTCCAATTGTGAGTGTCATCCCACCAAGTTTCAGTGAGGCCTATTATGTCATAGTCTGCTTCCTTTATTAGGACTTCCAGTTCCTCCTGTTTGTTTCCCATACTCTGTGCATTAGTGTAGAGACATCAGAATTCATGTTTTATGTATCCCGAGGGTTTAGTTTCCGTATAAGCCTGCAAGTTCACATTACCTAGCATATGCACCACTCTGCAAATCTTTATCCCCCGTTTCTGGCATCATACGAGGCTTTGAATTATTGTCTCACTCCCCCATACAATTCAGTTTAAGGCCCTCCTTATTAGGTTGGCAAGGCTGTTACCAAACACCCTTTTCCCTACCACCATAAGGTGCAAACCATTTCTTGATAAAAGAAAAGCGTAAGCCATGGTCCAGAAATCCGAATCTTTCCTGACGACACCATCAATGTAGCCAGTCGTTTATTTGAAGTATTCTTTCTCATCCTAATCCACAGCCTTCAACAGGAAGCACTGATGAAAACACAACCTGTGCGCCCAGTTCCTTCACCTTCTGAACAAGAGGCACATAGTCTTTTCTAATACTTCCAGGGCTAAGACGGGCAGTATCATTCGTTCCCACGTGGATCAGCACAAAAGGATAGTAATCCGTGGGCTTGATAAGTCTTCCAATCCTTTCTGTCATGTGCTGGATGCTTGCAGACAGCAGACCTCTTGGGATGACAGGTCTGGTCGTATGACAGGTCTGGTCGGCACAGTTTGGGCTCCACACCTCTGAGCAAGGAGTCTCCAATCACCACCACCTTCCTCTTCCTATATTGGGGAGCAGAAGCTCTAGGCTTCTTATCCACAGGATCCTGAGAAACTTTCTTCAAGCTTCGTGGAGGCTGGGGAAGTAGCCCTTGTTCTAATGGCTCAGAATCAGTTACTGTGGGGAGTATTGCTGAGCAGCAGGGGCTCAGAACATCTCCTGATTTTCTTTCTCCTTTGGGTTTCTCCTGTGTTGGGTCCTCTTCTAATTGCTGAGATACCGTTTCCTCTCCCTCCTCTTGACCTTTCAAGAGTGCCTCATGTGTTTTGCCAAGAAAATCCTCATCTTCCTTTATACACTGCAGCGTGGACAGTCGTGCCTTCAGTCCCTGTATCTTTTCCTCCAGCAGGGCCACTAACACACTTGCTGCAAGTGTAATTTGTGCTACTCTCAGGTAGAAATACAAACATTCCACAGTCTTTATACGTCACTGCCTCTGCTCCCTCACCAGCCATACTGCTCCAATACATTTCAAAATTTTCTTTATCTTCACTTCTCTTTAAATCTCACTACCAACTGCCACTTGAAACTACTTTTGAGTAACTACCCACCTTTCTACAGAACCCCTGGACTAGACCCCCAGGCTAAGAGCCACAGGCCAAGAGCCCTTCAGCTCGCGCCTCTGGCAAGGATGAACCTTGTAATTTAAAGGCTCAAGCCCCCACCCACCTCTCACTCAACAGCAGAGGGTGGGGCCAGCAATTTAAGGTGAAGGATGGTGGCTCAGTGGTAAAGCATCTGTTTGGTAAGCAGAAGGTCCTAGGGTCAATCCCCGGCATCTCCAACTAAAAAGGGTCCAGGCAAATAGGCGTGAAAAACCTCAGCTTGAGACCCTGGAGAGCTGCTGCCAGTCTGAGTAGACAATTCTGACTTTGATGGACTGAGGGTCTGATTCAGTATAAGGCAGCCACATATGTTCATATGTTCAATTACCCCCAGGCAAACAAGGTCTCCGCACTCAGCAACAGCTATGCAAAAGCAATCAGAAACCCCTCTCCAGCAGGCACCAAGCACTCCACAGTTACCTCCCACAGCAACCCTAGGTAATGCTCCACAGCAGTTTTAGAAAAGCAAATCAAGTCTCACTCACCTTACCAGCAGCTCTGTTCTAGATCCAAACACCTTCTTCTACTGCAGCTGAGCCACTTCTGCCTCTGGCAAGGATGAGCCTTGCAAATTAAAGGCTCAAGTCCCCACCCACCTCTGACTCAACAGCCAGAGCAACAGCAGAGGGTGGGGCCAGCAATTACCTCCAGGCAAACAAGCTCTCCTCACTCAGAAACAGCTTACCAGCAGCTCTGTTCTAGATCCAAACAGCTTCTTCTACTGCAGCTGAGCCACTTCTGCCTCTGACAAGGATGAGCCTTGCAAATTAAAGGCTCAAGCCCCACCTACCTCTGACTCAACAGCCAGAGCAACAGCAGAGGGTGGGGCCAGCTGAAATGGTGTACCTGCTATACCTGCTGAAAAGGCCTTGGATCAGCCATAGATCTGGCAGAGATTGTCCTTGAAAGGGCAGCTTCTGTGAGAGCTTTCTCAGCCCCACCCACCACACAGGGTGTCTGTTTTGGGGGGAGGAAGATAAAGGAGATTGTGAGCCGCTCTGAGACTGAGATTCAGAGTGGAGGGCGGGATATAAATCCAATATCTTCATCTTCTCCTCTTCCTCCTCCTCAGTGGCACTTGTCACTAAGCACTAATAATGAAATACATTAGCGGGGTCCAGTCCATGCTTTTTATACCACTTTGTGAGTGGAGGGGAAGTAGGCAAGACGTTGAAGCTTTACCTCGCATTCCCCACGCTGTGCTTAAATCTAAAATGGCGTTCCTGCTGTCCCTCCCCCGCCCCCGTGCTGGATTCCTTTCGTCGCTTTCCGAAGAGCTGGATGTCGGCTTGCAAAAATTTACTCAGCTTGTTCTACTCTGAAACGTGACCTCCCCAATGGGTTAAGTTTGGAAAATAGAAGCAGACAGCAGGTTGTGGTCGTTAGTGCAGTTCTGGGAATTTCCTGAGGAATTCCATTCCCGTGAGCGAGCCCGCTTGGGTTTGATGAGAAGCAGCCTTTAATGAGAAGAGAAGCAGGAGACGTTGGAGGCCGAAGCCCACCAAGCGCAGCCTCTGAATCATTGCGCCTCTGCTAGTGCATTTAATTGGTGAGTCAGATGAAAACGTATCGCTTTCAGTAAGTGCATTTCCCACAATTAGAAGCAGCTGTTTTTGTCAGGGAAGCAGCTCAGCGCTTGACTTGTTTGCCTCCTCCCTGCCACATCTCAAGCATGTCGGGCAGCAGGGGTCTGCAGAACTTCATTGGGGCTGCGCCAAGGGCAAAGTCCCACGAAACCTTCTTTGTTAATAGCGGCAAAAGTGGCTCAGGCATTGAGTGGACACCGGGGGGGACCTTTGGCCAGCCTTGGCTCCTTGTAGAATGCATGGAGCCACCTAATGATTTCATATCAAATTCTTCCACACAGTTATTACTTCCACATTATAAGTAAGTAAGTATATATTATAATTTTTTTAAAATTAGATATTAATGCAGACAAGAACCTTCACCTGGGAATCTTCACACATGAAGTGCTCCAGCCTGAAGCATCAATGCAGTTTTTTTCTGCTATGAAATTTGGTTTTCACTGTCAGATACTTGTGTGCAGGGGTGGAATTGGAGCAGGAGCTCCTTTGCATATTAGGCCACACACCTCTGATGTAGCCAGTCCTCCAAGAGCTTACGAAAAAGAGCCTTGGAGGTGCTTTGGATAAGGAGGAAGTCTCTAGCTCCATTCTTGGCCTGCTCCTCTGTCTTGTCTGTTTGTAAAGGAGCCTCCATCATTGGGAAGCGTTCGAAAGCGTGATTTCCCCCCACATTTGGAAAATGTGCTGTCTCTTCTGCAACCTTGGCATTCTGCCATCTGGTGGTGCTGCAAGTGTAGACCAAGACTTCAGCTGGAACCTCCTTCGTTTCCCAGCAGAGAGAAGTGGCCTCACTGCGATGGAGCCGAAGAACAAAGCAGAGCACCAGTACCACCTTTAAGACCAACAAAGTTTTATTCAGAACGTAAGCTTTCGTGTGCTCCAAGCACACTTCATCAGGCGAGAAATCAGGTACAGACTGTGTGCAGGGCTATATATAACTGGTAGGCAGTGGTTTAGAATGCAGAATGGTACAGATTTAAGATCCAGTGGCAGAATAGTAAAATTAACAAATTGAGCAAACCTTTGATCTGGGTAGCATCTTAAATTTGTACCGTTTTGCGTTATAAACCACTACCTACCAGTTATATATAGCCCTGCGCGCTGTACCTGATTGCTCGTCTGATGAAGTGTGCTTGGAGCACACGAAAGCTTACGTTCTGCCGTGAGAGCCCTCTCAGCCCCACCCACCTCACAGGGTGTCTGTTGTGGGGGGAGAAGATAGAGGAGATTGTAAACCACTCTGAGTCTGGTTCAGAGAGAAGGGCGGGGTATAAATCTGCAGTTCTTCTTCTGAATAAAACTTTGTTGGTCTCAAAGGTGCACTTGACTCCTGCTTTGTTCTACTGCTTCAGACCAACTCGGCTGCCCACTGAGATGGAGCAGAGTCTTCTTCACCTAGTCTTCTCCGAGCCAGCATCTGTGGCCGGCTGTAGGCTTTTCTCCTCCCTTGCAAGGGTCCCCGTTGAGCCTTGATATACCAGAACCCTCCTCTTCCACTAGAGACATAACATTTCCGGAAATGTTGACACTGTGTTGACTCAATTTTTCTTTTAACCCACCCCTTTAAAAAAAAATGACATATAGAAGAAGAAGAATTGCAGATTTATACCCGCTGCTGCTGCTGCTGCTGCTGTGGAGGAGGAGACGACTGCAGATTTATACCCCGCCCTTCTCCCTGAATCAGAGACTCACGATGGTTTACAATCTCCTATATCTTCTCCTCCACAACAGACACCCTGTGAGGTGGGTGGGGCTGAGAGGGCTCTCACAGCAGCTGCCCTTTCAAGGACAACCTCTGCCAGAGCTAGGGCTAACCCAAAGCCATTCCAGCAGGTGCAAGTGGAGGCGTGGGGACTCAAACCCGGTTCTCCCAGATAAGAGTCCACGCGCTTAACCACTACACCAAAGTGGCTCCCATTATATAGCAATGCTTGTTGAAATTAAATGCTCTTATTTTAAGAATGTGAGGATTTAGGGGGCAGAATTGTGGCCTCTGATTGTATTTAGTGACATTTAACAGTATAAATGCCTTCATTCACAATGACTACAGACATACCCAAGTGGTAGAAATGATGGTAAGCCATGAGATTCGTTTGTTTCTATCGTGAAACAAAGAGATGAAAATAGAAGCTGTTGACAGAGTAGTCAACAAAAGTAAAACTGCATTAGCTGTCCTTTGTACTGTTATGTAGACGTCAGTGCATGAGAATGGGGGGAAAATCTTGTCCTTTTAGAGGGAAAGCTCAGCAAATCTCTTGTGTTATTCAGGATCAGCAGTGATTTCTAATATCATTTACGCTTTGTTAACATGCAAGTGTCAGAACAACATAGTTATTTATGTTTTTAAGTATTCTCATACATCCCAGTATCTATTATATCCTTGGAATTAATAATAGAATTTACTTCTGTTTCTCAGATCAGAAACATGGCCTGTGAAAAGTCCTCGGCTGCTTGCTTTGAGTGTCTTAGGGAGGTTTTCGTGTGCTTGTGAATTCCTTCCACATTCGTGCCATGCAGGGCTTCTTTTGTGCAGGAACACAGTTCTGGCTGGCTTGGCATCAGGGATCTGGCCTGATATGCAAATGAGTTCCTGCTGGGTGTTCTACATAAAAAGCCCTGCGTGAAATAATGGTGATGCCAGGGGGTGTGGCCTAATATGCAAATGAGTTCCTGCTGGGCCTTTTCTTTAAAAAAACCACCTGGTTCTATGAATTTCTGTGTGTGTGCTTTCATCTCCCCGCCCCAATGCAGAAGATAGAGGAATCTTTGGGAAATGTAAAAGAAAGGTCAGAGCCCATGTCTATCATATGGCCTTTGATAGTGCAGGATCTTTGAGCTGGGCAGACTCTTGTATTTTGCAGCATTTGAAAACGCTGTTCCACCATCAGATCCTGAAACTTTGGGTATCTGGTCAACTACTGTCCCAGTTTCACCATCATTTACACTGGTGCCTTTGAATTGAGGGCCAAAGCAATGCAGCAGTTTGATTTGCCGTTTAATAATATTAAAAGCAGCATTTTAAATTATTTAAGTATGGCATTCTGAAAAAAAGTTTTCCGACGTGTGCCCCCATTTTTTTTCCGTTTCCCCCTATTTCAAGCGTCTAGCAGAAATATCAGGCCCCCGAGCAACTGGCTGTCATCTGCTTCCTTTTCCCTTGCTCAATTGCACACGCACACACAACACACACACACATTTCTATTCCCATCACAGAGCTATCAGGAAAAGCCTTTTCTGGGCCCTTGCAGATTGCAGTGGACGTGACGCCAGATACATTGGCTAAGTTACCTGCGAGAGTTTTGCAGATTCTTCCAGCATCTCTTCTGGCGATTGGCTGCCTGTTCCATTTTTGCACAGGAGAAACTGAGGCTAGTGGCTTGGCCCAAGTCTGCAGACATATTTGCAGGCAGAGCCTCTCTTGCACATTTGCCATTAGCAACAGCCCCCTCCACTTTCAGAGCTGCCTTGAGCCTTTCTGAAGGGGACAGAGTGGAAAATGGCATCTTGTGCCTTTGCGTGGCAAGCTCCTAGTGAAACATTTGGTAAATGCCAGATGATCAGCTTGCCAGGTGAAGAAGCTTGTTTACTTAAATGTAGGTTAGAGCACTATCGGCGCAGCCTTGTTTCCCCCCTAAAAGCTCATTAGATAAGCCTGGGTAAGCCATTTTCTCTTAGCTTCTCCTACCGTGCAGGGTTGGTTGTCAGGATAAAATGGGGGAAGGGAGAACTGTATGCTCTGTCCTTGGGAGAATAGTCAAATAGGAACACACTCGACAGACGGTGGGTGCTGCCTAGTTTTGTAATATTCCATGGCTGCCTCTGCTCTTTCCTTGGGTATTGCTTCATTTTTGTGTGCCACTGTGTGACACAGAGTGTTGGGCTGGATGGGCCATTGGCCTGACCCAGCATGGCTTCTCTTATGTTCTTATGGCCACTGTGTGACACAGAGTGTTGGACTGGATGGGCCACTGGCCTGACCCAACATGGCTTCTCTTATGTTCTTATGTTTCGTACACAAAAGGAAGAAGAAAAACTCTACTTCCTGATTCTTTGTTGACAGTTGTAAATAATTGAATGGGAGGTTGAAATAGTCTCCTATTGTGTAAAGTGTAATAAGTTATTTAAATTATTTGTACGTATCCTCCTTACGTATCCTTCACTAAAGTTGCTGCTGTTAAAAAACTTATACTACCCATGTACAGAAAAAAGAAAGGGAGAACTCCCCACGCACTTCTCTGTATATATAAATACTATCCAGTTCCCTTACCAAGAAAGAGAGCTGAAGGACCTAACCTGGATAGCTCATGCAAGCCTGATCTTGTCAGATTTGGAAGCTAAGCAGTGTTGACTCTGGCAAGTGTTTGGATGGGAGACCTCCTTGGAATACCAGCTGTCGGGAGGACGGGGGTAAGCCTGTTTTCAGCCACCTCTGAATATCCTCCAGGCCCCTAGTACGGTTAGTCACCAGAGGTCACAGTGACTTCCATTTGCACATATACAAGCACACACAAATACAAAAAGGAAATGAAGACATAAAAAAAAGAAAGAAGTGAAGATAAGGTTAGAGGGCCATATTAAGGCGGGGTGGGTGGGAATTAGGCTCAAATAGTAACTCAGCTGCAAAGCTCCCTGGGTGATCTTGAGTCAGTCATCTTCTGTCAGCTCAACCTGCCTCGCAAGGATGTTGGGGAAATGAATGAGGTTGGAGAGAACCACGTATGCCACTCTGTCTGTGAAGGTGGCTGAGAGTAATGACATGATACATTTGCTGAGTTTCTCGGTAAAGGAGAAACAGCCTGTCAGTGCACAAAGGAGACGTTTTATAAATCAACCAAAAATGTCTCGTTAAAACTGCATGCATATAAATCTTTCAAAGGACTTTTGCTATTAATAAAGTCTGAAAAGTACGGAGAGAGGAAGAGGAAGACGTCCACAAGTTTGTGGTGGGAAGAAGGGACACCTGCTCAGCGGCTTCGATGGCTACTACAGATCCAGCCACGTGGGAAACGTGAGGGACAGCTTCTCTCTTAATAAAAACACCAGTTATCACACAAGTGCTGAGTGTGAAGGAGCAACTGACCCCGAGCAGACTTTGCGCCACTGAGCATAAATCCCATGTGCATCTGCTGGCCCTGAGCGGCCCTCCAGATGTTCTGCTTAGCATGTTGTGATTCCTACTGCCCACTCCTCCACTTACAGCTGCTGGAATAGCCTTGGGTTAGCTGTAGCTATCGCAGGAGTTGTCCTTGAAAGGGCAGCAGCTGTGAGAGCCCTCTCAGCCCCACCCACCTCACAGGGTGTCTTGTGGAGGAGAAGATATAGGAGATTGTAAACCACCGTGAGTCTCTAATTCAGGGAGAAGGGCGGGGTATAAATCTGCAGTCGTCTCCTCCTCCACAGCAGCAGCAGTGGGAAGTCTGAGGGTGTCAAAGTCTGTTTCTTTGGTGGTCCACAGACTTCCATGGAGTCCCTTGGCATTAGACATGTAACATGATGCACCGTTTTTGGGCAGTTCAGCTTGCAATGTAGGAAGGCAGGAGAAGAGTGAAAGCAGCAGTATGGCAGTGAGGTTCATTAAACCAGATGTGCCAGATGTCTTTCAGTGGAAGGGTAGATGGGACAGGAATTGAGAGGGGAGGGGATGTGACGGTGGGGAGTCCCTCTTAAGTGGTGATTAGAGGCTACCGACATCTGGTTGAAAACACTTGCCTCTGACCTGCGGGTGTCTTCCCCTGGAATTGCTTCCTGCTTTTCAGCTGCTTCTACCAGTCAAACATATCTGAGCCACTTCTGGATCTTTGATTAATCACCACGATCGTTATAGCGTACCACATTACAAGGTAACACGACCCCAAAAGAGCAGTTCATCTGTCTGCCCTGAAGAGCATATACTGCCTGAATTATGGTGGTAGAGGAGGCAAAGAAGGGAGGCGGGGGAAGAGGCGAGATCCACACATGCTGAGTGTGAGCAAATGCAGTGACACATGCTTAGACCATTTCAGCTGGCACAGGAGGGCTGAATCCCAAACAGGAAACCAAATCCATATCATAACTTTGATCGCTGCTAGAAAGAGTCATAGAATCATAGAGTTGGAAGGGACCTCCAGGGTCATCTAGTCCACTGGGGAGGGACAGTGGCTCATTGGTAGAGCATCTGCTTGGTAAGCAGAAGGTCCCAGGTTCAATCCACAACTTCTCCAACTAAAAAGAGTCCAGGCAAGCAGGCGTGAAAAACCTCAGCTGGAGACCCTGGAGAGCCCCTGCCAGTCTGAGTAGACAATACTGACTTTGATGGACCAAGGGTCTGATTCGGTAGAAGGCAGCTTCATTTAGGGGAGGGACGGTGGCTCATTGGTAGAGCATCTGCTTGGTAAGCAGAAGGTCCCAGGTTCAATCCACAACGTCTCCAACTAAAAAGAGTCCAAGCAAGCAGGCGTGAATAACCTCAGCTGGAGACCCTGGAGAGCCGCTGCCAGTCTGAGTAGACAATACTGACTTTGATGGACCGAGGGTCTGATTCAGTATAAGGCAGCTTCATGTGTTCAACCCCCTGCACAGTGCAGGAAACTCACAAATACCTCCCCCTATATTCACAGGATCTTCATTGATGATGACGATACTGGATTTATATCCCACCCTCCACTCCGCATCTCAGAGTCTCAGAGCAGCCACAATCTCCTTTACCTTCCTCCCCCACAACAAACACCCTGTAAGGTGGGTGGGGCTGAGAGGGCTCTCACAGCAGCTGTCCTTTCAAGGACAACCTCTGCCAGAGCTATGACTGACCCAAGGCCATTCCAGCAGCTGCAAGTGGAGGAGTGGGAAATCAAACCCGGTTCTCCCAGATAAGAGTCCGCGCACTTAACCTCTACAAACTGGCTCTAAACTGCTATTAGATGGCCATCTAGCCTCTGTTTAAAAACCTCCAAGGAAGGAGAGACCACCACTTCCTGAGGAAGCCTGTTCCACTGAGGAACCACTCTAACGGCCAGCAAGTTCTTCCTAATGTTGAGCTGGAAACTCTTTTGATTTAATTTCAACCCATTGGTTCTTGTTCAACCGTCTGGGGCCACAGAAAACAATTCCACACCATCCTCTATAGGACAGCCCTTCAAGTACTTGAAGATGGTGATCCTATCATCTCTCAGCCACCTCCTCTCCAGGCTAAACGTGCCCAGCTCCTTCGACCTTTCCTCATAGGACTTGATCTCCATACCCCTCATCATCTTCGTTGCCCTCCTCTGAACCCGTTCCAGCTTGTCTGTATCCTTCTTAAAATGTGGTACCCAAAACTGAGGTCCAAGTGAGGTCTTACCAGAGCAGAGTAACGCAATGCCATCACCTCACGTGCTGTGGACACTATACTTCTGTTGATGCAGCCCAAAATTGCATTTGCGTTTTTCTCCACCAGATCACACTGTTGGCTCATGTTCAGCGTATGGTCCACTAAGCCCCTAGATCCTTTTTGCACATACTACCGCTAAGACAAGTCTCCCCCATTCTATAGCCATGCATTGGATTTTTCCTACCTAAGTGTCATTGAATTGCAGCCAACTTAATGGTGACCCAGTAGGATTTTCAGAGTAAGAGATGTTCAGAGGTGCTTTGCATACCACTGCCTAGGGACCGTTGCATACCACTGCCTAGGGATCTTGGACTTCCTTGGAGGGCTCCCTGCCAAGTATTAACCAGGGCTGACCCTGCTTAGCTTCTGTGACCTGACAAGATCAGGCTTTCCTGGGCCATCCAAGTCAAGGCAGTACCTTGAATTAGGGCCCAGCAACATGACACAGAACGGTGTGCAAGTTTTTGAGCTCATCAGAAGCCTTCTACCAGAGAGAGGGCCTTCTCGGTAGCAGCCCCCTACTGGTGGAACCAGCTACCAGAGCAAGTGAGGACCTTGCGAGACCTCACCCTGCAGGGCCTGTAAAACCACCCTCTTCCGGTTAGCCTTTAACTGATCCGGAGATACCGTCATTGTGGGAGAAAATGTAAGACTACTGAAGCCATCAGAAGCGAAAGAACTATATATGATATCAGCACCGGATTATTTTAATGATGGTTTTAATTATTGAATTTTAAATTGTCGTATTAATGTTATGTAATTTTTAAATTGATTGTTTTCATTTATTGTTGTGAGCTGCCCCGATCCTGCTCCGGTGGGGAGGGTGTAAGTCTATATGTTACAATTTTTTTAAAAAAAAAAGATCTTAGGATTTTCCAAACCGAGACCTTAAGTCCTTGCCTTGTCAGCCTTCAGTGTTGGATGATGACAGAGTCACAGTTTAATTATTGTAGGTGTTTAGAATCCAGCATTTGAATTCTGGGAAGAAGATACAGTGTCACTCAAAAAGAGGGCTAAGCCATTAGTTCTCAAACTGGGGCATTGCGGGGTTCAAAGGTTTGAACCCTTTGACTCTCGGCCGTATGCTGATAAGCTGACTGCCTCCTGGCAGAGGGTCCCACCTGGGCCGTGTTGGATTCGTGGTGGTGACAGCGATCCCTTCACTCCTTATGCCGAAGGCATTTGGCAGTAATAATTTGTCCATTGATAAAATCACAAAACAAAACGTCATCCCCCTTTTTTGGGGGGAAACCATCCCAAACAAAGCAATGTGCAAGGTTTAGAGTTCTGCAGGACTCCGCATCTGTTGTTAACTTTAGGACACGTTGTACCCAGTGAAGGCAGCAAAGTTTTCTGTGCAGGATGCTGATGAAGAGGCCTTCAGATCATAGTCAGATCTTTTCCCCTCTCACTGACTCTTTTTTTCTTCTTAACTGTCCTGATGAAGCATTTTGTGCAGCTTGAAAGCTCGCACACTCTGTGTTCTTTTGTTTGGTTTCGAGATATTACATGGCATTTGTTTTTGCATTTTGCTATGGACCAGTGCAAAATCTCAGTGTCCCCATTTTCTGTGCAGAACAGGCGCAAAGCCCTTGACTCTCTCTTTGATTGCCCTTCCCACGTTGCTCCCGGTTTTCGGTTCTATGCATGACCATACATCCTTTTAGACTGCTGCAGGGCGCAACCCTTCCTTCCTCACCCTCTCATCGACAAAACCTCTGGGTCACGCTCTAGTCATCGCTCACCTTGACTGGTGTGACCTCTTCTCTGGCCCTCAGCTGTTCTGCTGTTTCCCCTGTGCCTCTGTCCAGCATTCTGCTGTCAGAATCTTTCCCCCAGCACATCACTCTGACCGCTTGACGCAGCTCCTTAAATCCTTGTACCGGCATCCTGCTACTCCCAGCTCCATCAGGTATGCATACACAAACGCACCTTGTTCTTCTCTTCAGAGCCCATGACCGTCCTTTCCTGTCCTTTATTTCTCTGCTCTCACATCCTAGTACCTCTCTGCCCATGACCTTCACTCCTTCAACTATTCAGAGGTCTCCCACTCTGTCGGAGGGCTCTGACCTTTCTCCTTCGGCTGCCCGTTGTGCCTGGATTGGTTGGTGAGAACATCTGCAGGATACCACGTCACTTTCTCCAAATGCCTTCTCAGACTCCAGTTTTCCTATGAATCTTCAGCATAACCTTTAGTCCATGGGCTGTCGAACTCATTTGTTATGCGGGCCGGATCTGACATAAATGAGGCCTTGTGGGGTCGGGCTGTGCGTGTCATAAAATGTAATGCCACGTGTCAGAGATATAAACTTTATAAAGGACACAGACAAACACAAAGATTTTTTTTAAAAAAAAAACTTTAAAAAACATTAGCACTTGTTGGTCGAGAGCCAGCTTGGTGTAGTAGCAAAGTGTGCAGACTCTTATCTGGGAGAACCGAGTTTGATTCCCCACTTTTCCACTTGCAGCTGCTGGAATGGTCTTGGGTCAGCCATAGCTCTGGCAGAGCTTGTCCTTGAAAGGGCAGCTGCTGGGAGAGCCCTCTCAGCCCCACCCACCTCACAGGGTGTCTGTTGTGGGGGAGGAAGATAAAGAAAATTGTGAGCCGCTCTGAGACTCAGATTTGGAGTGGAGGGTGGGAAATAAATCCAATATCATCATCATCTTCTTAAAGGTGCTTTCTTTATATCTCTCCTATGTGATCCTGGGAACTGGGTAAAGGAAGCTCTGGCTCTTTCCTTCCTTCCCCAGGGGACCAGGAGGGGGAAGAGCCTCAGCCAATAGAAGGAAGAGAGGCTTGGCTCAGTAGCTCTGCTGTGCAATTGTGATAGCCTAGCAAAGCAAGCTCTTCCTTCCCCCCCTTCCTCCGCAAGGGAGGCGTCTCAGCCAATGGAGAAAATGGAGGATTTGCTCTGTAGCTCTTGTATGGTTGAGCAAGCCTGGCAAAGCAACCTGTGATGCAGAAGGAAGCAGACAACAGCCTGTTGCTTGGGGGCCTGATATGAGCCCTCCAGGGGCCTGATTCATCCCCTGGGCCGCATGTTTGACACCCCTGCTTTGTTCCTTCATTTTCAACTGGGGGTGGGGGGAAGAGCCAAACTAGTCATGTCTGACAAGAGTTGGGACACAGGTGCCTGTCATGCAGGTACTGTCAAACTGAAGAACTGGGCAGTTTACCTTAAAACGACTCCATTGGGCTGTGAGGATGGAAGGGGCTTCTCTCCCATTCATTTTCGCCTGTGAAAACAGCTGCAAGGGAGCCAGAGAAAGGAACAAACAGGGCTTCGTCCAACAGCTGTTTCTGCTGGTGAAAAAGATGCAGAAGAGAAGCCTGAAGTTCCTCCCCTTCCCCCTCACATCACTCCACAGCCCCATGGAGTGATATTAAGGTAAAGTTCACTGTTCTTTGGTGTGACATAGAGTCGGTATCCCAACTTATGACACATAAGCTTGGCTCTAAGCTTCAGGATGCATAATTGCATTGTGTCTTCTTTCCCTGTTTAGCCTTCCCTCTGCCCCCATTTGTTGTTCCCCCTTGCGTTGAATTTTAAACTGTAAGCTCCTCAGGGGCAGGAGACTGGGCATTTGTATTCTGCGAAGCACAATGCACCTGGATGGCTACAAAATAAGAGTAGGATCAAGGGGACTCCCCCCCCCCTTGTGGTCTTTCCTTTTTATGATCTTCAGGTGGAGGGTCAGGGCAATGCTGTTTCATTCTTCTGAACAGCCATGTTGAAGCAAACCAAAGGTCCTCCATCTTAATAATCCATCCTGTTTCTGACAGTGGCCAACCAGGTCGCGCATAATCCCCGAGTCCTACAAGCAGGCGAAGAAGGTCCGAGACTCACCCTATTGTTAGTGCTCTCGTCATTAACATTCAGCGCATTTTAGATGATCAGTGCCAGGGCTTTTTTTTGTAGGAAGAACATTTTTGCAGATTAGGCCACACACCCCTGATGTAGCCAATCCTCCTGGAGCTTACAGTAGGCCCTGTACTAAGAGCCCTGTAAGCTCTTGGAGGATTGGCTACGTCAGGGGTACGTGGCCTAATATGCAAAGGAGTTCCTGCTACAAAAAACCCCCTGATCAGTACCCTAATCTGCAGACTGGCTGTGGGCTCGGGAGCCATAGAAAGCAGAGCAGATTTAGAGATGGACAGGTAGGGATTTTAGCTTAGCCAAAGGGTGATTAACACATGGAATTCACTGCCACAGGAGGTGGCGGCGGCTACAGGCATAGCCAGCTTCAAGAGGGGATTGGATAAACTTCTGGAGAAGAGGTTCATCAGTGGCTATTAGCCGGGGCAGCGGTGCTCTGTATTCTTGGTGCTTGGGAGGGGCAACAGTGAGAGAGCTTCTAGTGTCCTGGCCCCACTGATGGACCTTCTGATGGCACCTGGGTTTTTTGGCCACTGTGTGACAGAGTGTTGGACTGGATGGGCCATTGGCCTGATCCAGCATGGCTTCTCTTTTGTTCTTATGTTTTTAATGGCCCTCCTGGGTCAAACCAAAGGTTTGTTTGGTCCAGTGTCCTGTTTCCCACAGTGGCCGGCAAGGTGCCTCTGGAAGCAAACAGGGCAGGAAGGCCACAGCTCTACCCTTCAACATAACCTGTTGCCTCTTTGCACCTAGCAGTCAGAGTTCTGCCTGTGAATATAAAGTTTCCGTATAAGTCTTAACGGCTTAACAGTTATAGATAGACCTCCCCTGCTCTATGAATGTGTCTCTCGCCTGCTACCACCATCAAGTCCTAGAATTGGGTGAGAGAGAAAATGTTCTCTTTCTCCTCTGGGTTGAATTTCCGTGCACCGGGCATAATTTAACTGGCGCTCTTTGCTTCCTCGCCTGATCACCTGGAGGCGATTCTTACTCAGTGCAAGCGAGCAACGAGCGTTTTTTCCCCTGTCTTGGTGCCAGCGTAGAAACTTGCAACCTAGGGCGAGTACGATAAGCCATCACTTCCAAACGAAAAATGAAGGCTTTTTAGAAGTGCCCCGAGATGCTTTTCCGGTGGGACTTAACGTATTTAAATTTGAACCAAACTGATACGACCAGCCTTTGGTCTTTAAACATCTGGAGGACAGCTTGCATGGTAATGGAGCTGCTAAGCTGAGCCCCCCCAGGGCGGTGTTGCAGAATACGTTGTGGGAATATAAGGATACGTGCTGAGTGTAATGCCCAGGAACCCTTGGACTTCCCATGTTAGAAGCGGCGTAGCAGAGGGGTCCCTGACCTTTTTGAGCCTATGGGCACCTTTGGAGTTTTGACACAGGGCAGTGGGCACAACCACAAAATGGCTGTTTCAGGAGGTGGCACCAACTACCAAATGTCTGGGAGCAAAACTAACTCTCCTAGTAAGTCTTTAGAAAGGTGGGTGGGGCTCAGCAGAACTTCTGCCTAACACTTGGGGGTGGGATTCCACGGTGCCCAGCGGGCACTGCCTTGGGGACCCGTAGCCTAGCATCTTCAGGTATTGTGAGCGGAAGGCCTTGATGCCAAACCGCAGCAGGGGGAATCTGGCTTCACTTTCTGACAGGCCTGCTGGTTGTGGGAGTGGGGCAGTGCCGACAGGCCCTGGATCTCTGGTTTTTGAGACATACATGGTGAAAAGCAGGGCTTTTTTTTTTTGAGCAGGAATGAAGTTCTGGCTGGCTTGGTGTCAGGGGGTGTGGCCTAATATTTAAATGAATTCCTGCTGGGTTTTTTTCTACAAAAAAAGCCCTGTGTGAAACAATGGTCACATCAGGGTGTGTGGCCTAATATGCCAATGAATTCTTGCTGGGCTTTTTCTGCCAAAAAAGCCCTGGCGAGAAGAATTTTAGCAGCAAAGTGGGTTTGATTTGCTGGCAGTTCACATGGCAATGAAATCCGTTCCAACTGGACCTACCCATCAATCCCTATGCTGGAAGGCAAGTCTTCTGACCTGCTTGTTTTCACTTGGCAAGATCGATAGCACACTATTCCATGATTAACACATGGAATTCACTGCCACAGGAGGTGGTGGCGGCTGCAAGCATAGCCAGCTTCAAAAGGGAATTGGATTAACATATGGAACAGAGGTCCATCAGTGGCTATTAGCCACAGCATATTGTTGGAACTCTCTGTCTGGGGCAGTGATGCTCTGTATTCTTGGTGCTTGGGTGGGAGGGCTTCTAGTGCCCTGGCCTCACTGATGGACCTCCTGATGGCACCTGGTTTTTTTTGCCACTGTGTGACACAGAGTGTTGGATGGGCCATTGGCCTGATCCAACATGGCTTCTCTTACGTTCTCTTATCCATGTGTTCCAAGCAACTAACAGAACTGCCATTACTTAAAAACACCTTGGTTTAGAGTTCTGAGTGTGCACAGGGAGGATAATCTAGGAGGCAGTTCTCAGTTAGCTGGATTTTGGCCACTTGTTTGGTTGCTGATGGTCGAAGGACTTCGAGTGGCAGCTGCAATGGTGCGGGAAAAATGGCTTTCTGCGTCCCTCCTGCTGCTGATAAATGATGGCACATTGATCCTTTTGCAACAGCCTTTGTGTTCCTTTGGTAGACGTGGCTAAGTACTTTCTTTAACTTTCCGCCCTGCTTGTTCCTTCCCCAGGCACGCTTCCAGCACAGGACAAGCCCTCGCAGAGGCCAACGGAGACCACCAGCTGCAGCCCTTCCAGAAAGAGGTCTTCATCGGAAAGCACATCTTCTACAGGCAAATAATTTCTCCTCCTCCTCCTTGCAAACGCCATACTTGAGTGTTTTCCTGCTCACAGGCCTTCTGGCAAGGCTGGCCAGTTTTAAGGACTGGCAGCTAGACAGCCTGCAGGCAGGAGCTGGACCTGGGTCAGGCCTTCTCGCAACTGCCTCCTCCTCAAGGGGCATTTCCCGCAGCGATTCCCAGCTGTCTTCCATGCCGGCTCCGGAATGGTTGAAGTTGAGAGGGTGGGGAAGGAGGAATGGGCGGGATCGCTTTTAGAATCCTGGAATCACAGAGTTGGAAGGGGCCGCTCAGGCCGTCTAGTCCAACCCCCTGCTCAGTGGAGGAGCAGGGTGACCAGACTTGCTTCACGTAAGACCCACGTAGAGTAAACGCCAGATGTTTGAGAGCCGCAAGACATGAGTGTCAGATGTTTGAGAGCCACAAGAGGGAGGGAGGGAAGGAATAATAGAACTGTAGAGTTGGAAGGGACCTCCGGGGCCATCTAGTCCAACCCCCTGCACAATTATTACTATTAGGTATTATTTGATGTATTTGATTTATATCCCCCCCCCCCCCCGAGGCAGGCTCAGGGCGGCTCACAGATTTAAGGTCGCACAGTTACATTGTGTGACCAAATAAAATAAAACAGCAATAAAAGCATGCCACATAAAACATCCTAAAAACATCTACTTATACTGGTATCAAGGTTTCAGGCAGCGATCTAAATGGTGGTTAGCCATCCTAAGAGGTCCTAGGATCGTGATAGCATGAAGAGGTAGACCGTCGGTGATGTTTCTATGGGCCAGTCCCGCTGCTGCAGATGTTATCATTATGAGAATGCCTGGTGGAAGAGTGCCGTTTTGCAGGCCCTGCGGAACTGTGGAAGCTCTCTCAGGGCCCTGATCTCTTCCAGCAGCTCATTCCAACAGCTAGGGGCAGCAACGGAAAAGGCCCTGGCTCTTGTTGATTTGAGCCTCGCTTCTCTGATGCTGGGGACTGTCACCAGGTTTTGAGACCCGGACCGAAGTGCTCGCTGGGGCATGTGCAGGGAAAGGCGGTCCCTAAGGTATGCGGGACCCTGGCCATATAGGGCTTTAAATGCAGAAAATTCACAACCACCCCCCCCCTAAATTCACAAGATTTGCATTGCTGTCAGGCAGCCATCTAGCCTCTGTTTAAAAACCTCCAAGGAAGGGAGGGAGGGAGGAAGAAAAATAGATGGAGAGGGAGGGAGAGATGGAAAGAAAGCAACTTTAACCTTAAATGCATTCTCCAAGCTGCTGGTTGACTTGGCTTGGAGAAGTAATTTAAAGAAACAAATGTCTTCTCCAAGCCAGCCGATGGGGCAGTGGGGGATACAAGAGCCACACAATATGTGTGAAAGAGCCACATGGCTCCTGAGCCACAGTTTGGCCACCCCTGGCCTAGAGCATCCCTGACAGTCCAGCCACTGCTTAAAGACTGCCAGTGAGGGGGGGAACTCACCACCTCCCTCGGCAGCTGATTCCACTGTTGAACAACTCTGACTGTACAAAAGGAAGCGAAGCAGTTATGGACCTGGTTGGTGTTTGGATGGGAGACCCCCAAGTCTAAGGTTGCTCTACAGAGGCAAACGATGGCCAACTACTTCTGTTCGTCTCTTCCCTTGAAAACCTGATGGGGTCACCATAAGTAGGCTGTGATTTGCCTGCACTTTCCATCAGGGGGCCCTGATGGACACACCGTTGGGCCTGCCTGCTCCATGGCTGCAATCTGAGTTCAGGAAGGGGCCTGGAAATACCTTAGTCCCACATGGCTGTGGGCAGGAGACCTTCATCTGCATCTGAGGCACAGGGCAGTCTTCCCTAGACCTAACAACCCAGCAGCCACCGAGAGCCAGTTTGGTGCGCAGACTCTTATCTGGGAGAACCAGGGTTGATTCCCCATTCCTCCACTTGCAGCTGCTGGTCAGCCATAGCTATCGCAGGAGTTGTCCTTGAAAGGGCAGCTTCTGTCAGAGCTCTCTCAGCCCCACCCACCTCACAGGGTGTCTGTTGTGAGGGAGGAAGGTAAAGGAGAGCCAGTTTGGTGTAGTGGTTAAGTGTGCGGACTCTTATCTGGGAGAACCGGGTTTGATTCCCCACTCCTCCACTTGCACTTGCTGGCATGGCCTTGGGTCAGCCATAGCTATCGCAGGAGTTGTCCTTGAAAGGGCAGCTGCTGCGAGAGCCCTCTCAGCCCCACCCACCTCACAGGGTGTGTGTTGTGGGGGAGGAAGGGAAAGGAGATTGTAGGCAGCTCTGAGACTCTGTCCTTGAAAGGGCAGCTGCTGTGAGAGCTCTCTCAGCCCCATTCGCCTCACAGGGTGTCTGTTGTGGGGGGAGAAGATAGAGTAGATTGGAAGCTGCTCTGAGTCTCTGATTCCGAGAGAAGGGCGGGGTATAAATCTTCAATTCTTCTTCTCCTTGTTGAATTTCCTTGTCCCTCCTCTCCTCTCTCGCTTCCAGCTCCGTTCCGTGCCCTGGAACAAAGGCAGAAATGGAAAGCGAACGCCCCCCTCCTCCCCAAAGCAGCCCTCTGCAACTCCATCACTTTGCTGATGCTGGGAAGAGGTAGCCGCAGGTGGCATTCGAGCAGTCAGCCGCACGCACGTGGGGTGGAGGAAAAGAGCAGCGTTGTCGCTGCTTTGAGGCGGGCGCGAGGATTGAAGCGCTGCAGCAAAACAGCACAAACGAGGAACAGGATGGGGACGGTAACGAAGCCGTTGCCCATCCTCCTCCCCGTGGAAATTCTTCCCAGGCACGTCCTGTTACAGAAGATCGTCTTTGTTAACCAAATGCTCTCCCCCCCACCCCCCAGACACACAAGTCGTGCCTGGCCAGCGCCGCAGCTGTCCACAGAGCTCAGGCACTCGAGTTGCCTGATCCTCTTGGACCCGTTCCAAAAAAGGGGGGAAGCACCAGCTTGGGGATGGACCATCAGGACATCGCATCCCACCCCCCCCCCCCACCCCGCCAAAACCTCCCTGTATTGTGTAGCTGAATTATCGGTTAGGGCAGCTGTTAAAGAAGCTCCGTTTCCTCAACAGATGGCAAGCCCAGGAGGACCCTTTGAGGATTTCCCCCTCCTCGGTGTGCAGAGGAAGGATGGCTGCACATGATCTTTTAAAAATAAAACCAAATCCAAAAGCGTTGTTTCAAAAAGCAAAGTTAAATCGTCGAACCTACTTACGTTGTGTTGTTGGTTTTCGCCCCCCCCGCCCCCTTTCCTCTTCAGTGGTCGGGATACCTGCACGGAGTACGAGGCTAGGAAGCACCATGGAAGATTCCGTGGATAATATATTACAGCACATTGCCCAGCACGAAAGTCAGGCTGCGCTGGACAAAACCCTCGAGGCCGTCATGGCCAACGCGCCCGCTCCGCCTTCTGGGAGCCCCAGCCGCAGCCCCAACCGGGAGAAGAGCAGCTGCCTCTCGGGCCCGAGCGTTCTGGGTGACTCGGGCCACGAAGGCCACTCTCTCCTTTCCGACCGCTTGTCGGGTGGCTACTCCCCGCATCACCTCAAGAGGAGCATGGTGGAAGCCATGCAGCGGCAGGCGAGGAAAATGTGCGATTACGACAAGATCTTGGCCACCAAGAAAAACCTGGACCACGTGAACAAGATCCTCAAAGCCAAGAAGCTTCAGCGGCAGTCGCGGACGGGCAATAACTTTGTGAAGCGCCGGCCGGGCAGGCCCAGGAAGTACCCATTGCAGTCGGTGGTTTCGGTGCACTCGCTGCAAGTGAGCCGGTTCGTCGGCCCCGACCTCGAGAGCGGGGACAAAGACTGCCTGCTGCACCGTGGCCCGGACACTGTGACAGACGCCATAGAGTCGGTGGTCCAGGGGGTGAATGTGAAAGGGTGGAAGAGGAAGAGGTGGCTGGAGGAGGAGGAGGAGCAGGCCCGGAAGAGGCAAAAGCCTCTGCCGGAGGAAGAGCAGGAGAGCAACAAGAGGTAAATTCCTTTGTTTTGGGATGCTGCTAAGTTCCAGTTGCTAAGAGTAACAGAACCCTGCGTGGGAGAAAACCACGTTTCTAGCCCTCATGGTTTGTGTGTGCAGGGCCAGCCCTAAACTGCCTTACACCCTAGGTAAGGCTAACGTCCACTACCTCCCCCCCCCCCCCCCGCATGGATAATGTCACTGAGTCTCATGAGGGCACCCCCAGAAGGCCGGCCCCCTAGGCAGTCGCCCACTTTGCCTAGTGGCAAGGGTGGCCCTGTGTGTGTGTGTGTGTGTTTAAGCTCCTGATGGTAGAACCAGCTTTTGGGCTAGAAATGGTCCAAGTGGGACTGTCCTGTGTCTTGAGAGGTTCCTTATTGACTGTTTCCCTTCCTTGGAGCCCAGTACATATGAACATATGAAGCTGCCTTATACTGAATCAGACCCTCGGTCCATCAAAGTCAGTATTGTCTTCTCAGACTGGCAGCAGCTCTCCAGGGTCTCAAGCTGAGGTTTTTCACACCTATTTGCCTGGACCCTTTTTTGGAGATGCCAGGGATTGAACCTGGGACCTTCTGCTTCCCAAGCAGATGCTCTACCACTGAGCCACCGTCCCTCCAGTAAGTTCTACATCAGCCTTGCTGGGCACTACGTCCACTCTTCACCCCCTTTTCTGCCATAGGTAAGCCATGTTGAAACAGTATATTGCAGACATGGTACAGATAGTGGCAGTATTCTTAGATGAGCACACCCATGCTCCTTGCAGACTCCACTGCCAAGGTCAAGTTGGCCTTTATGGCTGCTGGGAGTTCGGGGGGGGGGGGGCAGTGGCCTTTCCCCACTTGACCTGGGTCACCCTAGCCCCACATAGCCTAGTGGAGGCAGTGCACGGCTCAGGGGAAGAGGCACTCAGCCTGGGCAGGCAAGCCACTTCTCTCTCCCTCCTTTGGGGCCCTGTTCTAGGACTATCTTTCCTTACCAGGCCATCCTTGTCTGCTGTCCTGGGCAACTGACTGTAGCCTGCAAGGCCACAGAGCAGCGGATTTGCCCACTCTGAATCAGCTTTTCTCCAAGTCTCCAAACCTCACGCTTGTGAAAAGCGCGGTGCCTAACCCACAGCTGAGGTGGTTGCCCTGAACGCACACTGCAAATCGCCTGAAGTGTCTCGGAAGGCGTCGGGTCGCCTCATGTTGAGTCTGACCACCGATCCACCAAGGCCAATCCTTTCTTAACCCGCAGTGGCTTTCCAGAACCTTTTCCAGGCCTGCTGCCTGAGATGCCAAAGACCAGATCTGGGAGCAGACTGCCCCAAACCATTCTGGATTTCTTTCTAAAGACATGCAAAGCTACCTTAACATTTCACATAAGCAGTCCATCTTAGCTGGCGTTGTTTGCGTCTGGCTGGTAACTGCCACGCACAGAGGTCTTTCCCAGATGCTTTTTATCTGGAGATGTCTGGGATTGATCCTGGGGCCCAGTGAATGTAAAGCATGCTGAGCTATGAGCTGTCCCTACAGGGGGGTTTTCCTGCCGCTCTGTGAGCCAGTTGCCAATGTGTTCATCCGCCTTGGTTTCCTTCCAGCTTTCCCGAGGCTGCAGCCGAGTGCCCTGCCCCCGAGGAGACGGTGGTAAAACCGCGTGAGCCAGAGAGAGTCGAGCAGCCTCCGACCGCCTTTGTCCAGCGTGAGAAGAAAGCTCCCCGCCCTCCGAAGAAGAAGTACCAGAAGGCAGGGCTGTACTCTGATGTGTACAAAACCACCGAGTAAGTGGGCCTGCTGAACTACCCGCTATAAGTCTTTTGCTCCCCTCCTTCTGGGGACTTGCAATTGAAATCGCAGACCTGTGGAAACGTTACACACCTTCCCAGCAATGTTCCCTTCTAAGCTGCAGAGTCTTGTGAGCAAAAATTCTACTTTGTGAGCCACTGGCATTAAAGATGTGAGCTGCTGGCATTAAAGTTGTGAGCTACTGCATAAATTATTGGGCTCATGGCAAGCAAACGGGACCACGAAGGGTCAGCTGCAGAAACTAACCAACACAAAACCCCTCTCTGTGTAATGCAAAAGCAAACATACAACATTTTAAACAATATACACAATTTTATGTGTTTACTAACAAATAAATCCTCACAGTGATAAACGATTAGCAAATTAAATACAGCAGAAAATCCTTCCGAAGCACAACGCACACGCTATTCCTACTGTTTTGGGATGCTGTAATGATTCATTACCTAATGATTCAGTAGGTAAGTGGTGCCTTTCAATATTTGCTGTTATCTCTTTTTGGAATAGGCATGAAGGTAATTTGTAATGCGTTCAAGAAAGAAATGTGAATAGAGCCATGGAAGTGAGAAGAAATACTCTAAAACAAAAACAAAAAGAGATAACAGCAAATATTGAAAGCCACCACTTACCTAAAGGTAAAGGTAGTCCCCTGTGCAAGCACCAGTCGTTTTCGACTCTGGGGTGACGTTGCTTTCACAACGTTTTCACGGCCGACTTTTTTCAGGGTGGTTTGCCATTGCTTTCCGCAGACATCTACACTTTCCCCCCAGCAAGCTGGGTACTCATTTTACCGACCTCGGAAGGATGGAAGCCTGAGTCAACCTTGAGCCGGCTGTCTGAACCAGCTTCCGCTGGGATCGAACTCAGGTCATGAGCAGAGGGCTCCGATTGCAGTACTGCAGCTTTACCACTCTGCGCCTCGGGGCTCTTACCACTTACCTACTGAATCATTAATTAAGAAGATGGTCCCAGGACTCGAAACGATATAGGACCGGGTTTTCTGTATGTCGTCGGACTTCCATAAAAGCAACACCACATTTGGACATTGAGCCACGAATCAGTAGGAATAGCGTGTGTGTTGTGCTTCGGAAGGATTTTCTGCTGAATTTAATTTGCTAATCGTTTATCACTGTGAGGATTTATTTGCTAGTAAACACATGAAATTGTCTATATTTAAAATGTTGTATGTTTGATTTTGCACGACGCGGAGAGAGGTTTTGTGTTGGGAAATGAGTGTGCTCTGCAGTCATCATTCCTGAGCTAAGACAAAAATGTGTGAGCTGGAGGCTAAAAATCTGTGAGCTAGCTCACGCTAACTCAGCTTAGAGGGAACGCTGCTTCCCAGGTAAACCCCTGTCCGAGAGAGGCCTGCAGCGATCTTGGTTGCGCTGCAGGTGTCGGTCGCAGGAGAAGGTCAGGCTCCTTAGCATGAGGGTTTTAAGCGTCTTTAGATCAAAAGGACTGTTTTAAAAATGCAATTCACAATTTAGGAGCCCTCCAGGGAATCGCAGAAGGAACCACTAGGAAATTTCACTCTGACCCAGATCTCTCTCTCTCTCCAAGATGCTGTGAGCAGTTGGGGACTCAAATCGGGCAGATTTCCCTACCTCCTCTGTCTTGCCCCTGGCCTTCAGCGGAACGTTCCCGTTCCATGTGTATAGTCCATGAGTCACCAAAGAGAAATATCTGGTTAGTTTTTGAAGTGATACAAGGAGACGTATAATACTAAGATCATGGGATCACAGCTCAGGCCTGGTTCAAGCGTGCCTTGGTCTTGAGCCCCGGCACAGCTTCTGTCTGCATTCTGAGTAAGCAGCCCAAGAGAAAACACAGAAAGGCGGAAAACCAAAGGTTCTGTGTAACCAGCCTCAATAAAGAAACAAGACGGTAGAAAATTAATATATAATAAAGTAGAAAATTAAGCCTCATATTATGAAACAAAGCCACATATTAACATTGGAAATTAAGCCACAAATAATTGAAAGTAAACCACATCGAGCTGATAACAAAGAAGGGAACTTCACATAGTGGGATGAACCACCTTTCAATAAAGTCTGTAAAAGTCCAGGGAAGGATGTAAATCCAAAAATGTCCAGTCCAGTCTTCACCCAAAGGGTGATTAACATGTGGAATTCACTGCCACAGGAGGTGGTGACGGCCACAAGTATAGCCACCTTCAAGAGGGGTTTAGATAAAAATATGGAGCACAGGTCCATCAGTGGCTATTAGCCACAGTGTGTGTGTATATATAAAATTTTTTGCCACTGTGTGACACAGAGTGTTGGACTGGATGGGCCGTTGGCCTGATCCAACATGGCTTCTCTTATGTTCTTATGGCCACTGTGTGACACAGAGTGTTGGACTGGATGGGCTGTTGGCCTGATCCAACATGGCTTCTCTTATGTTTCTTATGTTCTTAACAGTGAAGACAGACCTTCCAGTGATATTTCCAAATGCACTGAAGCATAAAGTATCCACGCAACTACGCACAGGAGATATTTAGTGGACGGGATAGTACTCCGTTGTCCCCGTTTCACAATTGCTTCTTCCCTAGCTGAATTTTTCACAATCAAGACATGTCAAGAATGCTTCCAGGCACTTTGCAAGACTTTAGCTGTTGCACTTGGTTAGTGCCTTTCATGTTATATGAGGCTTAATTTTCTCCTTTATATTAATTTTCTACAGTCTTGTTTCTTTATTGAGGCTGGTTACACAGAACTTTTGGTTTTCCCTGCTCTACATTCGGAGGGCATCAAGCTGCCCTACTCTGGACTTGGTATCCTTAAGATGGACGGGAATGGCAAGGCAGAAGTCCACGGAGATTCATTCAGTGGCCAGGACATGGGAATTTCTTTAGGGCAACAGAGCCAAGGGCTTTGGAATACGTTTCCATGAAAGAACTAGAGCTTGACCCTGGGTTGGAATGAGTCGTGACGGAGGTTTCCCCTTCCCTTTCTCTCTGGAGATAGTTGCTGGGAGGTAAAGTTTGTGTAGAGCCAGTTTGGTGTAGTGTAGAGCCGAGAGCCAGTTTGGTGTAGCGGTTAAGTGTGTGGGCTCTTATCTGGGAGAACCGGGTTTGATTCCCCACTCCTCCACTTGCACCTGCTGGAATGGCCTTGGGTCAGCCATCGCTCTGGCAGAGGTTGTCCTTGAAAGAGCAGCTGCTGTGAGAGCCCTCTCAGCCCCACCCACCTCACAGGGTGTGTGTTGTGGGGGAGGAAGGGAAAGGAGATTGTAGGCAGCTCTGAGGCTCTGTCCTTGAAAGGGCAGCTGCTGGGAGAGCCCTCTCAGCCCCATGCACCTCACAGGGTGTCTGTTGTGGGGGGAGAAGATATAGGAGATTGTAAGCTGCTCTGAGTCTCCGATTCAGAGAGAAGGGCGGGGTATAAATCTGCAATTCTTCTTCTAAAACGGTTGCACTTGATTCTGAAAGCATACACTCTGGTGGGTCTGCATCTTGCCCTGGGTTGTGGACGCGCATCCGTTGGGCTGCGCATGGCTCAGAGGACAACCAAAGTCCTGCCTGGGAACAGATACTGAAGGCGTCAGTCTTTTGGGGGGGGTTTCCTGTCCTTTCAGCAGCTGCCTCTTGAGGCAACTCTTGGTTTCTGTGCTTGGTGTTTGTGCTGAGAAGAGTCGGGGTCTTGAGCCATAACATAAGCATGCTCAGTTCTCTCTCCTTAAGGTTCCTTTCTAGTTTGCAAAGTAGTATTTGTTCCTGCAGTATCTGGGGGTGGGGGTGGGGCATCTGTTGAGCGCGTGGATGTTTTGGCCATCTTTGTACGGCTGTGTTGTACGGTGTGCTCAATGGGCTCTTTGCCACCATAATCATTATTTGGAGTACATTTTGACTATCACAGTAAAACCGATTCTACTCTCATAGCAGTTCCCGTTCTCCTCCCCTCTGTTCTAGATTAAGGGCTTGATGGAAGGGAGTGGGAGAAAGAGAAAGACTTCCATAACTGCTGAGAATCAGGGTTTTGGGGGTTTTGGGGGGTGGGGGGTGGGGGATAGTTCTGGTTAATGTAAAAAGTCATGCAAAATTTTCAGCCAGTGCCGAAATTGAAACTGTACCCAAACATATTTAGTTCTAGTATAATAATACTTGTCTACCGTACTGGATTGTCGTAAAGCTTATTGAAATGATGTGTTCCTTATTAGAGCAAGTTTCGAGTCCCGCAGCACCTTCAGGACTGATAGATAAGATTTCCAGGATATGAGCTTTTTAGAGTCGCAGCTTCCCTTTCCCTTGAAAGCTCGGGGTTCCCTCTAAGCCATGCATGTGAGCAGCGGCTCATTGACACAGGAAGTCCCGCCTAGCAGCAGTCTGGAGCTATGCAGCGTCTTGCACTGCCTATTGCCCATTTTAAAATTATAGTCAGGGGTGGAATTCTAGCAGGAGCTCCTTTGCCTATTAGGCCACACACCCCTGATGCAGCCAATCCTCCTCAGTTTCTAAGGTGCTGCTGGACTCTAATTTTGTTCATCTGCTACAGTCTAAAGTGGCTGCCCTCTGGAACCATTGTTTATTATTTATTGGATTCATGGCATTTATGCAATTACACAATTTGCTATTGTCACGATATTTATAGCCCACTTTTCAGACAGCGCGGCTCACTGAAGAGCCTCGGGCTTTACAGACTGAAAGGACAAGGGAAAGGGAGGGAGATCGGTTTCAGCAGCGTCCAAGAGAAGTGAGCGTTCGTATCCCGTTGGGCGGAGCTGTTTTTCCCTCCCTGCTGTTCTTTCTGGGAAGGAGGGGGCTGCAGCCCGTCAGTGACCCTTGGGTCTCCGGCCACTGGCCAGAACGTCCTTCCTTCGCTTCTGTAGTCAATTCAATTCAATTCAAAGACATAAGAACATAAGAGAAGCCATGTTGGGTCAGGCCAATGGCCCATCCAGTCCAACACTCTGTGTCACACAGTGGCCAAAATTTTTTTTTTATATATATACACACACACACACACACACACACACTGTGGCTAATAGCAACTGATGGACCTCTGCTCCATATTTTTATCTAAACCCCTCCTGAAGGTGGCTATGCTTGTGGCCGCCACCACTTCCTGTTAATCACCCTTTGGGTGAAGAAGTACTTCCTTTTATCCTTTAACCTGTCTGCTCAGCAATTTCATCGAATGCCCACGAGTTCTTGTATTGTGAGAAAGGGAGAAAAGTACCTCTTTCTCTACTTTCTCCATCCCATGCATTATCTTGTAAACCTCTCTCATGTCACCCCGCAGTCAACGTTTCTCCAAGCTAAAGAGTCCCAACCTTTCTTCATAGGGAAAGTGTTCCAGCCCTTTAATCATTCTAGTTGCCCTTTTCTGGACTTTCTCCAATGCTATAATATCCTTTTTGAGGTGCAGCGACCAGAACTGCACACAGTACTCCAAATGAGACCGCACCATCGATTTATACAGGGGCATTATGATACTGGCTGATTTGTTTTCAATTCCCTTCCTAATAATTCCCAGCATGGCGTTGGCCTTTTTTATTGCAAACGCACACTGTCTTGACATTTTCAGTGAGTTATCTACCACGACCCCAAGATCTTTCTCTTGGTCAGTCTCCGCCAGTTCACACCCCATCAGCTTGTATTTGTAGCTGGGATTCTTGGCCCCAATGTGCATTACTTTGCACTTTGCCACACTGAACTGCATCTGCCATGTTGACGCCCACTCACCCAGTCTCAACAGGTCCCTTTGGAGTTCCTCACAATCCTCTCTGGTTCTCACCACCCTGAACAATTTAGTGTCATCCGCAAACTTGGCCACTTCACTGCTCACTCCCAACTCTAAATCATTTATGAACAAGTTAAAGAGCATGGGACCCAGTACCGAGCCCTGCGGCACCCCACTTCTTACCGTCCTCCACTGCGAAGACTGCCCATTCATACTCACTCTCTGCTTCCTATTACTCAGCCAGTTTTTGATCCACAAGAGGACCTGTCCTTTTACTCCATGGCACTCGAGCTTTCTAAGGAGCCTTTGATGAGGAACTTTATTGGCATATCTGCAGTCAAAAACAAATAAAGCATTGCAACGTAGCAATAAGGTCTAGGACAGGGGTGGCCAAACTGTGACTCGGGAGCCACATGTGGCTCTTGAAGCCCTCACCATCCTATTGGCCGGCTTGGAGATGATGACCATGATGATTAATGAAGGCATTTCTCTTTTTTAAATCACTTCACCAAGCCAGCCAGTGGCTTGGAGAATGCATTTAAAGTTAAAGTTGCTTTCTTTGCACCCCCTCCCTCCCACCCTCCCTCCCTCTTTGCAGCTCTCAAATATCCGAAGTTCATGTCTTGTGGCTCTCCAACATCTGATGTTTATTCCATGTGGCTCTTACTTTAAGCAAGTTTAGCCACCTGTGGTCTAGGGAAAATTAAGTGCATTTAAAAGCAGTCCTGTTGGAAATTTGAAAATTTAAAAGTTTCTAGGAAAATTAGCAGCATAGAAAATACTGAGCTGAGGGAATCAGGGCTAGGATTCCATATAGATAAATACAGTATATAAAAAAAAAATCACTATCTAAAATTTTGAATTTTAAGAACTTCTATAAGAAATTTGACGACGGCATTCGCGATCTCAGGGACTAGATCATTTAAAAGAAGTTGACATTTCAACTTAGTATTCAGATACCTTTTGGGATACAGCCAAGTTAAGAGCTTTATCGTGTCTGGACAGTTAAGACTACAGGGACATAGCCGTTCTTGTCTTGGGATCTGATGGTATCTGCCATAGAGCATTCTAGAGGGGACGCTTCTGTAGTCCCTGGCTAGCTGGCAAGTTGAAGCAGAGTCCTCCCAGCACCGGGCTCCTTCTCAGCTGAGGGCTTGGTATTGAAGTAGGTTTATAAGGTTTATTGGATTTATATCCCGCTCTCCCTGCCAAAGTGAATAGCATTCTTCCAAGGCGGAGGAAGTGGTCCGTCTGATGACAGGGCCCAGTCAGGAGCACCCAGCAGGTTCTAGTGTCCCTTCCCCCTCTCGCTGCCCCTCTCTTACAGTTCCTCCCTTCCATTCAGTTTTGAAGTTCATCGCAGTTCACATCCTCCCCAGTGGTTAAACTATAAACTGAAGTTAGCCCATCTGCCCGTAACACTCGTCAGAAGTGGGAGTTGAAGAAGAAACTGCTGGTATGGATGTCAGGTTGCACACTGCATCGTGAAAAGTGGGGACCAGATCTTGCAAACAGAAAGTTCGTTGCCTGCCAGGCCCATAGCTACAGTGTGGCCCAGGCCACTCCATTCTGCCCATATCTGTGGCCTCATCATTGGAGGGCCTCCAACCTGCCCCCTTTGCTCAACGCCATTCGCTGCCACCCTGAATAAGTGCAGCATTGCTACTGCAGCATCGCCGCCGGTTTCCTCTCTGCCGCGTCGCTCAAAACAAGCAGCCGCTGCTCTGATGGAGCAGCACTTTCTTCCTGTTTTCAAAGTTCCCAGCTGAGTGGGTTGCACTGCGAGAAGAGGCTGTGCCCCTGAACTTGACCATGGAAAGGGAAGGAAGCTGGCACTGTAAGGCAACTTCATCACTGGGAGATGAACAGCAGCTCGCAGAGCCCTAGTCGGCCTTGCTCAGTTTGGTGTAGCGGTTAAGTGCGCGGACTCTTATCTGAGGGAACCGGGTTTGATTCCCCACTCTCCACTTGCAGCTGCTGGAATGGCCTTGGGTCAGCCATAGCTCTTGTAGGAGTTGTCCTTGAAAGGGCAGCTGCTGTGAGAGCCCTCTCAGCCCCACCCACCTCACAGGGTGTCTGTTGTGGGGAGGAAGGTAAAGGAGATTGTGAGCCGCTCTGAGACTCTTCGGAGTGGAGGGCGGGATATAAATCCAATGTCTTCATCTACCTCACAGGGTGTCTGTTGTGGGGGAGGAAGGTAAAGGAGATTGTGAGCCCCTCTGAGACTCTTCGGAGTAGAGGGCGGGATATAAATCCAATATCTTCATCCACCTCACAGGGTGTCTGTTGTGGGGGAGGAAGGTAAAGGAGATTGTGAGCTGCTCTGAGACTCTTCGGAGTGGAGGGCGGGATATAAATCCAATGTCGTCATCTTCTTCAGAGAGCCAGTTTGGTGTAGTGGTTAAGTGTGCGGACTCTTATCTGGGAGAACCGGGTTTGATTCCCCACTCCTCCACTTGCACCTGCTAGCATGGCCTTGGGTCAGCCATAGCTCTGGCAGAGGTTGTCCTTGAAAGGGCAGCTGCTGGGAGAGCCCTCTCCATCCCCACCCACCTCACAGGGTGTCTGTTGTGGGGGAGGAAGGGAAAGGAGATTGTGAGCCGCTCTGAGACTCTTCGGCGTGGAGGGCAGGATATAAATCCAATATTTTCATTTACCTCACAGGGTGCCTGTTGTGAGGGAGGAAGGTAAAGGAGATTGTGAGCCGCTCTGAGACTCTTCGGAGTGGAGGGCGGGATATAAATCCAATATCTTCATCCACCTCACAGGGTGTCTGTTGTGGGGGAGGAAGGTAAAGGAGATTGTGAGCTGCTCTGAGACTCTTCGGAGTGGAGGGCGGGATATAAATCCAATATCTTCATCTACCTCACAGGGTGTCTGTTGTGGGGGAGGAAGGGAAAGGAGATTGTGAGCCGCTCTGAGACTCTTCGGAGTGGAGGGCGGGATATAAATCCAATACCATCTTCTTCATCTTTGTGTTAACTTTTAGTGACATCATTTGTGATGTTATTTTAGGCTCTGTGCCCCCCACGCCCCAAAAATATTTTTTTATCCCCTGGGGGCCTCCTTAAAATTTTCTAGCTATGGGCCTGTTCCTGCTGATGTCATAGGAGAAGAGGCAACATCATGTCTCCTTTCTGACGTCCCATGGGCACTCAGGAATAGCTTTTTGCAGGTGTCGGTGTGTATTACCAAGCGTACAAATTGCCTGCTCATGGTGGGACAGGAGCACACGTCGCCTGCGGGCCGCTGCCGTTTTTGGTACACAAATTGGCAGCAGCCGCGTTGGGGAGGTTTCAGATTTGCCATGCCCAGGGGAAGTTGAACTCGCATGGACTTGCCCCCGCTCCACGACCCGAGCTGATGCAACTCGCCGTCTCCTCTCTCGGAGCCCACGTGCAAAATTCCTGAATGGCATCCAAGTTAAAGCATATTTTGCTCACAAGACGCGTGACTCATCATTGTTTCCTAGGAGCTCTTTTCTTTCCTTAAAGGACAGATCAGGAGATCCTCTGGATGGCTAGGGAGTGGTTTGCTTGCTTATCAAATCTGTGCTTCGCTAGTGTAAATAATTTTTGCCCAGACCGAGGAAAGAATGTGCCGTGTGGCCTCTCGTTGCTCTTTGGCAGTAGTTTCGAGGAGGCAAAGGCGTCGGCGTCTTTTGCAGAGTGAAGCGAACACCATAGTAGAGATGCTTCCCCCCCACCCCAGAGCAAAGCTGTAGGAGAGCCAGTTTGGTGTAGTGGTTAAGTGTGCGGACTCTTATCTGGGAGAACCGGGTTTGATTCCCCACTCCTCCACTTGCACCTGCTAGCCTGGCCTTGGGTCAGCCAGAGCTCTGGCAGAGGTTGTCCTTGAAAGGGCAGCTGCTGTTAGAGCCCTCTCCAGCCCCACCCACCTCACAGGGTGTCTGTTGTGGGGGAGGAAGGTAAAGGAGATTGTGAGCCGCTCTGAGACTCTTCGGAGTGGAGGGCGGGATATAAATCCAATATCTTCATCTTCTTCTTCTTCTTGGTATAGAACTGACTCATATTGTGCTCTTCATCAGGCAACTTGGAAATACATTTTTTCCCTCCAGGCTGTAATGTGAAAACTGACCGTATAACGTGGGTTCCTCGCAATTCATGTTCTTGAAATCATACTTCAAAATAACCCATTATAGGCATTAAGATTCACTGCAACAAAAACGCTCAATAAGTGGAGAATCTTTTATCCCTTTTTAAAGGCAAGGCAAGTCATTTTCCGTCTACCACATGTAGAGAAATGGTTGAGTCATTCCTGGTTGTGGTTCTTGCAGTGCATGTGGCTGCATTTGCAAACCTCTGTCGTAAAGCAAAGCCATAGATTGTTTCGCAGCGGTGTGTTTGCAGTTTGCTGTGCGTAGCCTGGTTTCCTGGGGGAGGACTGCCTTGCTTCAGTGAAATGTGCAAAGCTAAGGCAGACCCTTGCCAAGAATTGCAGAAGTGGGAACTTCCGAAGCTGGAGCCCAAATAACGTCATAAATCCTTAGAAAGGAAACAGCATTTGCTGGACGTTATGGGGAAGTCTGATAGAATTTTTTTTCTGGTGTCCTGATTTGAAAGGAATGCTTCGAAGCAAGACTGTCTGTATGATTTTGATCAATTAATTAATTGATTTAGCTGCTATAATATAAACTAAACTAGTAATTCTGAATTTTAAAAGTGTTCTCTTTTTAAATATGCGTATGTTATAGCAGCAGCCCAGACTCGTCTGATCTAGTCAGAGCTTGGAAGCTAAGCAGGTTCAGTACTTGGATGGGAGACCACCAAGGCTATGGGGGATGCTGTACAGAGGAAGGCAACGGCAAACCACTTCTGCTGGTCTCTCACCTTGAAAACTCCACGAACGGGAACTCTGTGAGATTGCCGTGAGTGCATTGCAACTCTATAGCTAACTTGTATGGTAGAGTAGGCCTCTGTGATGCACCCGTCCACTTCCGTCTCTCAGAGGCAAGATTTTCCCTCTGTTTCCCTTTGAGACTGAGCTGCCCTAGTTATGTCTTCTTTCCTGAAGGACTCTGGCTGTCCCACCCTGTTGCAGTATGATATTTTACTGCTGGTTCAGCCCAGGAGCCTGAGGGAAGGGTCCCCTTTAACTTAACTGAAATGGAACTCAAGGCTTTTGGAAGTTTAGCAATAACAAAATATTTAACATAGAAGGAGAAAGGCCAGGTGAAATCAAGGAGAATGCCTGAGGTAACGAATAAATAACAGGTAAAATCAGTAAATTTCAGTTTCAGGCTAATGAGAGTTTCTTAAACTATTCACAGTGACAAAATCTTCATGATGAGAGGTTTTTGTTCTAGTGTTTTTCAGATCAGTACACTTTCTTTTAGTGTTCTTTCCATAAAACTGGGACACTGTCCGGTACCCCCTTCTTTTGTTCTTGAGTTTTAACTGTCTCTTAAGATTTCACAAGGCGTTCTCTAACCACAGCTGACCAGAGATATCTCCACTCTCTAGAGATATCTCCTTGTTCTGACTGGGCAGGGACATTCTTCTCTCACTGGAAGATCTGTCCCCCTTTTTCAGCCCAAATGAGAGTCTTTGCCTCACTACCCACTCTTCCTTGCCAATCTCCCCAGTACTTCATCTGTGTTAAAGTGCTCTCAGTCAGGGCTGAATTCAGACTGTCAGTATGCAACTCTTCTCAGCTAGGACTGAAACCAGACTGAATTTCTCCTCAGCATTCAGCTCTCAAGTCTTTCTCTGCTCAGCTGATGCTAATCTTTGGCACAGCCTGTCACTCAAGGCTCTCTGTTTCTGTGAAAAATTAATCCTTCACAGTCCCATAGCTGTTTATACAACACTTCTAAGCTTTAAAAGTGCAGCCCTTCGCAGCCTCATCTTAATTGAGACAGTTCCCTCTGTGCGAAAAAAGGGAATGCCTCTTCATAGCAATGCCCGCAAATATCGAACAGGTGCACCACCTTTTAAGATCACCCTTCTTTGTATGAAGGAAGAAGGGAAATTCTTTTTTTCCAGAAGAGTGACTGCCATCCAAGGTTCTGAAGGCATGATTAAATGCTGTTTTTCATTAAACGTTCATCTGGATTAATGAGTGGGGGGGGAGAGTTTTTATCCAGCCTGGAGGTATGTAGTAGATCTAATTAATTATCTGGATTTTGCAGCCCTCTCTTAAAGGTGTTTCTGTCGCTATTTCTTACAAACTTCATCTTAAATGTGATGTGGATTCCTAGGAGAAAGGGTAAGAAGGCTGCGCTTGCGTGAGCCTCTGAAGCCTACACGGGTTGTGATGATTTGCCAGGAACAAAAAATGGAAACACTGGGTGCTTCGGGGATCAGTTTTTTGGCGTATATAAATACTGAAGTGATGGGGGTTTGATTGCAGGAGTAAAGGTGGTCCAAATGGTGTGTATTGGGCAGGTGGATGTAACCGTTAGAGTGGCACAGCACCCTCTAGAGTCAGTACAGTTACCTGCATGTCTAGCTGCTCCAGGTCTTTGGACAGTAAAGCCAGAAAAGGGCATTTGGCACAGCTGGTGTGGCCGGAGACCCCACTGGAAATCAGTGCAGAGCGTTTGGCCTCTCTGTTTGCATAGTCTGGGCACATGTGACTGACTAAATCAGTAGGCAGTCATTACAAGCATACCGAATGGAAGTTGTTAGGTGTATTGCTAGACAAGCTCTTCAGTCTTGGGGGGCCGGTGGGGGGGGAATAACCTGATGATATGCCTCCCCCTCTCCTTTTCCCCGGTTTGTCATCTTGCAGCCTCTTCTTTTAATAAGACTACAAGAATACGTTACAGATTTACTAAGCAAGAATGTTTTACAGATTTGCTTTCAGGCGTAAGGACTAGACCAGTAAGTGGGTTCTAGGTCAAATCGAGCCTGAATTTCCCCTAGAAGCTGAACAGCTAAACTCAGATTATTGCACGTTATGTGAGAAGACAAGACTCACTGGAAATAATGCTAGGAAAAGTGGAAGGCGGCAGCAAAAGAAAGACCCAAATTGAGCTGGATTGACTTAATCAAGGAAGCTATTTAATTTATTTATTTTACTTACCTTCGATTTATATCCTGCTCATTCAAAAATGGACTCACGGCGGCTAACAGTCATAATGAAACCAACATCTCAATTACAAGTATAAACCGGTAAAACATAAACAGTTTACAATTTAAAACAAACTATTGGTGCTGTACAGAATCTTAAAGCATAGGCAGATCAGATTATATTATATTATTTATTATTTATTTATTACTTTTCATTTATATCCCGCCCTCTCCGCAAGCGGACTCAGGGCGGCTTACAACATTATAAAACAATTAATCCGATAAAACATATAAAACCATAATTTACATATCAACTTTAAAACCATTCTATAGCGCTGTTTCAATCCAGTATAGGCGGTATTGACTTCTTAACTATGATCGGACCCACCGGTGTCCGGTGGCAGCCCTTTTTCAGTTAGACCACAAAAGCCTGTTTAAACAGTTCGGTCTTACAGGCCCTGCGGAACGCAGATAAATCCCGCAGGGCCCTTATAGCTTCTGGGAGGGTGTTCCAAAGTTCTGGTGCTGCCACCGAAAAAGCCCTGGATCTCGTTACACATAGCCTGGCTTCTCTTGGGCCAGGGGCAGATTTTTTGTCCCTGATCGCAGTGCTCTCTGGGGGATATATGGGGAAAGGCGGTCCCATAGATAGGCAGGTCCCTGACCATAGAGGGCTTTAAAGGTTAATACCAACACCTTGAAGCGAACTCGGAATACAACAGGCAACCAGTGCAGCTCTCTCAGCATTGGCTGAATGTGCTCCCGTCGCGGCAGCCCCATTAGCAGCCGTGCCGCAGCGTTCTGCACTAGCTGTAGTCTCCGGGTTAGTGTCAAGGGTAGCCCCATGTAGAGAGCATTACAGTGATCTATTCTTGAGGTGACCGTAGCATGGATTACCGTCGCTAAGTCGTTGCGCTCCAGGTAAGGGGCCAGCTGCCGTGCTTGCCGAAGATGAAAAAAGGCAGATCTAACAGTGGCTGCCACCTGAGTCTCCATTGTAAGGGAGGACTCAAGGAGCACGCCTAAGCTCCTGACCTTAGGGACCGGTATCAATGGTACCCCGTCAAGGGCCGGCAGCTGGATCTCTCTCCCAGGACCGCCCCGACCCAGGTAGAGAATCTCCGTCTTCGTCGGATTCAATTTCAGCCGACTCAGTCTGAGCCAAGAGGCCACGGCTTGTAACGCCAGGTCTAGATTTTCCAGGGTACAGTCAGACTGGCCACCCAGATCTTCTGTTTACCTGTTGGTGGTCCTTCTGGTAGTATTGCCCAGCAGCATAGAAATGGCAGCCTTCTCCCACTAGTTTCTATAGGCCCGTTTAAAGCTACAGCCCTCTGGGAACAACAGGAGGCCATTAATTCATATGTTACCATAGGTCAGGAGAGCCAGTTTGGCGTAGTGGTTAAGTGTGCGGACTCTTATCTGGGAGAACCGGGTTTGATTCCCCACTCCTCCACTTGCACCTGCTGGAATGGCCTTGGGTCAGCTATAGCTCTGGCAGAGGTTGTCCTTGAAAGGGCAGCTGCTGTGAGAGCCCTCTCCAGCCCCACCCACCTCACAGGGTGTCTGTTGTGGGGGAGGAAGGTAAAGGAGATTGTGAGCCGCTCTAAGACTCTTCGGAGTGGAGGGCGGGATATAAATCCAATATCTTCTTCTTCTTAACAACAGTTAACACACACACACACACGGGCTAGAGGCATGTGTAGACTTCTGTTTTGAAGGCCCTGAAGACAGCACAGATGTGGTTTGGGAGCTCATTTCTTATATTTCCAATTCATTTGTATAGCTGTGCCTTGAGCTTGCAATCCCGGCTCTTCTTGCAAACGACATTGTTTTATTGACATAATTCTCGGGACGGTCCTGCAAGGTAGGCAGGGTTACCAGCACTATGGAGAAAAGAGGCCTGCCCCTTTAATAGAGGCTTAGCGGGATGTTATTGGCCAGGTGAGGTTGTTTACTGCCACAGCCATGAAAAGCTTCAGCTGCCCATTTGCACGCCTGAAGCTTCTATTAAAGAGGCAGAGCATTTTTTTCCCCCCTCCAGGTTTCTGGCAACACTGAAGGTAGGCCAGAAGTATTTATCCCATCCAAGAGAACAGTAGCTTTTGTAAGCCTCTCACCCTCCTGGTGTGATTTGAACTGGGACTTTTCCATTTATTTATTTTATTGGTGAATTTATATTCTGCCCTTTCCCAAGCGGGCTCAGGGCGGATTACGAACACATAAAACCAGCTGAACAACAGCAGGAAAAAGGAAAGGTCCCCTGTGCAAGCACCTGTTGTTTCTGACTCTGACATTGCTTTCACGTTTTCACGGCAGACCTTTTTACGGGGTGGTTCGCCATTGCCTTCCCTGGTCATTACACTTCCCCCCCCCCCCAGCAAGCTGAGTTCTCCTTTTACTGACCTCGGAAGGATGGAAGGCTGAGTCGATTTCGAACCGGCTACCTGAACCAGCTTCTGCTGGATTCGAACTCAGGTCGTGAGCAGAGGACTCTGATTGCAGTACTGCAGCTTTACCACTGCGCCACGGGACAATAAGAAACTAATAAAACAAGACAACACAGTAAAATATAGCAAAGGCGGGTGGGCTCATATTGCTGATTAAAATTATAGTTGTTGGCTTCAGTATAATAATTCAGGTGGTAGTCTGAGTATAATAATTCAGGTAATAATTGAGTATAATAATTCAGGTAATTGAACAGTTTAGTCGTGAGTGCTGTGCTTTGCTATAGAGCAGGGGTGGCCAAACTGCGGCTTGGGAGCCACATATGGCTCTTTCACACATATTGTGTGGCTTTTGAAGCCCTCACTGCTCCATCAGTCGACTTGGAGAAGGCATTTGTTTCTTTAAATCACTTCGCCAAGCCAGCTGGCAGCTAGGAGAATGCATTTAAAATTAGTTGCTTTCTTTCCGCCTCTCCTTTCCCCATCAATTTGCCTTCCTTCCTTCCTTCCTTCCTTCCTTCCTTCCTTCCTTCCTTCCTTCCTTCCTTCCTTCCTTCCTTCCTTCCTTCCTTCCTTCCTTCCTTCCTTCCTTCCTTCCTTCCTTCCTTCCTTCCTTCCTTCCTTCCTTCCTTCCTCGAGAGCCAGTTTGGTGTAGTAGTTGTGAGTGGACTCTTATCTGGGAAAACCAGGTTTGATTCCTCACTCCTCTGCTTGCATCTGCTGGAATGGCCTTGGGTCAGCCATAGCTCTCACGGAGGTTTTCCTTGAAAGGACTGCTCTCAGCCCCACCTACCTCACAGGGTGTCTGTTGTGGGGAAGGAAGATAAAGGCGATTGTGAGCCACTCTGAGATTTGGAGTGGAGGGTGGGATATAAATCCAATATCTTCTTCCTTCTCTCAAACATCTGATGTCCATGTCCATGGCTCTCAAACATCTGACATTTGTTCTATGTGGCTCTTACGTTAAGCAAGTTTGCCCACCCCTGCTATGGAGGCTGCTTCTCTCTGTAGTTAGTTGAGTTCACCGGGACTCACTCAAACTATGATGCTCACTCATGAGAGCCAGCATGGTGTCAGAACTAGACCCCGGGTTCAAATCCCCTCTCGTGCCATGGGAGTTCACTGGGTGGTGCTGGCCCAGTCGTGCACTCTCAGCCTAACCTGCCTCACCTGGCTGTTGTTGTGAAGATGGAAGAGAGGAGGAGAGAATGCTGCAAGCCTCTTTGGGTCCCCATCAAGGAGAAAGGCTGGGCATAAATAAGGACACTGAACAAATCTCTTCCTCTTTCTCCTTCTCTCCATCTCAGCCCCAAAAGTCGCCTGATCCAGTTAAAGAAGGAGAAGCTGGAGTACACTCCTGGAGAACATGAGTACGGATTGTTCCCGGCTCCTATTCACGTGGGTGAGTACTCCGTGTGCACTGTTGTGAACCACATGCCCCCCCACCCCAACTCTGCTAGAAGTTGTTCTTTTTTTAAAAGAACAATTCCATGAATTATGAGTTTGCTTTGAATGTCTCCAAAGGAGGCAGTTTCTAGGAATTTTATTCTGGGGGGATGGAGATTTACTCAGACGACAGAGGTAGGGTGGGAAGGGGAGGAACTGAGAAAATTTTTCCTCTCCTTTAGGTTATGTCAGTCAACTATGGACAGATACGTTATAGCAGCCCGCTTCCCTAAGGGAATTTTCCTTGTCTTGACTCCCACTGTAGTAGTAGTAGTAAAATTTATTGCATAAAGCCGTTGGCCATTACAATTACAACAACTTACAAGTTAAAAGCAGCCAAAAACTCTAAAATTAATTTAGATTATTTGCAATCTTAATTACATACAGCGTCCCCGTAATTCCATAGTCAGGCTCTAATTGTCCAGTTAACTGCATCATTTTACTGTCTGCCTAGGACCAGGTGTACTTCCTTTGCCCTGATTTTGTTAGCAGCCAGAGCAAAAAGTGCTACCTTGTAAGAGACCGTGGAGTCAACATCTGACAATGGAAATATTAGTTTACCAATATCAGATTCCATATACAACTGATCTGTTATTTCAGTCAGAAGCTTGCGGCTAGGTTCTGAATACAGCGAGCATAATGGAAGAGGTCCTCCACAGAAGTTTTGCTAATACAGATACGCGGTTCCTGAGGTGTTTTAGAGTATCGTCCCAGGAGAAATTCTGTTGGCGTGGTGTGAAACCGCAGAGCTATAAATGCTGATCTACGTTTATACACAGTAATATCCGCCAGATATGCAGATCCTAGGTGGTCCTTCTTTATAACTTTATACCAGGGGTGGCCAGCGGTAGCTCTCCAGATGTTTTTTTGCCTGCAACTCCCATCAGCCCCAGCCAGCATGGCCAATGGCTGGGGCTGATGGGAGTTGTAGGCAAAAAAACATCTGGAGAGCTACTGTTGGCCACCCCTGCTTTATACCATGAGGCAGATCTTGTCTGAACAGTTAGCAAATAGGCTATTACGGCTTCCCCATTAAACACCCATTGACGTAACACAGAGTTTGCCATGCGCAGAATCGGCCGTGTCTTTCTTCCCTTCCGAGCAATCTGAGACACTGTCTCTTCTTGAGAGCTTCGTAGCAGAAAGTGCCATGCCCTTTTGAATGCATCAGGACTGGAAAGCCCATTAGACCCCCCCCAAAAAAAAAACAAAAAAAAACCAGAGGTTCAAGTCCTTGCTCATCTGTGAAGCTCACTGAGTAATCTAGAGCTGGTCATCCTGTCTTGCTAGAATCACAGACTGGTAGAGCTGGAAGGCGCCGCACTGGCCGTCTAGTCCCACCCCCTACTCAGTGCAGGATCAGCCTAGAGCAGGGGTGTCAAACTCGTTTGTTATGAGGGCCAGATCTGACATAAGCAAGACCTTGTCGGGCTGGGCCCTGTTGGGCCCAGGCCATGTGTGTACCTGTTTAAGATTAGGTAGCAGAGATATAAACTTCATAAAGGACACAAACGGTATTAAAGCACTATTAAAAACTTAAAACATGCCTAAAACATTGGTACTGAGTCTTAAAGGTGCTTTCTTCGTATTTCTCCTATAGGATCCAGGGAACTGGGCAAAGGAAGCTCTGGCTCTTTCCTTCCTTCTGCAGAGGACCAGGAGGGGAAGGGGCCTTAGCCAATAGAAGGAAGAGAGGCTTGGCTTAGTAGCTCTGCTGTGAGATTGAGAGAGCCTGTCAAAGCAAGCTCTGCCTCTCCCCCTTCCTCCCCAAGGGAGGAGCCTCAGCCAATGGAGAAAGTAGAGGTTTTGCTCTGTAGCTCTTGTGCAATTAAGCAAGCCTGGCGAAGCAAGCTGCTTTGCAGAAGGAAGCAAGAGAGAGGGAGAAGGAAACAGATGACAGCCAGTTGCTCGGGGGCCTGATAAGAGCCCTCTGGGGTCCTGATTCGGCCCCCTGGGCCATATGTTTGACGCCCATGGCCTAGAGCATTCATGACGCATGTTTGTCCAGCCACTGCTTAAAAGCTGCCGTTGAGAGGGCGCTCACCACCTCCCCAGGCAGCCCATTCCACCGGGGAACTGCTCTGACTTTAGAAAGATCCAGCCGAGACCTTCCTGCCGTTAACCTAAACTCATTCTCGCCAGTCTTACCTGATGCTGCCAACAGGATCGGTTCTCTGCCCTCCTCTAAGTGACAGCCTTTCAGATACTTCGAGAGAACCATCATGTTCTCCCTCAGCCTCCTCTTCTCCAGACTAAACATTCCCAAGTCCCTCAGCCTTACCTCGTAGGGCTTAGTCTCCATTCTCTAATGATCCTTGTTGCTCTCCCGATGCGTCACCCAGTGGAAAGCCCTTCAGATGTTTGCTATGAGGACAGAATGGGCCAGTGCTTTGAGCAGGAACGCAATTCTGGCTGGCTTGGTGTCAGGGGGTGTGGCCTAATATGCAAAGGAGTGCCTGCTGGGCTTTTTCTACAAAAAAAAGGCTTGGGATGGGCTAATTCCTCTTATGCACATTCTGTGGAGAAGTAGAAACGCAATCAGACAATTTTTCCTGAAATGGAAGATGAAATTGCTATTGTTCAGCTGGAGGGTGGCATCCATCCATCAATAACCATGCAGCGAGCCAGAGGGAGCAGACTGGACTTGCTGGGTAGGTTTGTGTCAAAGGTCCCTCAAGTCCAATACCTTGTCTCCAATGGATGCCTCTAGGGAGCCCCCAAGCAGGTTATGAAGGCAGAAAACTCTCACCTCCTGTCTGCTACCGGCCTCTGCTGTTCCCAGATAGACTGCCTCTGAATCTGCAGGCCCCCTTTGTCTGCCGTGGCTCCCTTTGTCTGCCGTGGCTGCAGTAGGCCACGCTTAATATCTATCAGGGTGTCTTCCGGCAGCAAAATATATCAGCCACTGAAGCGATTTGTGAAGAAGTTGCTCTCTCGAGTCAGATCTTGCAGATCCATTGCGTGAAGGGCAGTGCATTTTCTCAGCGCGAGAAGCCCCTTGCTGCAGGGAAAGCGTCCTTGCAGCAAGGACGAATCACCTCCCTTAGTGGAACAGGTCCGCAAGACATAGACCTCCGTCTCCCTCCGGAGCTGGCCCCCTTTCAGCTTCACCGGATGACCCTGATCTCCTCTAACATTACAACAGAAGGAAATTTCCCTCCACCCACCGTCACCTTTCTTGATTCTATAAACCTCTCTCGTTTCCCCGCCCAGTAGTAAAAGAGCCCCATGAACCTGTTTGAGTGAAAAGACAAAAAAAAAGGGTAACGGCGCCCGACATTAAAATGACACAGGGAGAGCTTTGAGCGCTTCTTGGTGCAGTGCTTCTTTGAGAGCCAGTTTGGTGCAGTGGTTAAGTGTGCGGACTCCTATCTGGGAGAACCGGGTTTGATTCCCCACTCCTCCACTTGCACCTGCTGGAATGGCCTTGGGTCAGCCAATAGCTCTGGCAGAGGTTGTCCTTGAAAGGGCAGCTGCTGTGAGAGCCCTCTCCAGCCCCACCCACCTCACAGGGTGTCTGTTGTGGGGGAGGAAGGCAAAGGAGATGTGAGCCGCTCTGAGACTCTTCGGAGTGGAGGGCAGGATATAAATCCAATAGCTTCTTCTTCTTCTTTCTGCCTTGGACTTGGATAGTCTGCTCAGGTCCCCGGGGAGGCCGGGCCTCGAGTGCCAGTCTGCGGTCCCGTCCCATTTTTCCTGGCCGGGTCGCAACCTCCGGTTTATTTGCACCGGGAGACACAAACAAACACCACGCTGTAAAGATAAGGCAGTTTTAATGACTCCGCCTGGCCTAGGAGGGAAAAGTACTCTTGCCTTCCCGAATCGAGTTACGAGGATTATTTCTCTGCCCCGGCTACCTCATCTGGGTGCCTCCTTATTGAGCTAGAGAGAGAGAGAGAAGGAGCAAGCGAGAGCGCTCCCTGCTATCTGGGCCGGCTGCCAGGCCCTTGAAAGAGCCTTTTGTTTTACCCAGTGAGGTCATAGAAGTGAAAACAGATTCCCAGCGGACTTTGCTGCTTCCTGGAACTCGCCAAGCACAACCCGAGGCTTTGAAAAATAAGAACAAATTTTTAAGAGCGGACTGTAAAGGAAAACATGACAGCTGCACCCTTTTCTGCAGGGGACCTCTTGTCGGAGGTGGAGAAGGGCTGCTGTGCATCGGAGCCCTGAGGCATGTTCATTTCACACACAACACACACCCCTCCCCAGTCTTTGTTCTTTTCCATCACCCTGAATCCTGGGTCTCAGCACTCCAGCAGAGGCGACATAGAAACATAGGGCTGGAAGAGACCTTGAGGGTCATCTAGTCCAACCCCCTGCACACAACACGGGGAATTCACAACTGCCTCCCCTCCCCAGTCTCCTAGCGACCCTTGCTCTTTGCCCAGGGGATGGCAAATAACCTCCAGGGACCCTGGCAACGTTCCCTCTAAGCTGTGGAGTTATGTGAGCACAAATTCTACTTCGTGAGCTCCTGGCATTAATGCTGTGAGCTACTGCGTAACTTAGTTTGCTCTGAGGCCATTTTTCCTGAGCCAAAACAAAAATGTGTGAGCCGGAGGCTAAAATACTGTGAGCTGGCTCACACTAGCTCAGCTTAGAGGGAACACTGGTCCCATAAGAAAGGGTCACAAGAGCTGAGAAGCGGCTCGCCCCTTTCTTGCCTTCTCTCTCACCTGTCCTAAGATCACAGAATCCACATAGCTGTCAGATGACCACGTAGCCCAGGGGTGTCAAACATGTGGCCTGGGGGCCAAATCAGGCCCCTGGAGGGCTCCTCTCAGGCCCCCAAGCAACTGGCTGTCATCTGCTTCCTTCTCTCTCTCTTGCTTCCTTCCACATAATAGTTTGCTTTGCAAGGCTTGCTCAATTGCACAGGAGCTGCGTTGGTTGAGGCTCCTCCTTTGGGGAGGAAGGGGAGGGGAGCCAGAACTTGCTTTGCCAGGCTCTCTCAATCACGCAGCAGAGTTATCGAGCCAAGCCTCTCTTCCTTCTATTGGCTGAGGCTTCTCCCCCTCCTGGTCCCCTGGGGATGGAAAGAAAGAGCCAGAGCTTCCTTTGCCCAGTTCCCTGAATCCCATGGGAGAAATACCAAGAAAACACTTACTTTTAAGACCGAGTGCTAATGTTTTAAAGATGTTTTTAGGGCTTTTTTAAAAAAAAATATTGTTTGTCTGTGTCTTTTGTAATGTTTCTATCTCTGCTGCCTAATCTTAAATAGGTACGCACATGGCCTGGCCCAACAAGGTCTCACTCATGTCAGATTTGGCCCTCATAACAAATGAGTTTGACAACCCTGATCTAGCTTCTGCTTAAAAAAACATGCAAAGGGGAGCCCACCACCTCCCGAGCATCCGCTTTAGTATCTGCTGTTACTGTTTTAAATCCAGTTCCTCTTGCTCGCTTACCTAGTAAAGCAAATTAGAGTCAGACTCCCATGAGCCTGCCTCTACGCTATGCCTGGGCACAGCTCTGGTTCGAGCTCTGGCAGGCCTCCAGAGGGCTGCATTATGAGCCGCAGACCTCCCTGCCCTCGGAAATGGGACTCGCTGCACAGCTGGTCCTGAAGCAGGAACCTCCAGGCTAGAGGACTCGTAGAGTCATAGAATCACAGAGTTGGACGGGATCCCCCAGGGTCATCTAGTCCGACCTCCTGTACATTGCAGGAAATTCACAGGTACTACGTATACCCCCTGTGATCCCCTGGCCAAGTTGGCCTGGGGGGAAAAAAATCTTGCCTGACCCCAAAGTGGCAAACAGAATTTCCCTTGGCATATAAGGGTTCATGAGAACTAAGCACAGATGCAGTCCTTCCTGCCCTCTTTCTCATGAGCCACCTAATTCACAGAATCAGCATTGCTGTCAGGTGGCCATCTAGCCTCTGTTTAAAAGAGAGCCCATCGCCTCCCAAGGAAGCTGGTTCTACTGAGGGACTGCTCTGTCAGGAAGTTCTTCTTAACGTTTTTGTCAAAAACTCTTCTGATTAAATTTCAACCCGTTGGCTCTGGTCCTGCCTTCTGGGGAAACAGAAAACAACTCTGCACCATCTTCTATATGGCAGGCCTACATAGTTGAAGAAGGTGATCATATCACCTCTTAGCCATCTGCATGGTTATTGGATGGGGGAGACTTGTCTTAGCAGTAGTATGTGCGAAAAGGATCTAGGAGTCTTAGTGGATCATACGCTGAACATGAGTCAACAGTGCAATGCGGCGCCTAAAAAGGGAAATGCAATTTTGGGCTGTATCAACAGAAGTATAGTGTCCAGATCATGTCATATGATGGTATCGCTTTACTCTGCTCTGGTAAGACCTCACCTGGAGTATTGTGTTCAGTTTTGGGCATCACATTTTAAGAAGGATATAGACAAGCTGGAATGGGTCCAGGAGGGCGACAAAGATGGTGAGGGGTCTGGAGGCCAAGTCCTATGAGGAAAGGTTGAAGGAGCTGGGGGTGTTTAGCCTGGAGAGGAGGCGGCTGAGAGGTGATAGGATCACCATCTTCAAGTACTTGGAGGGCTGTCCTATAGAGGATGGTGTGGAATTGTTTTCTGTGGCCCCCGGAAGGTAGGACCAGAACCATTGGGTTGAAATTAAATCCAAAGAGTTTCCAGCTCAACATTAGGAAGAACTTCCTGACTGTTAGAGCGATTCCTCAGTAGAACAGGCTTCCTCGGGAGGTGGTGGGCTCTCCTTCCTTGGAGGTTTTTAAACAGAGGCTAGATGGCCATCTGACATCAATGATCATCCTGTGAATTTAGGGGGAGGTGTTTGTGAATTTCCTGCATTGTGCAGGGGGTTGGACTAGATGACCCTGGAGGTCCCTTCCAACTCTATGATTCTATGATCTCCTCTCCAAGCTAAACATACCCATCTCCTTCAACCTTTCCTCATAGGACATAGTCTCCAGACCCCTCTCTGTCTTCGTTGCCCTCCTCTGAACACATTCCAGCTTATCTATATCCTTCCTAAATTGTGGTGCCGAAAACCAAATGCAATACTCCAAGTGAGGTCTAAGCAGAACAGAGCAAAGCGATACCATCACCTCGCTTGATCTGGATACTACCCGTTCAAGGCTGGGAGGCCGGGATTTAATGTTGTGTGCTTCCTGGAACTGTGACTTCGGATGTCCTCTCCAGGCCATAGAGGCGCTGGGGCAATGTGGTGCCCCTCTTGATTGGCCTTCTGCTTCTTGCCTTCTCTCCCAGCGCGGCTGCCGCAGCACCAGGCTACCGCTTCTGGCTTCCCCATTTGGCTGGCTCTCAGTTCTAGCAGCCAGGCGCCACGTCCCTTGGCTGGAGAAGACACCCTTCGGGGACAGCAAAAGCCCAACATTTTCAGACAAAATAGCTGCAGTAGAACAGCTGCATTTGAGTCCAGTGGCACCTAAGATACCGACAAGATATCTGATCTGGGGAAGGGAGCTTTTGACTCTTGAAAACTTGCACTCTCAAAATCTTGTTGGTTTCTGCGATGTTGCTGGAATGGAATCCAAGCCCAACAGAGAAGCTGCAGTCAGTTTGGGGGCAGGGGGAGGCGGGTATTGGTGACGGGGACACAGAAATTGTCCCAAAGTTCTAGAGCTTGCTTAATGTAAGAGCCACATCGCATGCATTTGAGATGTTCAAAAGCCACAAGACATGAACGTCATGTTTGAGAGCTGCAAGACGGGAAGGAAGGGAAGGTAGATGGGGAGGGAGGGAGAGGTAGAAAGAAAATAACTTGAATTTTAAATGCATTCTGCGGCTGACTTGCCTTGGAGAAGTGATTGAAAGAGGCAAGCCAGCCAGCAGGGCGGTGGGGGCTCCAAGAGCCACAGTTTGGGTGCCCCTGGTCTAGAGCTTGGTAACTCAGCTGCCTGGCTGGAGAAAGGCACAGGGGAAGGGCAAACCCTGTGTCAAACGTCTCCTACCAGTTCTCACGCTGCTCCCGTTTGTTCCAGCGCAAACGAGTTTTGCTCAGTGGATTGTGCCCCTGCTAATTAGCGCGCGTGGGCAGGTGGCACGCATTTACACTTTCCACGTCAGTTGTCAGCACGTCTCGAGCCAGTTCTGCCTTTTCGCAGCCCCGTTCCCTCGTTGCAAGCGTGGATGTGTGTGTTTATGTGTGGTCGGGAAAGAAACAGGTTGAGAGGACGCCTGACTTCCATGTGCCTTTCTCTCCTCCCCCCCCCCCCTCCCCCCAATCACAGGAAAATACCTACGACAAAAGCGAATAGACTTCCAGCTGCCCTACGATATTCTCTGGCAATGGAAACATAACCAGGTACAGGACCAGAAATTAAATGTTACAAGATGGCACGGTCGTGTTCTCGAGATACCAAGGAAGAGCTGAACGGCTTACTTTTCGGCTACGTTGGTGTTTGCTGTGCAGCTTTTGCTGATGGTAGCAGCCGGAGTGGAGTGGGGGGGGGGGGGAGAGGAATCCTTGTATATGTATTTAATGCAGACAATTTCTATTCCCTTCCTTCCCCCACCCCCCTTCTCCACAACCTTGCAAAATAGCAGCCGCTCACCTCTCAGGAAGCATCCGCCCTTAATCCTACTGGGGACTTTTATTCTGGTAGCGCTCTTGGCTTCTTCTGCAGGGATCTTGTGTTTTTTGTGGGGGTTTTTTTTTTGACACGCCTCTGGAGAATTCAGATGTTCTGCCAACAGCACTGAAAAATTTCAGACCTTATTTTTCTTGGACCCGGTCCCAGGCAGAATGGGGTTTTTATTTTTATTTCTCTCCCCCCCCCCCCTTTTCCCACTTAGAAGCTGAAGTTTTTTTGGACAAGAAGGAAAGCAGGGAACAGTCTCCGTCTCCCGTGCTCTTTATAACGAGCTTTCATTTGTCTGTGCGCAAGTCTAAAAATAGGGCGGCATTTCGCCCGACAAAAAGGTTCCCTCCGAAAGAGGTAGCGGTGGGATTTGACTAGGAGGGGAGGGGAGTCGTTCAGTTCCTGTGGTACTAGGGGAAATGAACTCTGGAAGGTGGTCTTCCTTTGCACATTTTGGTTATTTTTTTTAAGAAAATCAGAGAAGCCATGATGGATCAGGCCAATGGCCCATCCAGTCCAACACTCTGTGTCCCACAGTGGCCAAAAGAACATAAGAGAAGCCATGTTGGATCAGGCCAATGGCCCATCCAGTCCAACACTCTGTGTCACACAGTGGCCAAAAAACCCAGGTGCCATCAGGAGGTCCACCAGTGGGGCCAGGACACTAGAAGCCCTCCAACTATTGCCCTCCCAAGCACCAAGAATACAGAGCATCACTGCCCCAGACAGAGAGTTCCATCTCTACCCTGTGGCCCATAGCCACTGATGGACCTCTGCTCCATATGTTTATTCAATCCCCTCTTGAAGCTGTCTCTGCTTGTAGCTGCTGCCACCTCCTTTGGCAGTGAATTCCATGTGTTAATCACCCTTTGGGTGAAGAAAGACTTCCTTTTATCCATTCTAACCCGACTGCTCAGCAATTTCATGGAGTGCCCACAAGTTCTCGTACTGTGAAAGGTACGAGGAGAAAAGTACTTCTTTCCCTACCTTCTCTGTCCCGTGCATAATCTTGTAAACCTCTCTCATGTCACCCTGCAGTCAACATTTCTCCAAGCTAAAAAGCCCCAAGCGTTTTCACCTTTTTCATTTTTTAAAGGACGATGCTTCTCGGCCCATTGTGTATACACCCACTCCTATCTTTCACTATCCTCTGCATGCCTCCCAACTTCAGTCCTGGGCATTTCCAGTTAAAAGGCAGATAGGGGAAAGGACCTTTTCTCTTACCGAAGCCCCAGGAGCTGCTGCCTATCAGAACAGACTGCACTGGACTAGGTGAACTTATGATATGACTTGGTATAAAGCAGTTTCACATGTTGCCAGTGTGGTCAAAGTGTCCCAGCTAGGCTCTAAAAGATGATGATGATATTGGATTTATATCTTGCCCTCCATTCCTTATCTCAGAGTCTCAGAGTGGCTCACAGTCTCCTTTACCTTCCTCTCCCACAACAGACACCCTGTGAGGTGGGCGGGGCTGAGAGGGCTCTCACAGCAGTTGCAAGTGGAGGAGTGGGGAATCAAACCCCGTTCTCCAAGATAAGAGTCCGCACACTTCACCACAACACCAAACTGGCTCTCTGACTCAGGTTCAAATCCCCATGTTGCCACAGAAGCTTGCAGGGGTGACCTTGGGCCAGGCATGATATTCTCTCAGCCTAAATTGCTTCATAGAGAATAAAATGGAGTAGGGGGGCATTAGCCATTTGGGAGAGAAATGCCAGGATGTGAATGAAGTAAATAAATGAGTATGGTCAGGGTTGTTTTTTTTTTTGTAGCAGGAACTCCTTTGCATATTAGGCCACGTCCCCCTGATATAGCCAGTCACCCAAGAGCTTACAGGGCTCTTTAGTACAAAGCCTCCTGTAAGTTCCAGGAGGATTGGCTACATCAGGGGGGGCGTGGCCTAATATGGAGAGCCAGATTGGCATAGTGGTTAAGTGCGTGCGGACTCTTATCTGGGAGAACCGGGTTTGATTCCCCACTCCTCCACTTGCACCTGCTGGAATGGCCTTGGGTTAGCCATAGCTCTGGCAGAGGTTGTCCTTGAAAGGGCAGCTGCTGTGAGAGCACAACAGGGTGTCTGTTGTGGTGGGGAGAAGATATAGGAGATTGTAAGCCACTCTGAGTCTCTGATTCCAAGAGAAGGGCGGGGTATAAATCTGCAGTCTTCTATGCAAAGGCGTTCCTGCTACAAAAAAACGCCCTGAGTACGGTTAGATACAGAAGGGCCTGCTACAGTGGCTGAGTGTCTGCCTTTGCATGTGCACAGTCCTTGGTTCAAGTCCCAGGCATCTCCAGTTCAAAGGATCTCCCGCAGCCTGTGCAGGGAAGGAGGAGGCACACCCATGAAGTTTATACAGACAGACTCAGATGATGGTTCCATGTAGGAGACTACTCTTGTTTTGACCAGTGGAAGCTTTCTGGATGCCCTCCATGCAGCAACTGGAGACACTGGATTTATATTCCGCCCTCCACCCTGAATCTCAGAGCGGCTCACAATCTCCTCTACCTTCCTCCCCCACAACAGACACCCTGTGAGGTGGGTGGGGCTGAGAGGACTCTCACAGCAGCTGCCCTTTCAAGGACAGAGCTATGGCTGACCCAAGGCCATTCCAGCAGCTGCAAGTGGAGTAGTGGGGAATCAAACCCAGTTCTCCCAGATAAGAGTCTGCACACTTAACCACTACACCAAACTGGAGATCTCGCGCTATTACACTTGATCTCCAGATGACCCAGATCAGTTTCCCCGGAGAAAATAGCTGCTTTGGAGGGTGGACTCTGTGGCATTTCACTCTGCTCCCTTCCTTTCCCCTCCCCAAACCCCAGTCGTCCCCCCCCCCTTCCCAAATCTCCCAAGTATTTACCAACCCTATTTCTGGGCTCTCAAGCAGGGAAGGGTCTCTCCCACCCCTGATATTGGAGATCCTTATAACTGGAGATTAAATGGGGGAATCCTGTAAATTTCAAAATGTGTGTCTGACCACTGAGCTCCTGTTGGTTCATCTAACCCAGTGTTGCCTGCACTGACTGGCAGCAGCTTCCCAAGGTCTTGGGTGCAAGTTCTGGCAGCAGCAGCTCTCTCCTGGGCATTAGACAGAGGAACATCATTCTCCCATAGAGCTCTGATGGAGCAAAAGCTGCCCCTAAAGCCCTTCTTTATTCTGTTATGCAGGAATCGAAACATTTCCTTACGGAAAAAGATGAGTAGCTTTCCTTTATTCCCTCCTGGAGAGTGTCTCTTTAGCTGCTGTGTAAAAGGAACTTTTTTTCTTTTTTCTCTCTCTTTCTCCAGCTGTATAAGAAGCCGGATGTCCCGCTTTACAAGAAAATCCGTTCCAGTAAGTTTGTAGAACTCCGAGCTTTGGTGGTCCCCCCCCCACCTTTGGTTTGTAGAACTCTGAGCTTTGTGGTCCCCCACTTAAAGAACATAAGAGAAGCCATGTTGGATCAGGCCAGTGCCCCATCCAGTCCAACGCTCCGTGTCACACAGTGGCCAAAAAACCCCAAGTGCCATCAGGAGGTCCACCAGTGGGGCCAGGACACTAGAAGCCCTCCCAAGCACCAAGAATACAGAGCATCACTGCCCCAGACAGAGTTCCAACAATGCGCTGAGGCTAAGAGCCACTGATGGACCTCTGCTCCATATGTTTATCCAGTGCTTAACAACTTGCATTGTCTTCCCACTAATGATTTTGACCACACTCCACTTTGACCTCCTGAGGGTCCTCCCGTTTTTTCAGTCCCCTTCCTCGGCATTTCCTCCTGAGCAGGACAAGCCAGCTGCCTTGTAAATCAGTAGGCTCCGTTCCAGAAATTGATTTCAGGTTTTTGTTGTTGTTGCTGTTCTTGCCTTCCGATGACCTGCAGATGTTTATGTGGATGTGAAACCTCTTTCTGGATACGAGGCCACCACCTGTAACTGCAAGAAACCCGAAGACGGGAACAAGAAGGGCTGCATGGACGACTGTTTGAACAGGTAAGACAGCTGCAAGCGAAACAGGAAAGCACTGCAACTGGGTGTCTCCTCGCATTAAAAAGTCTCCACAAATAGGAAAGAAGCATGTTTGGGAGAGTCATAGAACTGGGCTGTAAATCCTGAAATTTTCCTCTCAGACTGGTAGAAGTTGTATGCCTCCTCTGATAAAGAACACAAGAACATAAAGAGAAGCCATGTTGGATCAGACCAGTGGCCCATCCAGTCCAACCCTCTGTGTCTCACAGTGGCCAAAACCCAGGTGCCATCAAGAGGTTTGCCAGCAGGGTCAGAACTCCAGAAGCCCTCCCACTCTTGCCCCCCCACCAAGCACCAAGAATACAGAGCCCCAGACAGAGTGTTCCATCTGCACCTTATGGCTAATAGCCACTGATGGACCTCTGTTCTTAAGAACATCAGAGAAGCCATGGTGGGTCAGGCCAATGGCCCATCCAGTCCAACACTCTGTGTCACACTGGCCATAAGAACATAAGAGAAGCCATGCTGGATCAGGCCAGTGGCCCATCCAGTCCAACACTCTGGGTCACACAGTGGCCATAAGAACATAAGAGAAGCCATGTTGGATCAGGCCAATGGCCCATCCAGTCCAACACTCTGGGTCACACAGTGGCCATAAGAACATAAGAGAAGCCACGTTGGGTCAGGCCAATGGCCCATCCAGTCCAACACTCTGTGTCACGCAGTGGCCATAAGAACATAAGAGAAGCCATGTTGGATCAGACCAGTGGCCCATCCAGTCCAACCCTCTGTGTCACACAGTGGCCAAAACCCAGGTGCCATCAAGAGGTTCGCCAGCAGGATCAGAACTCCAGAAGCCCTCCCACTCTTGCCCCCCCACCAAGCACCAAGAATACAGAGCCCCAGACAGAGTGTTCCATCTGCACCTTATGGCTAATAGCCACTGATGGACCTCTGTTCTTAAGAACATCAGAGAAACCATGGTGGGTCAGGCCAATGGCCCATCCAGTCCAACACACTGTCACACAGTGGCCAAAACCCAGGTGCCATCAGGAGGTCCACCAGTGGGGCCAAACTCCAGAAGCCTTCCCACTGTGGTCCCTCCCCCCCCCCCCTCGAGCACTAAGAAATCAAGAGTATCGCTGCCCCAGACGGAGCGTTCCATCTGTCCCTTGTATCTAATAGCTGCTGATGGACTGCTGCTCCATATTGGGGAGGGACGGTGGCTCAGTGGTAGAGCATCTGCTTGGGAAGCAGAAGGTGCCAGGTTCAATCCCCGGCATCTCCAAAAAAGGGTCCAGGCAAATAGGTGTGAAAAACCTCAGCTTGAGACCCTGGAGAGCCGCTGCCAGTCTGAGAAGACAATACTGACTTCGATGGACCAAGGGTCTGATTCAGTATAAGGCAGCTTCATATGTTCATATGTATGTTCATATTGTCCAATCCAGTTCCACATCTTAGTCCCTCTTTGGGTGAAGAAGTATTTTCTTTGATCTGTCCTCAGCCTCCTGTTCATTTATTTCATTGAGTGCCCACGTGTTCTTGTGTTGTGGGAAAGGGAGAAAAGTAATCCCCACTCTGCCTTGGAAGACCTTGGTGGGTGACCTTGGGCCAGTCACACATTCTTAGCCTAAGAAGAAGACCACTGCGGATTTATAACCTGCCCTTCTCTCAGAATCCGAGACTCAGAGCGGCTTCCGATCTCCTATATCTTCTCCCCCCACAACAGACACCCTGTGAGGTGGGCGGGGCTGAGAGAGCTCCCCCAGAAGCTGCCCTTTCAAGGGCTACTCTGCAAGAGCTATGGCTGATCCAAGGCCATTCCAGCAGCTGCAAGTGGAGGAGCAGGGAATCAAACCTGGTTCTCCCAGATAAGAGTCCGCACACTTAACCACTACACCAAATCCACCTCACAGGATTGTTGTGAGAATGCAGTGGAGGAGAGGAGAATTACATAAACCATTTTTTGTCCCCATTGGGGAGAAAAGTGGGGGAAAGAATTAAATAATTTTTTTAAAAGATAAGTCGTGGGGAGCTTAGAGTGATTAAAGTGCCACAATATTTTCTTCTGTTGACAATATCAAGATATAGCATGGCAATAACGTTAGCACCCTCGAATATGTTGCCGTCTGCAGTTTTAATGGAAAGGTGCCTGGGTATACCGTTTTCTGATGGAACAGAGTTTGAGTACAACAGCACTTTTAAGACCAACGAAGTTTTATCCTGGGTGTAAACTTTCATGTGCGTGCACGCTACTTCGGAAAGCTTATACCCAAAATTAAATGTCGTTGGTCTTAAAAGGTGCCACAGGACACAAACTTTGTTCTGTTCCTTCAGACCAACAAGGCTAATCGCCTGAATCCAGATCTTATTTTGTTTACCAAGTATTTTTTTTCAGTTTTCCTAATAGGAAAAAATAATTCTAAGGACCATAAGAGAAGCCATGTTGGATCAGGCCAGTGGCCCATCCAGTCCAACACTCTGTGTCACACAGTGGCCATAAGAACATAAGAGAAGCCATGTTGGATCAGGCCAATGGCCCATCCAGCCCAACACTCTGTGTCACACAGTGGCCATAAGAACATAAGAGAAGCCATGTTGGATCAGGCCAGTGGCCCATCCAGCCCAACACTGTGTCACACAGTGGCTATAAGAACATAAGAGAAGCCATGTTGGATCAGGCCAGTGGCCCATCCAGTCCAACACTCTGTGTCACACAGTGGCCATAAGAACATAAGAGAAGCCATGTTGGATCAGGCCAATGGCCCATCCAGTCCAACACTCTGTGTCACACAGTGGCCATAAGAACATAAGAGAAGCCATGTTGGATCAGGCCAATGGCCCATCCAGCCCAACACTCTGTGTCACACAGTGGCCATAAGAACATAAGAGAAGCCATGTTGAATCAGGCCAATGGCCCATCCAGTCCAACACTCTGTGTCACACAGTGGCCATAAGAACATAAGAGAAGCCATGTTGGATCAGGCCAATGGCCCATCCAGTCCAACACTCTGTGTCACACAGTGGCCAAAAAACCCAGGTGCCATCAGGAGATCCACCAGTGGGGCCAGGATACTAGAACCCCTCCCACTGTTGCCCCTCCCAAGCACCCAGAATACAGAGCATCACTTGCTCCAGACAGAGAGTTCCAACAATATGCTGTGGCTAAAAGCCACTGATAGACCTCTGGAAAAGATAAAAACAGTGGAGCGGTGGAAAAGGTAAAAACAAGGCGCCCTGGGAAGTATTTTTTTCTATCTTTTGCAATGAATTGAAATGCTTTTTCAAGATAAGGTTTTATTCATTCAAAAACGTATCCTGTGAAGATCACCGTATTGCCAAAAGGACACTGCTGAGCTGGAAAGAATACAGGGGAGAGTGACTAAGATGATGACGGGGTTGGAGCACTTTCGCTTCGAGAAAAGGCTGAAGTTTAGAAAAGAGACAATTAAGGGTGGACATAATACAGACTTAAGTGGCGCATGGGGTGGAGATAGCGGACAGAGAACTTTTTCTTTTGGTGCCAAAATACGAGAACTTGAGGAGGGCATCCACTGAAGCTGATGGGCAGTAGGTTTAGGACAGACAAAAGGAAATGCTACTTTCCACAGAGAATAATTAAAATATGGAATGCACTGCCAGAGGATGTCATGACGGCCACAGGAATAAACAGCTTTAAAAGGGGATTAGATAGATTCATGGAGGATCAGTCTGTCAGTAGGTACTAGCCATGCTGACTGAGTGGAACTAAGCCTCTGAATCCCAGAGCTGGATTCACTAAGCCTCTGAATCCCAGAGCTAGGAGGCAACCTTGGGGAAGGCCTCGGCCTCTCTGCCCTGTTGTTGGCCCTCCAGAGGAACTGGTTGAGGCCACTGTGTGAGACAAGATGCTGGACTAGATGGACCCTCACTGGTCTGATCCAGCAGGACTCTTCTGAGGTTCTTATGAGGGGAAGGCCTCGGCCTCTCGGCCCTATTGTTGGCCCTCCAGAGGATCTAGTTGAGGCTACTGTGTGAGACAGGATGATGGACAAGATGGTTCCTCACTGGTCTGATCCAGCAGGGCTCTTCTGATATTCTTACCAGGGGAAGGCCTCGGCCTCTCTGCCCTGTTGTTGGCCCTCCGGAGGAACTGGTGGAGGCCACTGTGTGAGACAGGAGGCTGGACTAGATGGACTCTCACTGGTCTGATCCAGCAGGGCTCTTCTGATGTTCTTGTGAGGGGAAGGCCTCGGTCTCTCTGCCCTGTTGTTGCCTCTCCAGAGGAACTGGTTGAGGCCACTGAGTGAGACAGGATGCTGGACTAGATGGACTCTCACTGGTCTGATCCAGCAGGGCTCTTCTGATGTTCTTGTGAGGGGAAGGCCTCCGCCTCTCTGCCCTGTTTCAGGCCCTCCAGAGGAACTGGTTGAGGCCACTGTGTGAGACAGGTTGCTGGACTAGATGGACCACTGGTCTGATCCAGCAGGGCTCTTCTGATGTTCTTTAACTTGTAAACATTGCGTTTCATGTCTAAAGCATTACATTACATTCCATTCGGTAAGAAAGCAGTGCATATATTTTCATTTCCCCCAAAACTTCTTTTCCCCACAAAAAAACATTCCCTCCCCTCCATGGTTTCAAAATCTCTGCAACGTTTACATCTCTGTTCCGAGACACATGCACACCAATGTGAAGTGCTATACTTCAGCCCATGTTATTCTTTTAGTGAATGAAAAGGGGAGATTAGAGAGAAAAATGACCCCGAGGAAAAGGGCTAAGCAGTTGATCTTCATGAGACTCCACCTGGCAAGCGTGATTTTGGCTTTATTATTAGAAACAAAGAACAAGCGCAGAAAAACAACAACTGGAGTTTAGAGCAGAGTTTAGTTGGAGCCTCAGTGTGAGCTTAATGCATGTTTGCATTTTAAGATATTTATAGCTTTCCCAAAATTGTGGCTTTACCATGGGGTTAAAAATTCCACAGATGAGCAAAACAAATAGAATTCAGGAGTTTGTCCTAAAATACCAGCCAAAGCGTCCTTGCTAATAGGAGCAGCAATACTAAATCCCAAATTAAATTTCTGAGGTTCATAGAAAATATATGCCAGTAGCAATAACATCGTTAAAACAGCATCTCCCAAAACAGCAGATCAATAATAAAAGCATCAGAGGTATTCGCAGAAACAGGGCAAATGTAATATTTAAGCTTGTTGGGAAAGTGATCTGTCCACAGCGGGGAGCCTGTGAATGTGCAGGCGGCCTTTCCCATCTCCAACCTGTCACTTCCCCATCTTGCCGCTTTCAGGATGATCTTTGCCGAGTGCTCGCCCAACACATGCCCTTGCGGGGAGCAGTGCTGCAACCAGCGGATCCAGAGGCATGAATGGGTGCAGTGCTTGGAGCGCTTCCGGGCTGAGGAGAAGGGCTGGGGCATCCGCACGAAAGAGCCCCTGAAAGCCGGGCAGTTCATCATCGAGTACTTGGGGGAAGTGGTCAGCGAGCAGGAGTTCAGGTAAGGGCATGGCTTTTTTCGAGCAGGAATGCAGTTCCGGCTGGCTTGGCAAAGGGGGGTGTGGCCTAATATGCAAATGAGTTCCAGCTGGGCTCTCCCTACAAAACAGCCCCATGCAAAAACTGGTGGCATCAGAGGTGTGGCCTAATATGCAAATGAGTTCCTGCTGGACTTAAACATCAAAATAGGCCCACGCAAAACAATGTTGGCACCAGGGGGTGTGGCCTAATATGCAAACGAGTTCCTGCCAGGCTTTCCCCACAAAATAGCCCATGCAGACCAATGGCGGCATAGGGGTGTGGCCTAATATGCAAATGAGTTCCTGCTGGGTTCCCCTTACAAAATAGCCCTGCTCAAAACAATGGTGTCATCAGGGGGTGTGGCCTAATATGCAAATGAGTTCCTGCTGGGCTTTCCCTACAAAATAGCCCCATGCAAAACTGGTGGCATCGGGGTGTGTGGCCTAATACGCAAATGAGTTCCTGCTGGGGTTTTTCTACAAAGAAAGCCCTGGGTATGGGGGTCGGGGCGGGGAAGACTGCTCCCGGAACAGTTCTGAAGATGAGCGAGACCCTCCCTCAAGAAAGGATGGGGCGAAGAGTCTGCCAGCCCTGCCGCTGAGGATTCTCTTCCCACGACCCTCCCCCCAGGAACCGGATGATCGAGCAGTACCACAACCACAGCGATCACTACTGCCTCAACCTCGATAGTGGGATGGTGATCGACAGCTATCGCATGGGCAACGAGGCCCGCTTCATCAATCACAGCTGCAACCCGAATTGCGAGATGCAGAAATGGTAAGCACGGAAAGAGCATGGGGGGGAGGGGCATATTTGCTTGGGAATAGCGATGCAGTCCCCCCATTGGCATTTCTGGAGGTGAGTCAGCACGTCTCAGCCTCAAGCTTGTCTTGCAGAGGAAGGCTAAACTCCTTTATTTTATTCATTTACTTTATATATAGTCCACTTTTCATACTTGGACTCAAGGGGGAATTGTACAGCCAATACAGTTGACTGAGGACTAAAAGCCAGATTTGAGCCTAGGCAGATCTGACGAAGGGAACTCTGATTCTCAAAAGCTTACACCCGAGGAATCTTGTTGATCTCAAAGGTGCCACTGGATCCAAATCTACTCTTCTGTTGCAGAATCACTCCCTGAAACTATTTCCCTAGAGCAGGGGTGTCAGACTCATTTGTTATGTGGGCCGGATTTGACATAAATGAGATCTTGTCAGGCCGGGCCTTGTGTGTCTGTCATAAAATGTAATGCCAGGTAGCAGAGATTAAAACTTTATAAAGGACAGAGACAAACACAAAGATTGTTTTAAAGCTTATAATAAAACATGCTTAAAACATTAGCACTTGCTGGTCTTAAGGGTGCTTTCTTTGTATCTCTCCCGTGCGATCCAGGGAACTGGGCAAAGGAAGCTCTGTCTCTTTCCTTTCTTCCCCAGGGAACGGGGAGAGCCTCAGGCAATAGAAGGAAGAGAGGCTTGGCTCAGTAGCTCTGCTGTGCGATTGAGAGACCCTGGCAAAGCAAGCTATCCCTTCCCCCCAAGGAAGGAGCCTCAGCCTATCGAGAAAATAGAGGCTTTGCTCTGTAGCTCCTGTGCAGTTGAGGAAGCCTGGCAAAGCAAACTGTGATGCAGAAGGGAACAAGAGAGGGAGATGGAAACAGATGACAGCCAGTTGCTTGGGGATCTGATAGGAACCTTTGGGGGCCTGATTTAGCCCCTGGGCTGTATGTTTGACACCCCTGCCATAGAGGACTAAGTTAGAGTGGCCAGATGTATATCCTTTTTTTAGAGACCATGTCCTCTTTTTTTTGGTGTCCACCTTCTTTTAGCCTCTTTTTAAAAAAAAAAACTGATGAAAATGTCCTCTTTTGGGGCTGGAAGACTAGGAATATTCCTAGTTAGTAGCAATTATCACAGCTTAAATAGCAGGGTTATTTAAAGTGAGAATTGTCATCGTGATCGCTAGTTAGGAAATACGTCCTTTTTTTCCTTTTCAAAATATGGCAACTCTGGCTAAGTAGGCACAAAGAGGTCAAGCTCACGGCTGGGCCAGGGAATGAACCATGGGCCAGCAGCAGAGCATCCATGTTGTGCGCAGAATACAGTCCCCGACTCGAGTGGGTCTCAGATCCCAGGGAAGCCGGTCTTAGGAAGGGCCCTTCTTGGCCTACTAGTCAGGAGCCCCTGCCAGGCATAGCAGATGGTTCTGTTCTGAATGGACTGCTGGTCTTGACACGGCAGACGACAACTGCACCACAACTCCCAGCCCTATTTCCCTACCACCTCCTCCATGTAATGATTGTCAGACTACGTACTCCATGCGTATGCATTCGTAGAAACAAAGCTAGAAGGGATCCCAAGGATCATTTAGTCCAGCCCCCAGCACAGTGTAGGAAATTCACAGCGACATCCTGCCCCCCACGCCTTCCCCTCATGAGAACATCAGAAGAGCCCTGCTGGATCAGACCAGTGAGGGTCCATCTAATCCAGCCTCCTGTCTCACACAGTGGCCACAACCAGTTCCTCTGAAAGGCCAACAGCAGGGCAGAAAGGCTGAAGCCTTCCCCTCATAAGAACATCAGAAGAGTCCTGCTGGTTCAGACCAGTGAGGGTCCATCTAGTCCAGCCTCCTGCCTCACACAGTGGCCTCAACCAGTTCCTCTGGAGGGCCAACAACAGGGCAGAGAGGCCGAGGCCTTCCCCTCATGAGAACATCAGAAGAGCCCTGCTGGATCAGACCAGTGAGGGTCCATCTAGTCCAGCATCCTGTCTCACACAGTGGCCTCAATCAGTTCCTCTGGAGGGCCAACAACAGGGCAGAGAGGCCGAGGCCTTCCCCTCATAAGAACATCAGAAGAGCCCTGCTGGATCAGACTAGTGAGGGTCCATCAAGTCTAACATCCTGCCTCACACAGTGGCCTCAACCAGTTCCTCTGGAGGGCCAACAACAGGGCAGAGAGGTCGAGGCCTTCCCCTCATAAGAACATCAGAAGAGCCCTGCTGGATCAGACCAGTGAGGGTCCATCTAGTCCAACATTCTCTCTCACACACTGGCCAACAATTCCTCTGAAGGGCCAACAGAGGCCTTCCTCTAATGTTGCCTCCTGGCTCTGGGGTTCAGAGGATTAGCCGTTCGGAATGTGGAGATTCCCCTCAGTCATCATGGCTAGTACCCACGGATAGACCTATCCTCCATGAATCTATCTAATCCCCTTTTAAAGTGTCTTAACGCCCCAAACTGCAGCAGAGATACAGAACAAAGACTGAACAAGAGTCGAGTCCAGACCCATGAATTTTTCCAAGGCCATACGCATTAGAATCATAGACTCATAGAGATGGAAGGGGGGGGGGCCTCCAGGGTCGTGTAGTCCAACCCCGTGCACAAATGCAGGAATTTCATAGATGCCTCCCCCTAAATTCGCAGGGTTAGCATTGTCAGATGACCATCTAGCCTCTGTTTAAAAGCATTGGAGAGCCAAAGCTCCCTTCGTCAAATACCTGTATCAGTTTGCACCTGTGTGAGGTCTATTTATTTATTTAGTAGGCTTACATTCCGCTCAGGGCGGATTACAACATAGAGTAGTAACAAAAACCTACAATTCAGAGTTAAAACAATACATTAAAATTAAACAAGTAGAAACAATGAAAACAATAAAGTGCACCACAGGCGGGAAGGACACATCATACAGGATAAGCAGTTATAGGCCCAGATTAAATGATGGTCGTAATAGCAGGGATAGCACTGTAGTAAGACGCAATGTCGCTACAAGGGAGGCCAACTGATGGAATAATAGCTGGAATAGGACGCCCGCTGCCTCAGCCAGAAGCCCGGTGAAATAACTCCGTCTTGCAGGCCCTGTGAAATGGCAGCAGCTCAGGTAGGGCCCAGATCTCCATAGGGAGCTGATTCTACCAGGCAGGGGCCAGGGCTAAAAAGGCCCTGACCCTGGTCAAGGCAAGTTGGATGTCCTTTGGGCCAGGGGTGGTCAGGAGGTGTTGCATAGCCAGTTGCGACGACCTCCGGGGCGTATATGGGGTTGATGGCTTTCCACTCTCTGCACCTGCATGTGGTCGTTTCAGATGGGTAGCCCATCTGAGTGGGTCTGCAGTAGAGGAGCTAAATTTAAGTCCAGTAGCACCTTAGATAGAGCCCAAGAAGATCTCCAGGGTGGGAGCTTCCGAGAGCTAAAGGTCCTCTCGTCCGAGGGCAGGTCTGCAGTCAAGGCGGACTATGATGGGCGCTTCCTCCTTCCAAGCCCTCCTCTAGTTCAGGCTGCCCCCGTGCTGCGTTACCAGAGCTCCCTCCTCCCTGCAGGTCCGTCAACGGAGTCTACCGGATCGGGCTGTATGCGCTGAAGGACATGCCCGCTGGCACCGAGCTAACGTACGACTACAACTTTCATTCCTTCAATGTGGAAAAGCAGGTGAGGGGGCATCTTGGTGGTGTCAGAAAAGTTTGGTTTGGTTTCTAAACCCAATGCAAAAATTGCTCACGGCCACAATAGCTGAAAATGAATCCCTGTTCCCTCTAAGCTGCAGAGCCTTGTGAGCAAAAATTCTACTTTGTGTATTAAAGTTGTGAGCGACTGTGCTCTGGGGCCATTTTTCCTGAGCTAAGACAAAAATGTGTGAGCCTCAGCTTAGAGGGGAAACTGACGCATGTGTTAAAGAGCAATGCATGAAATTCTGACATGGTTTACCATAGGTTACAATTCCATTCCCATATAATAATTCCTTGCAGACTTTTTTGAGTCTGCAAGGAATTATTATATATCGCAACCCATTGTTTACAGTGTCAGAATTTCATGCATTGCTCTTTAGCACATTCCAATATATTATTTTATATTTTCAGCTATTGCGGCCGTGAGCAATTTTTGCATCGTGTTTGTTTCCAGTTGCACAGTTTCCTCTGTTTGCTCGTTTGTTTCTAAACCCTTCATCCACTTATTCTGTGTTGGTGGGGAATCGGTTGTGAGTTCTTTGTTCCTTGAGCCTTCACATGGAGGTGCAGAGAAACAGCATTGAAAAGAGGGGGGTGGGGAATGAGCAAGTCTGTTGTGTTTGTTGAGAAGTTGCCAGCCAGGGGGCAGGTAGCTATTTTAGGAAGATAATTCTTCATGCTTCTGTTGCCTGGATAAGGAAGGCGGTTCTCAGTTGACCACCCACAGGGGGTCAAGTTGGCACCTGCGGAGGGCTGGCCAGGGGGGCAAGTTGGCACCTGTGGAGGGCTAGCCAGGGGGGCAAGTTGGCACCTGTGGAGGGCTAGCCAGGGGGGCAGGTTGGCACCTGCGGAGGGCTAGCCAGGGGGGCAAGTTGGCACCTGTGGAGGGCTAGCCAGGGGGTGGTTAGTAGCTTGTTTTTTAACCCTCGTTTCTCCACCCTTTCAGCAACTCTGCAAGTGTGGCTTCGACAAGTGCAGAGGCATCATCGGGGGGAGGAGCCAGCGAGTGAATGGCCTCCTGAGCAAAAGCAACCAGCCGGTCACCTCACAGAGGAGGCCCAGCCGGTCCAAAGAGAAGAGGAAATCCAAGCACAAGTTGAAGAAAAGGGTGAGTGTGGGAACAAGGCTGCCTCGGGTGTTACAGTTAATTAGCCTAACATAAGAACATCAGAGAAGCCATGTTGGATCAGGCCAGTGGCCCATCCAGTCCAACACTCCGTGTCACACAGTGGCCATAAGAACATAAGAGAAGCCATGTTGGATCAGGCCAGTGGCCCATCCAGTCCAACACTGTGTCACACAGTGGCCAAAACCCAGGTGCCATCAGAAGGTCCATCGGTGGAACCAGGACACTAGAAGCCCTCCCACTGTGCCTCCCCCCCAAGCAGCAAGAATACAAAGCATCACTGCCCCAGACAGTTCCATCTATGCATTCTGGCTAATAGCCACTGATGGACGTCTGCTCCATAGGTTTATCCAATCCCTCTTGAAGCTGGCTATGCCTGTAGCTGCCACCACCTCCTGTGGCTGTGAATTCCATGTGTTAATCACCCTTTGGGTGAAGAAGTACTTCCTTTTATCCGTTCTAACCCAGCACTTTGAGTGCCCATGAGTTCTTGTAAGAAAGGGAGAAGAGTACTTCTTTCTCTACCTTCTCTATCCTGCGCATCATCTTGTAAATCTCTTATCATGTCACCCCTGAGCCTAGTTTTAAATAACAACTGTAGGTTGCAGTTGGGATGATGGTTCCAGGGAAAGTGGATCCCACCTCTTCCCTCTATGCTGCTACCTTGATCGAAACCACTTCCGGGTAACGCGTATAGTCATGAAAGATGATCAAAGGCGGATCCCCTTTTTCACCTACTGGTGAGAAGCTGTGGCTGGTTGGCAGAGCATCTGCTCGACATGCAGGCGGCCCCCAGTTCAATCCCTGGCCTCTCCAGTTAAGGATCAGGTAGTAAGTGATGGGAAAGACCTCTGCCTGAGACCCTGGAGAGCCACTGCCAGCTTGCGTAAACAACACAAGCCTCAATGGAGCACCAGTCTGATCCCGTGTAAAGCAGCTTTGTGTATTCATGTGTGTATTGGTGCTAGTAGAAGCCTGGTGGCGGACTGCTTACCAGCAGAGAAAATGTGTGGAAGGTAAACCCCTCTCTAGCACTGTAGCCCTGACCCAATTCACCCGCTGCTGGTTTTCAGGCTCAGCTGTGCATCACGAAATCCAGTCATGGATCCCCCAACACAATGCACGGCTGCCCCTCTTTTTACTTCCATGTGTTCCTCTTGCCACTTGAACGAAAGGACTGAGTTCATGGATGACCAGGGTTGTGTGATCCCCCACCCCAGACTACTTGTTCGAGTAGGCAGTGACCTGAGTAGAGCCCTCTCTAGTACTTCCGGGGTCATATTTGTCTATGACATATTTGTCTATGACTATGGGGGGGGGGGGGTTTGAACCAAACTGCACTGTAAAATCCACATATCCTTCTGCTCAGATTTCTACTGAGAAGCAAGAAACACTGTCTTTTTGCTGCGCAGGAACATTTGAAAGGCTACCCTTCAGATTGCTTAATTAAAAAATTAAAATTAAAAGTAATTAAAGCTTACTGCACCGACCTCTTCCCAAACAAGGAGCTGCCCATGATATACACACAAGAACATAAGAAAAGCCCTGCTGGATCAGACTAATGGTCCATCTAGTCCAGCATCCTGTGACTAACCAGTTCCTCTGGACAGCCAACAACAGGGCATGGAGACTAAACTTTTCCCTGATGTTGCCTCCTGGCTCTGAATGTGGAGGTTCCCCTCAGCCACCAAGGCTGGTAGCCATTGATAGATCTCCAAGAATCTATCTAATCCCCTTTTGAAGCTCTTTATTCTTGTGGCCATCGCTACATCCTCTGGCAGCCAATTCCACATTTTAATCACTATCTGTGGGGAGGGACAGTGGCTCAGTGGTAGAGCATCTGCTTGGGAAGCAGAAGGTCCCAGGTTCAATCCCTGGCATCTCCAAAAAAGGGTCCAGGCAAATAGGTGTGAAAAACCTCAGCTTGAGACCCTGGAGAGCCACTGCCAGTCTGAGAAGACAATACTGACTTGGATGGACCGGGGGTCTGATTCAGTATAAGGCAGCTTCATATGTTCATATATGTTCATATGTTCACAGCGAACACTGCTGCATCCGTTCTAAGAAGTGGCTCTCTTGCTACAATTCTGACTGCATCCTGGCACCACAAGTTGTGGTCCCTGTTTTAAAGCAGCGGTCGGAGAAGGGAGTACAGGGAAAGGTGGGGGGGCAATCGGGGCTTTTTTGTAGCAGGAACTCCTTTGCATATTAAGGCACGCACCCCTGATGTAGCCAATCCTCCAAGAGCTTACAGGGCTCTTATTAAAGGGCCTACTGTAAGCTCCAGGAGGATTGGCTACATCAGAAGTGTGTGTGTGGCCTTAATATGCAAAAGAGCTTCTGCTACAAAAAAAAGCCCTGGGGGGAGTACTTCTCCTCCTTGTCCAAAATTCATCTTGAACATCTTTCCAGTTGGTTGTGCGAAGACCACTCTTGCATTCCCACTCCTATGCCCTGTTGAATACAAATGAAGCACCAGGAAAAGGGTGGGGGGCAGGAAGTACAAGGCAGCTTCACTTTCTGTGCCCCTTCCTGATACTAACACAGCACTCCTGAAACACTCTCCAAAAGTAGCATCTTGTCTGTAGCTGGCCGAGAAGTTCATCGTTTGGCTGGTCGAGATGTGAACTTGGGTGCCCCAGCATTGGAATCCCCACCATCTCGATAACTTGTGTCTCGTTGTCCTGGCTTCTCTCCTCAAAGTGGGTAACGCTTGTTTTCCAGAAGGGTCACACGCACGAGGAGCCCAGCGAAAGTTCCAGCACCCCGACGCGGTTGACTCCACAGCTGCAAATGAAGCCGATGTCCAACAGGGAAAGGTTAGAAGGCTGCCTCCCCTCTGCCCAGCCGTCCCCCTTTTCCTCAGCAACTAGCTAGTATTCCCTTTCTGAATTGACTTTTCTTGGAGCTACATCTCAGGGGATGTGGCCTAACCTGGCCTTACCTTCCCCTGCCGTTTTCCTGTGCTTTTTATATGCGTATTTTGTCCCACTTTGCATACAGTAATTGTCTTCCGATCACAATGGCAGTTAAGAGGAAATGCAGAATGTTTCTTGGGGTGGGGGAAGGAATTCACAGTGGAGCTGCATTCGGCCATAACAGAGGGGTTTCCTGCCTGCTGTTGTATCTCCTCCTGGCTGAGGAAAATCTATTTCCTGGCTTGTCTAGTTGTCACGCCAGTAGAGAATAAATGGCACGTCTGTGTGACTCTATAGATGTCCCGCAACAACAGCTGTATACAAGGCTGCTGGATTCACAGTGTGAGATCTCCAATTCCAGGGCTTTTTTTTGTAGCAGGAACTCCTTTGCATATTAGGCTACACCCCCCCCCTTATGTAGCCAATCCTCCAAGAGCTTACAGCAGGCCCTGTAAGAAGAGCCCTGTAAGCTCTTGGAGGAGTGGCTACATCAGAGGGGTGTAGCCTAATGTGCAAAGGAGTTCCTGCTACAAAAAAAAAAATCCCTGTCCAAGTCCACTTAGGGGATTGAGAAACTATGCAAGAGTCTGAAAAGGTTGACAGAGAAGTTTTTCTCCCATTATAGTGGAACACTTCATAGTCACCCTGTTAAATTAATTGGCAAATGATTCAGAACGGACCTGCTAATTCACAGAATTCTGAGCTTCAGGGAATGGACAGTTACAAAGCTGGGGGAGGGGTAAACACTGGCTTTAAAAGAGGATTACCGCAAATTCATGAAGAAGGAGAGTCCTGTCAGTTGTTATTAGTCACAGTAGCTAAATGAACCCTCCGCTTTCAGTGGCAGTGTACCTCTGAAGCTGGGGGACAACAGCAGCCAGCTCCTATTGTGGGAAATGGGGCTAGATGCCCCTTTGGGGTCTGCTCCAGCAGGATTCCTCTTAAACCTCTTGGAACCGATGTTCCCTCTAAGCTCCAGAGTCCTGTGAGCAAAAATTCTATTTTGTGAGCTGCTGGTTTTTAAGTTGTGAGCGGCTGGCATTAAAGTTGTGAGCTGCTGCGTAACTTATTGTGCTCTGGGGTCATCCTTCCTGAGCTGAGACAAAAATGTGTGAGCTGGAGGCTAAATATCTGAGCTAGCTCACGCTGACTCAGCTTAGGGGGAACACTACTTGGAACACAGAAGGCTTAGCTTCTCTGCCTCTGGAGAAATAACTAACCCTTCTCTCTCCCTTCCCCCCCCCCTTTTGTTTCTAGGAATTTCGTGTTGAAGCATCATGTTTTCTTGGTGCGCAACTGGGAGAAAATCCGGCAGAAGCAGGAGGAAGTCAAACACGCCAGCGACAACCTTCACTCTGCCTCGTTATACACACGCTGGAACGGGATGTGCCGGGATGATGGCAACATAAAATCCGGTGAGGGCCGTGGATGTGAGGAAATGAGAAAGGGGCAGCAGAGGTCCTGGACACGCACACACACCCCTCCTGCCTCAAGTTTCGTTTTTTGATTCAGCCCAGTAGTTTGTAATCCACGCTACGTTTCATCTCCTGGCTGCCCTCAAGTACTCACTCCAGGGGGAAGATAGCCATGGTAGTCTGTGACAGCAAACACAAGCAGCAGTCTCAAACAGGGCGTATAACAGGGATGGCCAAACTTACTTGATGTAAGAGCCACGTAGAATAAATGTCAGATGTTTGAGAGCCGCAAGACAGGAAGGAAGGAAGGCAGATAGATGGGGGGGGGGGAGGAAGAGGTACAAAGAAAGCAGCTTTAACTTTAAAAGCATTCTGCAAGCTGCCAGCTGGCTTGGCTTGGAGAAGTGATTTAAAGAGACAAATGCCTTCTCTGAGCCAGCTGATGGGGCAGGAGGGTCTTCAAGAGCCACACAATGTGTGTGAAAGAGCCACAGTTTGGCCAGCCCCTGACATATAACTTGCATTCCCCCACCTCCCGAGGAAGCCTCTTCCGCTGAGGAACACCCCTGGCAGGACGTACAAGGAAAAAAAATAACTTCTGTGGAAAGTCCCTTTCCTAGAGTAGATTCTTGCTCGCTGGAGGCAAGCGAGCGACCAGGCAAGAGGCCTGAGACCATCCCTTAATCCCAGAGCGTGGCACAAAAGCGCACGATGCGTTAGGGGAGGGACGGTGGCTCAGTGGTAGAGCATCTGCTTGGGAAGTAGAAGGTCCCAGGTTCAATCCCTGACATCTCCAAAAAAGGGTACAGGCAAATAGGTGTGAAAAACCTCAGCTTGAGACCCTGGAGAGCCGCTGTCAGTCTGAGAAGACAATACTGACTTTGATGGACCAAGGGTCTGATTCAGTAGAAGGCAGCTTCATATGTTAGCCTTACCAGCAATAAGCAGCCTGGGGACAGGGTGTTGTGTTCCTGGCAGGAACCCCAGTGTGTGCCACCTCAGTCTCCACAGAATCAGAGTTGGAAGAGACCTGCAGGGTCATCTAATCCAACACCCTGCACAATGCAGGAAATTCACAAGTACCTCTCTTCCACCACCACCCCCCCACACACACACCCAGTGATTCCTGTTCCATGCCCAGAAGATGGCAAAAAACCTCCAGGATTCCTGGCCAAACTAGGTCTGGAGAAAAATTGCTTCCTGACCCCCAAGTGGCAAAGAGCATTTCCCTGGGTGTTTAAGAAATGAGAACTAAGCACAGATGCAATCCTTCCTGTCCTGCTTCCCATGATTTGCTACTGTCAGATGGCCATCTAGCCTCTGTTTGGAAACCTCCAAGGAAGGAGGGCCCCCCACCTCCCGAGGAAGCCTCTTCCACTGAGGAACACCCCTGGCAGGACGTTCTTCCTAATGTTAAGGCCAAAAGCTCCTTGTTAATTTAGTTTCAGTTGGTTCTGGTCCGACCTTCCGGTGCAACAGAAAACAACTCTGCACCGTCCTCTATATGACAGCCTTTTAAGTAATTGGAAAGGATTATCATGTCATCTCTCAGTCGTCTTCTTTCCAGGCCAAACGTATCCAGAAGAAAGGTAGAATATGTGTTTTTCTTTCTTTAGAAAATGTCTGTACTGCATCCCCAGAGAAAGGCTGATAGCAGCTCCCAGCACTTAAAAAGAAGTCAAAACAACAAGCGAGCCGAGAAGTAAATGAATACTTAAATAGAGAAATTAATAAATACAGGGAGGGGCTGTGGCTCAGGGGTAGAGCATCTGCTTGGCACGTAGGTCTCAGGCTCAATCCCTGGCATCTCCAGTTAAAAAGGACTAGTCAGTAGGTGATGTGAAAGACCTCTGCTTGCAGATCAAATGCCAGTCTGAGTAGACAGTACTGATTTTGATAGACCATGAAGTATAAAGTAGCTTTTGTACGAAGAAAGGCTGAAGGAACTGGGCATGTTTAGCCTGAAGAGGAGGCGGCTGAGAGGTGATATGATCACCATCTTCCAAGTACTTGAAGGGCTGTCCTATAGAGGATGGTGCGGAATTGTTTTCTGTGGCCCCAGAAGGTAGGACCAGAACCAATGGGTTGAAATTAAATCCAAAGAGTTTACGGTTCAACATTAGGAAGAACTTCCTGACCGTTAGAGCGATTCTCAGTGGAACAGGCTTCCTCGGGAGGTGGTGGGCTCTCCTTCCTTGGAGGTTTTTAAACAGAGGCTAGATGGCCATCTGACAGCAATGAAGATCCTGTGAATTTAGGGGGGCGTGTTCTTGAGTTTCCTGCGTTGTGCAGGGGATTGGACTAGATGACCCTGGAGGTCCCTTCCAATTCTGTAAGTGTGACAACTTCCAGGCAATTAGGCAAAAAGTGCTCCCAACCCCATTTTACTCTCTATAGCCCAAGGAAGACCCCTGCGGGGCCAGACAAAAGCTTCCTGTTTCTTCCTGTTAAGGTTCCTGTTTCTCACAGTGGCCAACAAGAGAGCCCAAGAAAGGCCAAGTTCCTTGCTCAGTCTCAGCCCTCCTTGCAGTCCATGTTTCTGGCAAATTGCCCTTGAACCCGGAAGCTCTGTTTACTTGTTGTGGCTATCGGATGTCCCTCCCAAGTGATTGATTTCCCCCCCCCCCCTTGCTTTGGCTCTTGCGACCAAAACTTTAAGGTGTGCAGTGCGATTGGGGCTGGCTTTCTAAAACTCTTTTAAAGCCAGTAGCAGTCAGCCCCAGGTTCCAAAATGAAAAGAGACTGCAGGGGTTCCCGTGGAGCTTTCACAATGTACAGAACTTCACAGTACATGGAGCTTCACAACCTTTGTTGTCCCCATGGCAACCCTATGAGGTTTACCTTGCTATCATTCCCATTTTACACCTCAGCAGTTTACTTCGTCGGTGTAACATCTTGAAAACCCAGTTGAAGGTTCTGGTTGTATCAACAGGGAGGGGTCAAGCATACGAGCTTTTGTGAAGTCTCTCCATATCGTTCGAAGGAGAGGCACAGATGGGCTTTTGCGCTTAAAAGGCCTTTCTTCCCCCACCCTCCTCTTTTTCCGCCCCCAGACGTCTTCATGACCCAGTTCTCCGCCCTGCAGACCTCCCGCTCCGTGCGGACGCGGCGGCTGGCTGCAGCCGAGGAGAACCTGGAGGTGCGCGAGCAGCCCGCCTCGCCCAGATCTTCAAGGAGATCTGCGACGGCATCATCTCGTACAAAGGTGACGGCAGCAGAGCACCGAAGGCCAGAGCCGAGCGTTTAGCGGCCTCCAGCGTGACAGGGCCGGGTATACAACGGGGGCAGGGGGGGAGGATTTCCGGGTTTGGCTGCAAATTCTCTCAGGCAGTGTTTTGGGCTGCGGTTAGGTAGCTCAGTTTTAGGATGGGCTGGCCTCGTTTCTGACTGGGGGTGCTGCTAAGGGTCCCTCTCTCATGCTGCTCCTGGTGGCTCTCAGCTACCTCAGTCTTAGCCCTTTTGTTCCTTTACCGTGCCACACAAAGGTGCAGCTGTTCAGCATCATGAGGAAATGTGGCCCACTGGGGTTGGAGGGTCAGGATGATGTGGGGATGGGAAGAGGCCAGGCCCTCTTGAGGAATCAGAAAAAAACGACAACCACTATGCAAACAGTGTCCAAATGAATAAATTGTAATCCTATTGCATAATACAAGAAGAAGAAGAATGCAGATTTATACCCCGCCCTTCTATCTGAATCAGAAACTCGAAGTGGTTTACAATCTCCTTTATCTTCTCCCCTCACAACGGACACCCTGTGAGGTGGGTGGGGCTGAGAGGGCTCTCACAGTAGCTGCCCTTTCAAAGACAACTCCTGCGAGAGCTATGACTGACCCAAGGCCATTCCAGCAACTGCAAGTGGAGAAGTGGGGAATCAAACCTGGTTCTCCCAGATAAGAGTCCACTTACAATCTCCTTTACCTCCCCCCACAACAGACACCCTGTGAGGTGGGTGGGGCTGAGAGGACTCTCACAGCAGCTGCCCTTTCAAGGACAGCTCTGCCAGAGCAATGGCTGACCCAAGGCAATTCCAGCAGGTGCAAGTGGAGGAGTGGGGAATCAAACCCCGGTTCTGCCAGATAAGAGTCCGCACACTTAACCACTACACCAAACTGGCACTACACCAAACTGACATAGTCTGTATAGTCCATAAAGTGCAAAATCATATAGTGTTGACGCTTGTTTTCAAGAGTAAGTTTTTTCATCTGACCTATGGTGGGCATGTTTATTTATTTATTTATTACATTTGACTTATATCCCGCCCTCTCCGCAAGCGGACTCAGGGCGGCTCACAGTATCATCTACACAATTAAACTAATAAAATATATAAAACCATAATTTACATTTTCCAGTTTAAAAGCATATTACAATTACAAATTTAAAACCATTATATAGTGCTGAATCCATATATTATAAGCGGCGTTAAATTCCAAGCAGCGATCACCGGATTTCTGTGTGATGTCCGGTGGCAGCCATCTTTTCGTCAAGCATCAAAAGCCTGCTTGAACAACTCGGTCTTACAGGCCCTGCGGAACGCAGACAGATCCCGCAGGGCCCGTATGGCTTCTGGAAGAGCGTTCCAAAGCTCTGGTGCTGCCACCGAAAAAGCCCTAGATCTTGTCCTGCATAGCCTGGCTTCTTTTGGTCCGGGGACTGAGAGTAGGTTTTTTGCCCCTGAACGCAGTGCTCTCTGGGGGATATGCGGGGAAAGGCGATCCCGTAGATATGCAGGTCCCTGACCGTAGATATGCAGGTCCCTGACCATGTTCACCAGCTGTTTCCAGCACTCTTCATCACGAACCATATGACAGGTTATAACCCAACAGAGTCATCAAATCCTATGAATACGTGGTGTAGACACAGGAGCGGGAACGCAGTTCCAGCTGGTTTGGTGGCAGGAGGGTGTGGCCTAATATACAAATGAGTTCTTGCCAAGCTTTTCTGTGGAAAAATCCCTGTTGTGATCAATAGTGACATCAGGGGGTGTGGCTTAATACGCCAATGAGTTCTTGCTGAGCTTTTTATACAAAAAAAGCCCTGTGTAGACAGAATGCGATTTACGCTGGGCACGCTCCCTAGCCATTTCTAGTGTTCTCCATTGTGAATGAGATGTACTGACACTTGCACTGATAACAAAGCCTACAATTCGCCACAACTGTAGGATTGTAACCTGGATTCTAACCTGTCGTATCATGTGGTGGAACCAGCTACCGGAAGAGGTGAGGGCCCTGCGGGATCTTACTCAGTTCCGCAGGGCCTGTAAGACGACCCTCTTCCGGCTAGCCTACGCCTGACTGGATAAATGTAGCTTTCTAGCTCTCTGTGATTACTGTATAGTTTTAGTGCTAAAAATTTTAAGGTTTTTAGGTTTTTAAATGCTTGATTTTAAATGTAATTACTTTGTTCCGATTTTATTGTTTTATTGGTTGTTGTAAGCCGCCCTGAGCCACTCGTGGGAAGGGCGGGATGTAAATCCGGAATAATAATAATATTGGATTATAAATCGTATGCTGAATTACAAATCGTATGTTGATTATAACCTGTCATACAGTTCATGACGGAGAATGCTAGAAATGGCTAGTGAGCAGGTCCACTGTAAATCATACGAAAAATTGAACTGGTTAGTTTTCAAGAGTCAACAATATATGATTTTGCAATGTATGGACTATGTATTTTATTATGAATTATGAGTCCAATTTATTAATTTGTACATGGTTTGCACGGTATTGTAGTTTTTTCTGGTCGACTTATATATTTACATCGTCCCCCCCCACCGCCTAGCACCGCCACCTTTTATCTTTTTGGGTCCTCTCAAGGAATAGCAGTCAGTGGCCCTCACCCATTTCTTTTTGTTCCCTCCTTATGGACTAGGGGGCAGAGGCTTGAACAGGCTAGCTGTTCATGCTCGTCAGAGCTGGGTAGCTAAGCAGGGCTGGCCCTGGTTACTATTTGGCTGGGAGACCACCAGGGAAGTCCAGGGTCACTACACAGAGGTCAGCAAATGTCAAGCAGCCTCTAAACATCTCTTGCCTTGAGCACCCGTGAATGCACTGCTGTGAGCGGGTTGCAGCTTGTTGGCACGCGTGTTCATTCGTGGACTAGGGGAGAGGGAGATCTGGGCAAGATACAGGTTTGTTTGGTGCAGTGGTTAAGTGTGCAGAACTCTTATCTGGGAGAACAGGGTGTGATTCCCCACTCCTCCACTTGCAGCTGCTGGAATGGCTTGGGTCAGCCATAGCTCTCGCAGTCGCACAGCTGTCTTTGAAAGGGCAGCTTCTGGGAGAGCTCTCTCAGCCCCACCTACCTCACAGGGTGCTTGTTGTGGGGGAAGAAGATAAAGGAGATTGTAAGCTGCTCTGAGACTCTGATTCAGAGAGAAGGGCGGGGTATAAACCTATGGTCGTCTTCTTCTTCTGTGAGCTGGAAGGGGGTGTCTCCCTTTGCTCCCCCCCCCAAAAAAAAAATAGAACAAGCCATCCAGCAGTTTCCTGTCCCCAAACCCGAGAGCCTTCCTGTGGTGACAGCCGTTCTCTGCTTCCCTTGCAGATTCCTCCCGGCAGGCGCTCGCTGCTCCTCTGCTGAATCTACCCCCGAAGAAAAAGTAGGTCTTTGTCTGTGGGGAAGGGGCAGGAGGGAGAGAGGAGCCCTGGGCTCTTCCGGGGCTACTAGGAGGTTGTTTCGGCACCTGGCAGTAACGCAGCATGTTTCCCGGCCCCCTCCGATTCAGGAATGCAGAGTACTACGAGAAGATCTCTGACCCCCTCGACCTCGCCACCATCGAGAAGCAGATCCTGACGGGCTACTACAAAACCGTAGAAGCTTTCGACAGTGACATGCTGAAGGTCTTCCGCAACGCTGAGGTGAGGCTGGGTGCAGCGGGGGAAGGTTCTGACCTTCGTCCATGGAGGAGGGAGGGAGTGGGTTGCCCCTCCAGCTCGCTCTGCAAGCAAAGATTGTCGCTCCTGGTGGGAGGAGCCCTGGTCTCATCCTGTCCCCCACATCTTGGTCCTGCCTGCTGTGCAATAACAGGGTGCATCGAGAGCACCCTGCTATACTGCACAGCAGCGCCCAGTACTTTTTCTGGGCCTGACTTCTTTGCCTCTCTTCCTGCCTGCCCCTTCGGCTTAGGTAGCTAAGCTGGTCGAAAGCAGTTGGGGCAGGGAGAAATGGCTCCCCAAAGAGGGTAGTTTGTCCCATGCTTCTGTTCTGGTTTGTGTCAGAGCTGGTGTTTAAAAGAAATCAGCACACGTACCCCCCCCCCCCAAAAAAAGAGGTTGAATTCTGCGACCCACACAAAATGGACAGGTTAAATATGTAATGTGCCTAATTTATATCATGCATGATCTATTCTGTCTAATCATGGAGCCAGAAGGGGAAGGTAGTATCGGACAACCCAACCGTGGGAGCCAAGCAGGGTTGGTACTTGGATGGGAGCTTTTTTTGTAGCAGGAACTCCTTTGCACATTAGACCACACACCCCGATGTAGCCAATCCTCCTGGAACTTACAGTAGGCCCTGTATTAAGACCCCTGTAAGCTCTTAGAGGATTGGTTACATCAGAGGGGGTGTGGCCTAATATGCAAAGGCGCTCCTGCTACAAAAAAAGACTTGGATGGGAGACCACCAAGGAAGGTTCTACAGAGGAAGGCCATGGCGAATCACCTCTGCTTCTCACGTACCTTGAAAAACCACTTGTAGTTGCCATAAATCAGTTGCAACTTGACAGTTCTTGCGTGCATAATCATGGAGCAGGGCTGGGTCCTAGAACTCAGCCCACCCTCTGACTGCTGCAAATCTTAGCCAGCCATTCCTCTTAGGCACCTAAGATTTCAGGAAGTCTTGCCTACAGCAAGATTCAAGTCCAGTAGCACCTTAGTGACCAACAAGATTTCCATGGCATAAACTTTTGAGAATCAAGGCTTCTACTCTGAAAATTGTGTTGGTCTTTAAAGGGGCTAAAAGGTCAAGGTAGTCCTCTGTGCAATCACCAGTCGTTTCCAACTCGGGTGACATCGCATCACTTTTTAACGGGGTGGTTTGCCATTGCCTTCCCCAGTCGTCTACGCTTTCCCCCCAGCAAGCTGGGTACTCATTTGACTGACCTCAGGAGAATGGAAGGCTGAGCCAACCTTCAGCCGGCTACCTGAACCCAACTTCCGCCGGGATCGAACTCAGGTTGTGTACAGATTGCTCAGACTGCAGTACTGCAGCTTTACCACTCTGCGTCATGGGGCTACTGGACTCTAATCTTGCCCTTCTATGGCTACCCAGTACAAGTTGAATGTTGTGTGCTATACTCCATTCTGTGGCGCTGCTCCACTCTCACGGAATTGCAGTCTGTCTTGCAAATCAAGGAAAGGAGGCTTTAACAAAATATTATTAATGGTTGCATCGGAAGACAGTTATCCAAAGCAGGGGGAGAGGGAGGGACATGAGCTAAAGATTTCCCAGGGGTAAAGATTAAGGGGGGAAGTCATGGGGAACAGAGAGAACACTCTGGAGGAACGACTTGTCATTTAAAACAATTTATTCTAATGTAAAAATTTCCAAAAGAAGATAGAACTTTAATCTGGTACTTGCTCTCAGCCGCTAGGACATTGTATGCGCAGTTGTGGAAGCAAGAAAAAATACCAGAGAAATGGGATTGGATTATAAAAGTTATGACATGGAGTGAAATGGACAAATTAACAAGAATATTAAGAGACTATGATTTAGAAATTTTAAAGACGGAATGGGAAAACGTTTAGAAGATATGTAGAAAAAGAGTGGAAAATAAAAGGACATTAGGCAATCTTTGATAATGATTACGTTTTAAAAAGAAGAATATAAATTTTTGTTTTAATAGTTAAGGGTACCTTTAAATATTTGCATTTTAAGTAAATAACACCGGTGGGGGTCAAGTAACGGGAGGGGAAGAGGGGGGTAGAAAGTAATATATGGGGTAGATAAAAGAAGCTTTAAAAAAAAATGTAAGATATGGATTTATTACCATATGTTACCAATAAAATTGTTTTAAACACAATAATGTAAAATATTGTAATATCATATTATCATTTGTTATTAAAAATTAATACACATACATTACATTTTCTCCACCCCTCCCCCCCTTTTGGTGACCCCCGGCAGTGCCAACCCCCTTTACAAACCCTTCCCTATTGCCATTTTATTTAAATTGTTAAAAGGTAACAAATTCTGTCTATTAAAGAATCTTTCTTCATGAAAAAAAGACATTAAAAAGAAAAGGAAAAAAAACATATTTGTAATCCAACTTCATAGTAGTCTTTTTTAGTCATTCTCAAAGAAACGAAAAAAATATAATCTAATAAACTCTTTCTTTATTATAATCCATATAAAGTTTCCTTAGAGATTAACCGTTGTCAAAGATCGCCAAATGTCCTTTAACGTTCCATTGTTTTTCAATATGCTTTTGAAACTTTCCCCACTCACTTTTGAACTTCTCTAAATCTTGTTCTTTTAAGATTCTTGTAAGCTTGTCCATTTCATTCCAATGCAAAGGAGGAATGACTTGTTAAGAATGTAAGAGAAGCCGTGTTGGATCAGGCCAATGGCCCATCCAGTCCAACACTCTGTGTCACATAGTGGCCAAAACCCAGGTGTCATCGGGAGGACCAGAAGCCCTCTCATTGTGCCCCCCCCAAGCACCAAGAACTCAGGGCATCTTTGCTCCAGACAGAGGGTTCCATCTACACCTTGTGGCTGAGAACCACTGATGGACCTCTGCTCCGTATGTTTATCCAATCTCCTCTTGAAGCTGTCTGTGCGTGTAGCTGCCCCCATTTCAAGCAGCAGCGAACTCAACATGTCAATGACTCTTTGAGTGAAGAAAAAGTTCCTTTTATGTGTTATATCGTCGTCTTTCTGTTGTGCTCTCAGAAATACTACGGTAGGAAGTCACCCATCGGGCGGGACGTCTGCCGGCTTCGGAAGGCGTATTACAACGCCCGCCACGAGGCGGCCGCCCAGATCGACGAGATTGTGGGGGAGACGGCGAGTGAGGCAGACAGCAGCGAGACCTCCATGTGCGAGAAGGAGAGCGGGCACGAGAAAGACGAGGACGTCATCCGGTGCATCTGCGGCTTGTACAAAGACGAAGGGCTCATGATCCAGTGCGACAAGTGCATGGTAAGGCCCCTCAGCAGAGCCTGCTCCTCGCTCTTCTCACCCTTGGGAGATGGGCTGCGTTCTTGCTGCACGGGCCAGATTTCTTGTTTCAAGAAATTGGTTCGAATGAACCAATATCAGGGAGCACCCAGTTTTTAAGGCAAACTCCCATTGAGACGCAGAAACCATCTTGCTGAACGGGAGCTGCAGTTCTGACATGGGTACCTCGAGGGCCTCCTTACATCTCTCTGTCTTTAAGGAGGAACGCCGGCAGGTTGTCAGGTTTCAATGCCACACCGGCTGGCTCGTCTTCCTTCCTGTGAGGCACTCTAGAAATTACAGTTGCCCGTCAGTGTGGGAGGATAACTGAGCAAGGCTTGCTGGATCCCCTCACTCAGACAGCAGGCGAGGCTGCCCAGATTTGGAGGAGAGAGCCACCCTGAGCCCTGGACAAGGAGGGGTCTTAGCATCTCTGTTCCACAAAACTGTCTTTTGGGCAATCCCCTCCCCTAACCCCATAACTAATAATTTAAGGTCTGGCTGTTTCTGTCCCTCCTACCCAAATATCAGTCAGGACTAGAAAGGTGGCTAGCATTTTCTTCCCGTGACAGCAAACGTCTGTTGGATTAAATGTAAAAAAAAGATAAGAGATCAATAACGCCCCGGAAGCACAGAAGCTTTTCACGGTATCCCTGATCCTCCACATTTCCCAGTTAAGGGGAAAATGCTGTTCCAAACAGATTACATAGATGATCTGACTGCAGTGGTAACAAGAGAAAGAAATTTTACTTCCATCCATAGAAGTACAGCTGACGTGACATAGTTATGTTAGGTACATTTAACTTAGTGTGAACAGATTTAACCCCCCAAAATGGTAACTTGCTACAGCTCCAAGCCCAGGTCAGAGGGAGAAGAAGAGAGGCCCTATATAAAATGAAACAAATCAAGGGCCAAAGAAGCTCAGGGCCAAATCAAGGGCCAAAGAAGCAATCAAGGGCCAAAGAAGCTCAGCTGCCCACCCCCCACCCCCAGTGAGAGAATTTTCTTCATCTTTTCCCTCCCAGATCATCTTTCTTGCAAAGCTACGGTATCCAACATTTCCAACCTCTGGGTTGAATGTCTGTGGTGTTGGTACTCCTCCATATCTAAAGGAAAAAAAACAAATTATCTGCCCATCCCCAGCTTCACCCTGCAGTGGGGTAATCATGTCTCTCTCCCTGATAACTTCCAGTCGTACCTCCTTTGGGAAGGGGGCCAAGGGAGAACACATGAAGCTGGTCTTGTACTGAATCAGACCCAGGGTCCGTCAAAGTCAGTATTGTCTACTCAGACTGGCAGTGGGTCTTCTGGGTCTCAGGCAGAGGCCTCTCCCATCACCTATTGCCTGGTCCTTTTAACTGGAGATGTCAGGGATTGGACCTGGAACCTTCTGCATGCCGAGCAGAGGCTTGTCCGCTAAACCACAGCCCCTCCCACGAAGATGCCTTGTGCTGCGTCTACCTTGCCTGGTACTGACTAGAAGAAGAACTGAAGAATTGCAGATTTATATCCCGCCCTTCTCTCTGAATCAATCTCCTATATCTTCTCCCCCCACAACAGACACCCTGTGAGGTGGGTGGGGCTGAGAGGGCTCTCACAGCAGCTGCCCTTTCAAGGATAACTCCTACGAGAGCTCTGGCTGACCCAAGGCCATTCCAGCAGCTGCAAGTGGAGGAGTGGGGAATCAAACTCGGTTCTCCCAGATAAGAGTCCGCACACTTAACCACTACACCAAACTGGCTCTCCAACTGCTGTGAATGGAGTCAGCACCAAAGTGTGCGGGACTCCTCCAGGCAGACAGGTGGTCTCTCTGTTGCCTACCTGCAGGCTCCTTCATGCCACCCTCGGAAATCTGCAAAGCTCTGTCAGATATTTTGATGAGGCTCTGCTTTTTATCCTTTTCCCCTCCTTTCTTTTTTTTAAAAAATCCTTTATTTACATTATTTATGGCTCACCTTTCTCACCGGGACCCAAGGCAGATTACACAGAGTGAGTCAAAATACAGTGAACAAGATGGGACAGTCAATAAATGATAAAATAGGAATTGGGTTGCAGAACCAAGCAGAACTCTGACAATCAGACATGAAGAAAAGCTTAAGAGTTAACAGAAGACGTTATTACACCATAGGATCCAACCCACAGCAAGCTGTACAACAGGGATACAGACCACAGTCCCCTATTTATTTATCCAAGTCAGTTTGTAAAGCCTTTTGTGCCCTGCTACCCTGTAGCCTGCATAGAAAAGCCCTCTTAAGTAATTACATTTTTCATGATTTGTGGAAAGCCAAGGAGAACAGGTGTCGTCCTGACCTCCTCAGGCAGCCTGATGAAGAGTTCTGGAGAACTTAGAGGCTTGCACATGGCATTACCTTATTTTGGTTGGTTCCAGTAAAGGGCCAACGCAACTACCTACAGCTGCACAGCTAACACAGCTGCTTACAGTTTCCCTTCTTTTCTGTTCTGGTGCTCGTTGAAGGGATGGATTTCCTGTACCACTTTATCTAATCTAATCTGTTTCCCCTGACAGGTTTGGCAGCACTGCGACTGCATGGGGGTGAACTCCGATGTCGAGCACTACTTGTGCGAGCAGTGCGAACCTCGCACAGTGGACAGGGTAAGAAGTCTTCAGTTGTCTAGACTCAAGGCGATTTGACAGCCTAATGGCTTGCCTTCGCTTTTTTGCATATGAAGAACTGGAGAGGAACATTTTCAGTGTTTTCGCTCAAGGATTTGTAGTTCTGTGGCCATCAGAATTTCTGGCGCTCTTGCAAAACTGCAATCCCCCTGGTTCCTCAGGGCAGTACATCGGTTTCACTGGTGTAAAGGCAATGTATCCTCAGTTAGGGGAAGGTAAAAGGCAGGCCTTCCTATACCACTGTGTTTCTGTCATACATTGTGGAGACTTGAGACCTTGTCTAATTCTTCAGCTAACCTCCCCCCAGATATTTTAAGTGCCTCTTCTGTATCCTACTTGACTTCCTTGGGGATGGTACTTCTAACCTTCTTTCTCTTTCCTTTCTCAGGAGGTACCTATGATTCCTCGACCTCATTATGCCCAGCCCGGTTGCGTTTATTTCATCTGTCTTTTACGAGATGACCTCTTGCTTCGCCAAGGTAGGCATCTGCTCTCTCTGGGATTCGGTGAGAGGTTCCCCAGAGGACGCTTGAATATCTCCTGAAGTCCTGGAGCTTTGCACGCTCACTGGCAAGGGGTATTGAGACAGGCGTGAACTCTTGTCTCATCCCACGTTAGACCGCTATTCCTGTAGCGCAGCATTGTCTACTCTGAGCGGCAACAGTTCTCCAAGACGTTCTTCCTGTCACCTGATGGTTTGAGAACCCTTTTTAAATTGGCGGTGCAGGGATCGAGCCTGAAACCTTTTGCGTACGAAGCGTGTGCTCTGCTGCATGAACCGTGGCCCCTCCCTGTAGATACCTCCACCACTCCAAAAGCTAGAAACCTGTTCCAGCTCTTTAACAGACCTTGGACGCTGTGATTATTAGAAGAGTTCTTGCAAAGCGATATGGGGGCATGCCGTTGCACACGCATCCACATGTACCACTCTCCTGGCGGAGACCCCTGCATGCCTTGACGTTTGCAACTGAGTGGAATTTGGAAGAGGTGAAGGTGTAGAACTTTAAATTGCTGCAGTTGGCTGTTTTTTTCATTTTTGCATCAGCTGCCTCCAAGCCTGTGGGGATGGCGAGATGTAAACGTTCTAAATACGTTTTCCCTAATTGGTTCTCCATTTGTTAAGGTTTTGCATATGTTTTCTGCTGTGTTGAAACGATTTAGTTCTTGCGGCCCTTTCTTACACGCACAGGGAAACACTGATTGACACTTTGGGGTCAGTCAACAGTTTTTCCTCCAGGCCATTTTGGCAAGGGATCCTGGAGGTTTTTTTTTACAACTTTTGGGCAAGGAGCAGGGGTCACTGGGGATGTACGTGTTTGGAGGGGGGAGGTATTTGTGAATTTCCTGCATTGTTCAGGGGGTTGGACTAGATGACCCTGGAGGTCCCTTCCAGCTCTGTGATTCTTTGGTTTGTTCTGTTGTTGACAGAGCCTGGAGGCAATATCAGAGGAAGGCCTCAGCCTCTGTGCCCTGTTGTTGGCTGTCCCGAGGAACTGGTTGGGCACTGTGTGAGACAGGATGCTGGACTAAATAGGCTATCAGCAGGGCTCATCTTATGTTCTTCTGACAGGTGACTGTGTGTACCTGATGAGAGACAGCCGAAGGACCCCGGATGGCCACCCGGTCCGGCAGTCATACCGCCTGCTGTCCCACATCAACCGAGAGAGGCTTGACATCTTCCGCATTGAAAAACTCTGGAAGAATGAAAAGTAAGCTCTTGAGCAGCACCGTTTGTACAGATCTCCCCAAGCGAGACTTCTCAGCCCCTGTTTATTCTTGTGTAAATGTAATACTTACGGATATGAATGTCAGATAATGAACAAAGCTCAGGGCTTTTTTTTTGTAGCAGGAACTCCTTTGCATATTAGGCCACACACCCCTGATGCAGCCAGTCTCCTGGGGCTTACATTAGGCCCTGTACTAAGAGCAGGGGTGGCCAAACTTGCTTAACATAACAGCCACATAGAATAAATGCCAGATGTTCAAGAGCTACAAGACATGAACGTCAGATGTTCGAGAGCGGAAGAAAGGAAGGCAGATTGATAGGGGAGGGAGAGGTGGAAAGAAAGCAACTTCAACTGTTAATGCATTCTTCAAGCTGCTGACTGGCTTAGTTTGGAGAAGCGATTTAAAGAGAGAAATGCCTTCTCCAAGCCAGCTTCAAGAGCCACACAATATGTGTGAAAGAGCCACATGTGGCTCCCGAGCCACAGTTTGCCCACCCTTGTCTTAGAGGATTGGCTACATACACAAAAGTAGTCTAATACACAAAAGTAGTCCCAGCTACAAAAAAAGCCCTGGCAAAGCTGACAGGAGGAATATTGATTCTTTTGGAATGTCATGTTGGAAGAGAGTTTACAGATAACATGGACCACCAAAAAAAAGCTAATAAGCGGATTCTTGGTTCCTGAACTCTCCCTAGAAGCTAAAATTACTAAACCGAAGCGATCACATGTTGGTCACATCACGAGAAGGCAAGAGTCCCTGGAAAGGACAGTGATGCCAGGGAAAGATGGAGGCAGCAGGGAAAGAGGAGGAGCCAGCATGAAATAGATGGACTCAATCAAGAAAGGCACAGCGCTCAGTTTGCAAAACAGGAGGAAGGCTGTTAACAGAAGGATGTTTTGGAGGTCCTTTATTCATAGGCTTATCATCAGTTGGAAGCGATTTGATGGCACTGGAGGATATTCTCAGACTTCTTCCTTGAGATGCTGAGGGCATCAGGAGGCAGCTGGTCACAAAACTGTTCGTTCTTTCTTTCTTTCTTTCTTTCTTTCTTTCTTTCTTTCTTTCTTTCTTTCTTTCTTTCTTTCTTTCTTTCTTTCTTTCTTTCTTTCTTTCTTTCTTTCTTTCTTTCTTTCTTTCTTTCTTTCTTTCTTTCTTTCTTTCTTTCTTTCTTTCTTTCTTTCTTTCTTTCTTTCTTTCTTCCCTTCCCTTCCCTTCCCTTCCCTTCCCTTCCCTTCCCTTCCCTTCCCTTCCCTTCCCTTCCCTTCCCTTCCTTCCATATGCAAGCTGACAAGCTGGCTTGCTTACACACCTGCCCCCGCCAGTAATCTCCCACTCATCCTTGTCTTGTTGGTTTCTTTTCTATCTTTTGAGAACTATGCTTTTCTCTATGTTTCACTTACGCACTGAGGTAGCCAGCCTGGGTCTAGACTCCACCGCTTCAGAATGCAGGTGGGGGTTCACGTAGCTAAACGCACCATTTTTAAAAAAGAGTTCTCCCTGAATATTCACCGGGGGGGGGGTGTTAACTGCCACCCAGTCACCTCCTGTGAATTAATGACCTCCAAAATGTCCTGTCCTATCGTTGGCAGCCTCACCCAGGTCATGCACACCAAGGGCCGCGACTTCCTTGATAGAGCCCGTCCATCTCACGTTGTGTCTTCCTCCAACTTTCCCTAGCATTATTGTCCTTTCCAGTGAGTCTCGTCTATATTTTATTAGCGGGGATGCTCCCCACTACGTTTTGAAGCAGTCAAGCCCAGGCATTGGTTGATCCCCATCAATGAAACCTAGATCCTTCTCTCACCATAGTTGAAGTTGCGTTTTGACTTTATTTTGCATATGTTTGGCATTGTATGCCTCTAGAATATGAAGCTGAAGTTCAGGTTAAGTCAGGCATGGAGAACAGAACCCTACAGCAGCGTTGAGGCATGAGGAGGAGCCTCTCAGCATGTTTCTGACCCCTCCCCCCACATTTCTGTCAGGAATTCTGTTCACAAAACTTCCTGCTTTTCTGTGCCCTTTAACCCTACACTTGCAATACCAGTTAGGTATGCAAAGTACATGTACTTGCCTGCCCATGTAATTTGCACGGCTGCTTGTGTTCACGTGGGCTGAGGTTGCACTCAGATGGTAATTTATTTGACCCCTTTCATTCCATTCTCCTGTTAGGAGTGTTCAGACGCATTGATGGAAGCTGCTGATGGCTTTCCTTCAAGAGGTTTTCTCCGCTGCGGATAAATAAGAATTGGTTTCTAAATAGGAAAGTTGTCCAAGTCTCACAAATAGCGCTGATTTCTCTACTCAAAACCAGGGCTTTTTTTGTAGCAGGACCTCCTTTGCATATTAGGCCATACCTCCCCGATGTAGCCAATCCTCTTGGAGCTTACAATAGGCCCTGTAAGCTCTTGGAGGATTGGCTACATTTGAAGGGGGGGGGTGAAGCCTAATTTGCAGAGGAGTTCCTGCTATGAGAAAAGCCCTGCTCAAAACCATATTCTGCATTTTTCCTGTGGGATCGTTACGACTGTGACCATCAACTGAGGGAGATGTCTGTAACATGGTGGTTTCCGATTTAAATTTTACTGATTTTTTAAAAAAACTTAACTGACATAACAAACATAAGGGGTTTCATTCCAAGCATTACAAACAATTATTAATGTGTGAGATCAACATATGTATCCATAAACCAACATTCAAACAAAATCACAAAGGAAGTTACATATTAATATATTGATGACTCCATCTTTATGAAATTTACGTTTTAGGTTTCCTGAATAGTTAATGAAAAGCTTATGATCCATAGGCTAATATCAGTATCTAAAATACTGATAAGGGATAGAATAAACACATTTATGTAAACAACCATATATTATAACCAGATCGATTTGATAGAACATTGTTGAATTTAAGATAACCAGTAACTGGATCCCAATATTATTGCATATAGCTAGTTTTCGATAGGAAAGAGTTTCCTAAAAAGAATACATTTTGAGTAATTTGAGACATAATGAAAGTTTCCAAATTCTATTGTACCATGTCTCAAGGGTAAGTTTAGCTGAATCTTTCCAGCAGGAGGCAGTAGTATGTCTGGCAGCTGCTAGTAGCTGGGAAATAAAATCTCTCTTGGATTTTAGCATCGAGATGTCTGGCCAGTAATCTAAAAGCAGAAGTTCAGGACATGGTGGTGCCTCTGTGTAAAAACCCTGGATTTCCTCAGTGGTTTCCCGTCCAAGTACTGACCAGGTCTGACCTTGCTTAGCTCTGTTGGTGGAAAGTGTCATCAAGTCATACCTGTGGTGACCCTGAAGGGTTTTTAAATCAAGTGATGAGCAGGGGTGGTGTTGCCGTTGCTTACCTCTCCCTGGAGAGCCAGTTTGGTGTAGTGGGAGAGCCAGTTTGGTATAGTGGTTAAGTATGCGGACTCTTATCTGGGAGAACCGGGTTTGATTCCCCACTCCTCCACTTGCACCTGCTAGAATGGCCTTGGGTCAGCCATAGCTCTGGCAGAGGTTGTCTTTGAAAGGGCAGCTGCTGTGAGAGCCCTCTCCAGCCCCACCCATCTCACAGGGTGTCTGTTGTGGGGGAGGAAGGTAAAGGAGATTGTGAGCCGCTCTGAGACTCTTCGGAGTGGAGGGCGGGATATAAATCCAATATCTTCATCTACCTCACAGGGTGTCTGTTGTGGGGGAGGAAGGGAAAGGAGATTGTGAGCCGCTCTGAGACTCTTCGGAGTGGAGGGTGGGATATAAATCCAATATCTTCATCTACCTCACAGGGTGTCTGTTGTGGGGGACGAAGGGAAAGGAGATTGTGAGCCGCTCTGAGACTCTTCGGAGTGGAGGGCGGGATATAAATCCAATATCCAATATCTTCTTCCCTAGCCACTCCGGACTTCCTTAGTGGTCTTCCATCCAAGTTCTCACCAAGGCCAAATCTGCTTAGCTTCCGAGATCTGATGAGATCGGGCCGGCCTTTGCCATCCCGGGCACCTGTGAACGTAAAAGCTCACTCCTTGCCTTCCGTTTTATTGCAGAGAGGAGCGGTTTGCGTTTGGCCACCACTATTTCCGTCCGCACGAAACCCACCACTCCCCCTCCCGCAAGTTCTACCACAACGAGCTGTTTCGGGTGCCGCTGTACGAGATCATCCCCTTGGAGGCCGTGGTGGGGACGTGCTGCGTGCTGGACCTCTACACCTACTGCAAAGGTGAGTCAGCATATCTGGCTGCTGAGCCAGCTTCATTTTCTTTTATTGGCATTTTATTGACTTGCTTATACTCTCAATATACGACGGTTGGATTTGGATGCAGTCTCCTATTCCCCTTGTCAGGTAGTTCTAAGAAGGACTGTTGGATTGGTTGGTTGTTTCCCTTTGTGTTGTGTTGCCAGGAAATCCTATGATCATCCGGCAGCAAAAAGTACTAGGTCTTCAGCATTATCCAGGGTGTACCTCAGGGAGGCAAGCTAAAATCGATAGCCCTGATGCTGATCCACAGCAGAAGAAACCGTGCCTCGGAGGAGATACAGCTACAGAACCCTTATTAGCATAACAGCAGTAGCAAATCGAGGAAGCCGAAAAATTAATTGATTTATCATTCTAAACAGACTTCTCCTCCTGTAAGCACAGTAAAGGAAGTTTGCCACCGCTTCGATGGTTTCAGCCTTATTGGAGGCTAGTAAACTCACTATCTTACATTCATCAGATTTACCCTCCAGGGATTGCAGTATAGGGTCCGAGTAAGGAGCACGTAAATCACAGTAGAATCTACAGGATAAAAGTGCATGGTCTGCTCCTTCAGTTTCCTTCAACCCACAGGTACAGAGCCTCTCCAAGAATAGTATCAGAGGAGATACGCTTGGATAAACAATTTGTTGAGCAGCTCCAGTGGTATGCTTCTCCAGAAGCAAGCCTCCCTGTGAGAGCCAGTTTGTTGTAGTGGTTAAGTGCGCGGACTCTTATCTGGGATAACCGGGTTTGATTCCCCGCTCCTCCACTTGCACCTGCTGGAATGACCTTGGGTCAGCCATAGCTCTCGCAGAACTGTCTTGAAAGGGCAGCTGCTGTGAGAGCCCTTTCAGCCCCACCCACCTCTTAGGGTGTCTGTTGTGGGGGAGGAAGATCAAAGGAGATTGTGAGCTGCTCTGAGATGCTGAAATTCAGAGTGGTGGGCGGGATATAAATCCGATATCATCATCATCTTCTCATATTCTAAAAACAGTTTTTTTCAGCTGTTAAGAATGAAGTTTTCCTCTGATTTTAATTCCGACCGAGAAAAACACACACTCCGCTCTGGGCAGATTAGAACAATTATCACCAGAAGTCCCAGACATACTGCAAGAGCACTGAGTGTCTATTGAAAATAATGTAGGCCTCTTGAGGAATTATAGGTCCTTGGTCTGGGAAAGGACAGCTTTGGAACAGATAGAACCATAGAGCTACAAGGGGGTCACGCAGGCCATCTGATGTCTCGTCGTTGGTTGTCAAGAAGGATTCTGGGGTAGGGAAGAGTCCACTGTTTACTGTCTGAACATCTGATTGTTTCAAATGGGTAGCCATGTCGGTCTGCAGTAGCAGAGGCCAGGAGCATTTTTGAGACCGAGATTTCTGGGGTTACAAGTTTCAAGAGCCAGAGCTCTCTCTGTCAGAGATCCTCCATCAGAGCTTTGACTCTTGAAATTTCATACCCCGAAAATTGTGTTGGTCGCTAAGGTGCTATTAGACTGGAACCTAGCTCTTGTACTGCTGACCGATGCAGCTACTCTCTGAAACTGTGAAAAAAAACCATGCTCAACTGCTCTGTCTTCTTTTCTGAAAACACTCTCAATATCTCCCCCCCCCACACACACACACAATTGCAGGACGGCCAAAGGGAGTGAAGGAGCAAGACGTATACATCTGCGATTACCGCCTGGACAAATCGGCCCATCTCTTCTACAAGATCCACCGCAACCGCTATCCCGTGTGCACCAAGTCCTACGCCTTCGACCACTTTCCCAAAAGGCTCACCCCGAAGAGAGACTTCTCAGTAAGGGGTTCCTGTGTCCAGCGCCGTGTTAGCAGCCACTGAGGCACTTTTTGACACGAAGAATCCAATCTCCCGTTACTGGAAGGAGGAAGTAAAACTGTTGGGAGCCGAGGCCCGGCCCTGACTCAGCGCTTCCTCCATGACTTCGCCTGCTGGCCTTTTATCAGCCGTTTAAGCTGGTGGCCGTTGCTATATTTTGTGGCGTTGAGTTCCGTACGCTAATCATATACTGTGCAAAGAACAATGGATCCAGTGGCACCGTTAAGACCAACAAAGTTTGATTCTGGGTATAAGCTTTTATACAAAAAGCTTATACCCCGAATTATAGTTCGTTGTTCTTCATGGTGCTACTAGACTCAAACTTTGTTGCGTTGCTTCTGACCAACACAGCTACCCTCCTGAATGTGCGTGCCAAGAAGCAATTTCTTTTGCCTGTGCTGGATCTAGCACCCATCAGTTTTATTGGGAAGCCTTCTGTCCCCAGTCTCTGGAGTTGTGGTATTGCCCCACTTTTCACAAGAATTTGGGATGCAGAAGAGGAGTGCTTTCCCTCATTCTGTCACTTTTTGAGCTATCTCACTGCCACGAATTTGTGGCAAGATCTGGGGGTGTGCCAGCCCTCCCGGTTTTCATTTGACAGTTCCACATGAGCTCTAAGAGAGCCAGTTTGGTGTAGTGGTTAAGCGTGCGGACTCTTATCTGGGAGAACCGGGTCTGATTCCCCCACTCTTCCACTTGCAGCTGCTGGAATGGCCTTGGGTCAGCCATAGCTCTCGTAGGAGTTGTCCTTGAAAGGGCAGCTGCTGTGAGAGCTCTCTCAGCCCCACCCACCTCACAGGGTGTCTGTTGTGGAGGGAGAAGATATAGGAGATTGTGAGCCGCTCTGAGTCTCTGATTCAGAGAGAAGGGCGGGGTATAAATCTGCAATCATCTTCTAAATGGTAACCCCATTTGTTCTCTTTTGCAGCCTCATTATGTACCAGACAACTACAAGAGAAATGGGGGCAGGTGAGTCCTTGGAGCTGAGCTCTTGGGGGACAGGGACTGGGAGAGGACAGTCCATTTTTAAAAATCAGCGTGTCAAGCCATCCTACCCTGTCAGGTCTTTGCAATCCCACTGCTGGCCAAGCCAAACTGTTCCAGCAGCTAAGCAGTTAATCACCAGGGAGGGGGTGGGACTAGCGACTGGTCTTTGAGAGACACTTGTGAGCGGGATTTACTTTTGTACACCTCAGTAACCAAAACAACCTGCAGTTTTCAGAAAGCTTATGCACACACACTGATAAGTTTCAAGACCTTAGACTTCCAAGCTTTTTTCCTCCAGACAGAAGGCTTAATAATATATAGAAAAGCAAAACAATAGATAACATTAGTACATTTTCAGAATATAGTTACACAGTTAGAATATAGTCAAGCACAGTTCTATAGTCCCGCATAAAGCATAGTAGCATAGTTCTATAAAGATTTAAGTCCCAACAGGGACTATATCCTGTAAGGCTACATTTTCTTGGTTAGAGTCTAACTCCAAAGTCCCAGGCATGACCACCCCGTGCATAATTTTATAAACTTCTATCATGTGCCCCTCCCCCCCCCCTTAGTCCACTCTTTTCTAAATTGAAAAGTCCCAGACTCTTCAGCCTTTCCTCCGCTTGTGGAGAGGGCGGGATAGAAATTTAATGTAATAAATAAATAATAAATAGGGAAGGTGCTCCAAACCCCCTCATCGTCTTTCAGGGGTGGCCGAACATGCTTAATGTAAGGGCCATATAGAATAAATGTTAAATGTTTGAGAGCCGCAATGCAGGAACATCAGATGTTTGAGAACCACAAGACAGGAATGAAGGAAAGTATGTAGGTGGAAAGAAAGCAAATAGAGGGGGGGAAGGGGGAGGTGGAAAGAAAGCAACTTTTAACTTTAAATGCATTCACCAAGACTCCGGCTGGCTTGGCTTGGAGAAGTGATTTAAAGAGACAGGTGCCTTCTCTAAGTGGTCCCATGGAGCGATGGAGGCTTTGAGAGCTACATAATATGTGTGAAAGAGCCACCTGTGATTCCTGAGCCACAGTTTGGCCACCCCTGGTCTTGGTGCGCTGTATTTTTTCCAACTCCGCAGTGCCGTTTTTTGAGAAATTGTGACACTCGGTGCGCGCAGTATTCCAAACAAGCCGTTGCCATAGATCTATACAGGGGCATTATAATATCAGCCATTTTATTTTCAGTCCCTTTGCTACTAATCCCTGCCTTAGAGTGTGTCTACTATGAACCCACAATTTTTTTTCATTTTATTTGAGTTATATCCCGCCCTCCCCACCGAGGCGACTCCCCCCCTTTGCATAAGAGAAAGAGGCCAGTGCTTGATGATCCCCTGTCATGTAAAAAGGATGACTGTCCCCCCCCACCTCCAGGTCATCTTGGAAATCTGACCGTTCCAAGTCACAGAATAAAGACCTCAGCCAAGAAGAGGACCCCCTTCCCCTTATGGAGGACATGATCCCGAGTCAGGAGCAGCCGCCCAGCGAGCAAACGCCCAGCCCGGAGGAGCCGGAGAAGGAGACGTTCCCTCAGGAAAGCAGCGAGGCGGACAAGAAGGCTGAGGAGAGCAGCCCCGTCCCCAGGCGGCTCTGCACCCCGGAGGAGCGCCGGCACATGCAGCGGGAGAGGCTGAACCAGATCCTCCTCACCCTTCTAGAGAAAATCCCAGGGAAGAATGGTAAGGAATCCCATCCATGCTCTGGCTGGGGGAAGGGGCAGGAGAGTTGCAAAATGCGGCTTTCAAAAGCCCATTAAGTTCTCAGACTGGTCGGCCAGATCAGAGGAATGCCCACAACCCCCCCGTTGTTTCTCAAAATTTTGCAAGAGGAAAAAGGGGGATTTGCACAGATTTCATCCGAGAGGTTTCAGGGCATGTTTTTTGTTTTCAAAATCATTCTTGAAATTCTTCTGTGGCTTCTCTTTGCTCATGAACGCACTCGCACGTATGTATTATTTTATTTGTATTTACTTTATTTGTATCCCGTCTTTCTCCCCAGTGAGGAACCCACAGTGACTAACATCATTCTTCCTCTCCTCCGTTTTATTCTCACTTCTCATGCTAACAACCCTGTGAGGTAGATTCAGCTGAGAATGTGCGACTGGCGTAAGAACACTCAGCAGACTTCCATGGCATGGGTGGAGATTCAAACTGGGGTTTCCCAGATTCTGGTCCAGCACTTTAACCACTATACCGTGCTGTTCACTGAGGACCAAGCTGTGCATTTCTGTATTCTCCCCTGCCTTAAAAACAACACTCTTCTGTCCAGTATAAAGTGAGCAGAGCAACAACAGACTCTGACTTCTTCTATATACAGGAGTATATAGTTCATATGGAGGGGAGCGCCAAAATGTGAGACGGACACCTAAACGCTCCTGCATCCACAGTGGTTTAGCCCAGGAAGACATTTAGTGTGTTTAATGAAAGAAGAAGATATTGGATTTATATCTCGCCCTATACTCTGAATATCAGAGTCTCAGGGCGGTCACAATCTCCTTTAACTTTCTTTCCCCCCCTCCCCAACAGACACCCTGTGAGGTAGGTGGGGCTAAGAGAGCTCTCCCAGAAGCTGTCCTTTCAAGGACAGCTCTTGGAGAGCTATGGCTGACCCAAGGCCATTCCAGCAGCTGCAAGTGGAGGAGTGGGGGAATCAAACACGGTTCTCCCAGATAAGAGTCCGCACACTTAACCACTACACCAGACTGGCTCTCTGGGAGCATGTAGTGCAAAACCTCTCTGACAGGTTTTATTGGAATGGGGTGAAGCGGTTTCTGTGAACTGACAGATCCCTCTGTCTCCTCAACTCTCAGGCAGATTTCCCCCCGCCCCCAACAAAATTTCAGTTCCCCTCAGTGGCCGAGTCCACCCTACAGGAGCATCTCTACTTTTTATATTGAAATAGACTTAAACTGTTCCCCACGCTTTTGTTTAGATGTTGGTTTAGGCTATTAGTCAGCACAGGAACTAGACAGGTGCTGTCTTGATATATTTAAACCTTTATTGAAATGGCATTTGAGGCGGTTGGACTTTCAAAAGCAGAATAAAGATTTTATTAAACAGGCAGGGAATGAATAAATAAATATATATATATATATATATATATATATATATATATATATATATATATATGGAAGACTCAAAAGTTTAGAGATTGCTGAGATAAATTTCTAATATATACAGAGATATATTTCTAATATATACAGATTTGAATTCTTGTAGCATTCAGGAGAGAGTGTATTTGTAGTTTTGTTCAGCTCTTCTACAGTTCTTAACGCTTTTTCTGGAAAATTTCACTGACTCAAAATGTCTCCCCCCTCAGAAACCAACTCTTTGGCTGCTGAGCCAGACAAATAGAGAGATCCTTTTCCCTCCAGAACAGCTGTTTTTATTTCTCTAGCAGCTGATGCTGGCCAATCAGAGAGCATGTAGAGCCACCAATCACATTAGGTCTCCACTCAAGGGAAGATTAACTCTCAAACTCCCTGACTCTGGCGACAAGCAATATTTTAAAGGCCTGCTTTCCTAGCACAATTCGTCACAACAGTCTTCGAGGCTGTGGCAGGGGAAGCTTTTGTATGAGAAACTCTGAGCAATACCTCTATCTTTCTGTACATTTGTAACGTGCCCTTTTCCCCAGGAGACATACATGGATCTCCTCCCCTCCCCGCCTGTCCCCAGTTGGATCTATCAGACCCAGGATTCCCACTCCGCCATAGAAGCTCACTGGGTGACCTTGGGCCAGTTACAGACTCTCATCCTAACTTACCCGGACACACACGAAGCTGCCTTCTACTGAATCAGACAGTTGGTTCATCAAGGTCCGTATTGTCTATTCAGAGCAGCTCTCCCAGGTCTCCAGAAAGGAGGTTTTTTCACATCACCTTCTTCCCTATCCTTTTAACTGGAAATGCTGGGGATTGAATTGAGACCTTCCACATGCCAAGCAGATGCTTTGCCATTGAGCCATGGCCACTCCCCCAAAGCTTCAGAGGGTTGTTGTGCAAATGAGATAGAAGAGAGGAGAGTTATGTAAGCCACCTTGGATCCTCATCAGGGAGAAAGATGGGCGGTATAAATGCAGTAAATAAATGAAGGAATAACCCTGCAATCTCAGTTAGGCTGAGCGGAAACTGATGAGCCTGCAGTCGTGCATTGGACCTCGTGATTTGTTCCCCACCCCTGGGGTACCTTGGTGCCTTATGCTCAAGAAATATCTGGGGACTTTGGAGGTGGAGCCAGGAGCCAAGGGTGTGAGGTATGATTGGACTCCAAAGGGAGTTCTGGCCATCCCATTTAAAGGGACTGCACGCCTTTTAAATGCCTTCCATTTGGAAATGATGAAGGATAGGGGCACCTTCTTTTGGGGCTCATAGAATTGGACTTCCTGGTCCTGTCCTTTTGAAACTTGGGGGGGGTGTTTTGAGGAGAGGCCTTGGACGCTATGCTGAAAATTTGGTGCCTCTACCTCAAAAAACAGGCCCCAGAGCCCCACACCCCCGTGAATCAATTCTCCACTGTAACCTATTGGAACCAGTCTCCATAGGGTATAATGGAGTGCCCAACAAGTAGATCCAGGTGGGCAGCCGTGTTGGTCTGAAGCAGTAGAACAAAGCAGGAGTCAAGTGGCACCTTTAAGACCAGCAAAGTTTTATTCAGAATGTAAGCTTTCATGTGCTAGAAGCACGCTTCATCAGACAATAGGGTGAAATGGCAAGCAGTCTTAAATATAGAGAAATTCTCTATATTTCTCTGTATCTAGGACTGCTTGCCATTCCACCCTATTGTCCAATGAAGTGTGCTTCAAAGCTTACATCCGGAGTGCCCAACAGACATTCCCCCCCACACACTTTCTGATAACCCTGAAGCGGGGGGGGGATGGCCTCCAAACCAAGGGATCCCCTGCCCCCAGCTGGGGGTTGGCAACCCTACCCCACAAGCAGAAAATGTGGAACTAAGGCTGGCACTTCTATAAGATAACCCCCATCGTGTCTGCAACACCGGTCTAAGCCTGGCACAATATCATCTCTGCCTGGGGCTCTCCCAGACACATGGAGACAAGAGTGTCCTCTCTTAAGAGAGAACTCTCTTAAAGCCCTCCTGTTCTCTTTTCAGCCATCGACGTCACCTACCTGCTGGAGGAAGGCTCGGGGCGGAAGCTGCGGCGGCGCACGCTGTGTCTCACGGAGAGCAGCTACCGGAAGTGATGCTGTTTCACGGAGAGAGAGAGAGGCTGTGGCCTGGATGCGCTGTCAGATGTGCGTGAGACGGACAGAGGGGCATAGTTTTACCACTCACCTGCGCCTCACGGTGCGTGTTGAGTGGAAGGGGCCCAGGAGGGGAGAAAATAACTGACAAAACGGTTCTGTAGCACTTAGACGATGCGACGCGATTGGGCCGGCAGGCGGCCCCGCCCTGCCCGGCAGTGCTCTTATGATGTGTGTGGTGTTGGGCGTGCCTTGTTATCAATGTTGAGGTACTAAGGAAAAACCTTGTGGTCATTTGTCGGAGGCGGTCAAAAAAAAATTTTTTTTAACTTATTTTTTGTTTATTTGGCTCCGACATCCTTGCTCAGAGGAAGGAAAAAGGGGTGTGCAGACGGGAGGGAGGAGGGGAGGTTAACAGGTCCGGAACTGCTCTTCAGTAGGAATCCCTCCCGGTACACATCACTCCTTTCTCCTCCGATTGGACACCACACAGAAGCGGACGGGAGGAGGCGCCCAGGCCTGGAGGGCCAAAAGCATAAGCTGCCCTTGTGGAGGGCACGGGAGGGGGCTCATGCAAGACGCGTCCAAGGAAACGCCATGCTTTGACCGCCAGAGGGGCCTGTTGGACGTATCGCGTGGAAGCGGCCCAGTCTGCTCGAAAGCTCCCAGCAAAGCGTTTCGCTCGAAGCACTTGTTCCCCGTTCTAAGACACGGGGGTGGACAGAAAGGGCGATTTCTATTTTTTATTTTGCTGCAGAGAAATTTTATAAAGCAAATCCCAGATCCCTAACGCCACCCCGTTGGGTTTTTCCTCTTTTGTTTCAATTTCCCCCTCTTCCCCCCAAGCTGTGGTTTTCTTGTGTGTCTAGTGTATTGTGGAAATTTAAAAAACAAACAAACAAAAAACCTGTCAAAATGGAAAAGATGAAAAACAGAGGGGGAAAAAACCCCTTTCACTACATGAACCGTCAAGCAGTATTTCTGAGCAAGTATTTGTTGTGAGCTGTAAACTATTACCCACCGATAACACTATTCTTGTGTTCCATTCTTTTTTAAAAAAAAAAAATACAACAAAACAAAAAAAAATAATTGTACAGCTTAAAGCGTCCGTCTCTCAAAGAGACAGTGTATTTTATGATCCTGCCACTCTCTGGCCACTTGACTCTCATTCGGTTGTAGTGAAGAGAAGGGTCTCTTTGCAGAGGCGTTGCTGCGCCCGGTCACTGCAAGTAGCATCACGCGATGGACACACTGGACACAGAGTGTCCCTCCGGAAGGCCGTGCCGTGTCCCTCTGTCTAGAGGCCAGAGGCAGGCAAAGAGAGCTGGCGGTTCAGCATACACTGACCCTCTACATGTGGTTTTGCTCCTGTCTCTCTCTTGACGTCCGTATGCCTATTACGGTCCTGTTTTAGATGTCCTTATAAGAGAAACCCGTTTTTAAATGTGCCAAGTTGTATATATCTTACCTCTTTTTTCCCCCCTCTTTTTTTGTTTTGTTTTGCTGAGTGGCTGTAAAGCAATACGGTAGCTGAACTTTTCACGTTCTCTTTCCTGACGGACCAAGCTCGTCCCGATTGTACATTCTTGTTAAACTTATAATTATTATTTTACTTCTTAGTTGGAACAAAAAAAAAAAGGCTCATTCCATTTAAATTTTACCTGACGATTTAAGAAAAATTTTAAAGAGGGAAAAAAAAAGAGGGGAGAAGAAAAATGCCCTTTGAGGAAAAAATATTTTATTAAAAACAAAAAAAAAGACAAATAAGAAAATAGTTTGGAATATTTTCTTACTGTAGAGAAGCATTGTACAGGAAAACCCCGAGTATAAAATACTCATAACGTGTTGTGGGGAACGGGTTGGGGCGGGGGAAGGAATCGCATGTCCGAAAACCTTTTGAGTTGCTCCATTTAGTTCAAAACGGGAAGGGGGGAAAGGGGATCATTGTCTTGAAATGGTGTTAAACACTAAAAAATAAAAAAAAGAGTCCTTTTAAAAATAATGAAAAAGCACGCCCAGAAGCGAAAACACTAGCTCTGCCATTTTATCTTTCTTTTGTTGAAAGACTAAAAAAAAAAGGAAAAAAAAGAAAACGGTATTTTTTAGACAATCAAATTCTAGGTAAGTGTGAAGAATTTGCGTTGTTGGGTTGGTTTCTTGTTTTCTTTTTTCTTTTTTAGTTTTTGGTTTTGTTTTCTTACCGGTGTAGAAAATTACTGACTTTTTTTTTTAAAAGATTCGGGGCGGGCAGGGGGTTATTTTGTATTAACTGAAGAGCCCAGCAGCGTTTCACCCGATCGCTGATAAAAGCCCAGAGTTTTTTGGGGTGGTGGTGGTACAAAACAAAACAAAACAAAAATCCCCCAAAGAAGCACTACGTTTCAAATATAGATAACGAACTCTTTTTAGTCTGCATGGGGATAGGCCGTGTGGTTGCTGAGAAGAAATGCTGCTAATATATTTCCTTTTTACGAGAGCATATCTAAATAGACCATTGTTTTGATGTTAATCTTTGTAAATTATGTATTACCAATTTTAACATTGGATGTAATTGCATAAAAAAAAAGCCTGCGTCTCAGATATTGAGAGATTCTAGTATTAAATGGAAAAAAAAATGTTTCCTAATCCCACGCCTTTGGGGGTTTTCTTTTCTGCCCCACGTGCCTCATCTGTTCACAGCATTGGGAAGGGCCATAGAGGCATCCCTGACAAGGGAGGGACGGTGGCTCAGTGGTAGAGCATCTGCTTGGCAAGCAGAAGGTCCCAGGTTCAATCCCTGGCATCGCCAACTAAAAGGGTCAAGGCAAATAGGTGTGAAAAACCTCAGCTTGAGACCCTGGAGAGCTGCTGCCAGTCTGAGTAGACAATACTGACTTTGATGGACCGAGGGTCTGATTCAGTATAAGGCAGCTTCATATGTTCATATGTGTTCATCTAGCTGCTGCTTGAAGACTGCCAGTGAGGGTGAGCTCACCACTTCCCTAAGCAGCCCATTCCATTGTTTAAAAAAAAAAATCCTCTTATCCAGCCAGTACCTTCCTGCCCTTAATTTAAACCCGTTATTGCAAGTCCTCTCCTCTGCTGCCAATAGAATCATAGAGTTGGAAGGGACCCCCAGGGTCATCTAGTCCAACCCCTACACAATGCAGGAAACTCACAGACACCTCCCCCTAAATTCACAGGATCTTCATTGCTGCCAGATGGCCATCTAGCTTCCATTTAAAAACCTCCAAGGAAGGAGAGCCCACCACCTCCCGAGGAAGCCTGTTCCACTGAGGAACTGCTCTGACGGTCAGGAAGTTCTTCCTAATGTTGAGCCAGAAACTCAAATAGGGTTGCCAAGTCCCATTCAAGAAATATCTGGGGACTTTAAAGGGTGGAGTCAGGAGACATTGGGGATGGAACCAGGAGCAAGGGTGTAACAAGCATGATTGAACTTCAAATGGAGTTCTGGACATCACATTTAAAGGGTCCGCAAGCCTTTTAAATGCCTTCCTTCCATAGGGAATAATGAAAGATAGGGGCAACCTTCTTTTGCGGCTCATAGAATTGGACACCCTGGTCCAATCTTTTTGAAACGGGGGTATTTTGGGGAGAGGCACTGGATGCTATACTGAAAGTTTGGCACCTCTACCTCAAAAAACAGCCCCCCCCCGAGCCCCAAATACCCGCGGATCAATTCTCCATTATCTCCTATGGGAATAAGTCTCCATAGGGAATAATAGAGTTCCCAGCAGACATTTCCCTCCCCTCGCCCCGCTTTCTGATGACCCTGAAGCAAGGGGAGGACCTCCAACCCAGGGGATCCCCTGCCCCCACCTGGGGATTGGCAACCCTAGTTGCCAACAGGAACAGCTCCCTGCCCTCCTCTAAGAGACAGCCCTTCAAAGACTTCCAGGAGAGCCATCGTGTCCTCCCATCAGCCTCCTCTTCTCCAGACTGAACATTCTCAAGTCCCTCAGCCTTTTCTCGTAGGGCTTCTTGGTCTCCAGGCCCCTGATCCTCCTCATCACTATTCTCTGCACCCACTCCATTCCCCTAGCGTCCTTTTTGAAGTGAGGCCTCCAGAGCTGCTCACAATTCTCCAGGTGCGGCCCGATCAATATTGTGCGGAAGGATGTCTTGCTGTTTGGATGTTTGACCGCAACAGAGGCCAGAGGCCCCATGTGACCCCTGTGCTGCATCGCTGCTCGGCCCAAGTAGCAGCTACACCAAGTCCCACGGCAAAACACTTGCCTTGGCCAGCGTCGTGTTGATGTCAAACTCTGCTGTTGGTACCGGTGTCTCTTCTTCAACTCCTGGATGAGTACCAGTCCTGGGGTGTATCAATTGGGCCACACACACCACCCCCCGCAAAAAAGAATGTTCTAGTGCATGGCTGTCAAACATGCAGTGCGGGGGCCGAATCAGGCCCCCAGAGGGCTCCTATCAGGCCCTCGAGCAACTGGCTGTCATCTACTTCCTTTTCCCTATATCTTGCTTCCTTTTGCATAACAGCTTGCTTTGCAGGGTTTGTTCAATTGCACAGAAGCTACAGAGCAAAACCTGTTTTCTCCATTGGCTGAGGCTCCGTCCTTGGGGAGGAAGGGGGGGGGAGGAATAGCTTGCTTTGCCAGGCTCTCTCAATTGCACAGCAGAACTACTGGGCCAAGCCTCTCTTTCTTCTATTGGCTGAGGCTCCTCTCCCCCAGCCCCCTGGGGAAGGAAGGAACGAGCCAGAGCTTCCTTTGCCCAGTTCTCTGGATCCCATGGGAGAAATACAAAGAAAGCATCTCTAAAACCAACGAGTGCTAACATTTTAAGTATGTTTTTAAGAAATATATTTGCATTTTGTGTTCTTTATAAAATTTATCTCTCTGCTACCTAATCTTAAATAGGTACACACATGGCCTGGCCCAGCATGGCTCGGCCCAACCCGACATGGCCTGGCCCAACAAGGTCTCATTTATGCCAGATCCGGCCCTCATAACAAATGAGTTTGACACCCCTGTTTTAGTGTCAAGAGAAGGAGAACTCAAGGTCTTTCAGTTCCACCTGACATTCATGTATGACTCAGGAGAGACAGAAGGTGGTGCCAAATTTAACTTGCTGAATCCACCAGCAGGAGATGTCGACAGCCCCTGGTTCAGAGGACTTTGAAATGGGATTCCACGGAGGAGGGAAGGCCTTACCCACAGCCACTGCCCATGATAGCTGCACAGAACATCCATATTCAGATAGTTTCAGAGGATAACCATGTAAGTCTGCACTAGAACAGTCAGTTCCCTTCATCAGACAGGAATAGAGTGGAAATGGAGATCTCGGGGTACTTTTCTCCTAGGCCGGGGTGGCCAAACTTGCTTAACATAAGAACTACATAGAATAAACGTCAGATGCTTGAGGGCTGCAAAACATGAATGTCAGATGTTTGAGAGCCCGAAGGAATTGATGGAGGAGGGAGGGAGAGGTTGGAAGAAAGCAACTTTAACTTAATGCATTTTTTTCCCCCCAAGCTGCCGGCTGGCTTGGAGAACTGATTTAAAGAGAGAAATGCCTTTTTCAAATCTGCTGATGGGGCAGTGGGAGCTTTGAGAGCCACACAACGTGTGTGAAAGAGCCACATGTGGCTCCCCAGCCGCAGTTTGGCCACCCGTGTCCTAGTCAGAAGGTGGGAGGGGTGTTGTGAAGGATGTGAAAGTACAACACATAGAGCAGAGGAGAAATGCTTTGGGGCAGGAAATCAGCATCGGGAGTGGCAACCAAGCTCAAGTTAAGTCATATTCTGGATTGCTGTGTACGGTTGTGAAAGTTGGATAGTGAAGAAAACTGACAGAAAGTTGATTCATTTGAACTGTGGCGTCGGAAGAGAGTTTTACGGATACCACAAACACCAAAAAGGCAACTAAGTGAATTTTAGATAAAATCAAGCCTGGACTTTCCCTACAAGCTAAAATTACCAAACTGAGGCTATATCATAGTTTGGTCACATTACGAGAAGATGAGAGTCCCTGCGAAAGACAATAACGCTAGGAAAAGAGGAAGGCCCAACATTAGATGGATTGACTCCGTTGAGGCTGCCTTGGCCCATAGTTTGCAAGGCTGTTAAGAGGAGGAGGTTGGATTTATACCCCGCCCTTCACTACCCAAAGGAGTCTCAGGGCAGCTTACAATCTCCTTTCCCTTCCCACCCCCCCACAACAAACATCCTGTGAGGTAGGTGGGACTGAGAGAGCTCTGAGAGAACTGCTCTTGAGAGGACAGCTCTGAGAGAATTCATGACTGACTCAAGGCCACAGCAGCTGCAAGTGGAGGAGTGGGGAATCAAACCCGGTTCTCCCAGATAAGAGTCCACACGCTTAACCACTACACCAAATTGGCTCTCAACTGACAGGATATTTTGGAGGTCTTTAATTCATAGGTCGTCATAAGTCTAAAGCAACTTGACAGTATATAACCCAGGGGGGATGGGCAGTCAGAGAAGAATTGTAAGTCCCCATTCAGCCCTAAGAGGCAGAAGTATAGGATTCTTATCTCACCACAAATGCGGGTTTTTTCTTAAGGTGTTCAGAGTTGGGCCAACTGTGCAAGTAATCATGAGGGCAGGGATTGGCCTGTTTTACATGAATGGCAAAGGTGGCATGTTCTCTAACATACTCTGTGACAGCCCAGTGGACTCTGAGATAAAACTTCGGGTTGTCATGGCGCATTGGTCTTGACAGGGAGAGCTCAGCAGCTGTTTAAGTTGGCAGAACATTAAGACCTGAAGTTGTTGGAGAAGCCATGTTTGATCAGGCCAATGGCCCATCCAGTCCAACACTCTGTGTCATGCAGCGGCCAAAAAACCCAGGTGCCATCTGGAGGTCCATCAGCGGGGCCAGGACACTAGAAGCCCTCACACTGTTGTCCCCCCCCCCCCCAGCACCAAGAATACAGACCCATCACTGCCCCAGACAGAGAGTTCCAACAATATGCTGTGGCTAATAGCCACTGATGGGCCTCTGCTCCATATGTTGATCCAGCCTCCTCTTGAAGCCGTCTGTGGTTGTAGCTGCCACCACCTCCTGTGCCAGTGAATTCCATGTGTTAATCACCCTTTGGGTGAAGAAGTACATACTTCCTTTCATCCGTTCTAACCCGACTGCTCAGCAATTTCTTTGAGTGCCCACGAGTTCTTGTATTGTGACAAAGGGAGAAAAGTCCTTCTTTCTCTACTTTCTCTGTTTCATGCATAATCTTCTAAACTTCTGTCATGTCACCCTTCAGTCGACGTTTCTCCAAGCTAAAGAGCCCCAAGGGTTTTAACCTTTCTTATAGTTGGGGATCAGAGAGTGTAGAATGGGAGTGGCCAAACTGGCTTGGGAGCCACGTGTGGCTCTTTCACACATATTGTGTGGAGCTCAAAAACTCCACCACCTTGGAGAAGGCATTTGTCTCTTTAAATCGCTTCTCCGAGCCAGCTGGCAGCTTGGAGAATGCACGTAAAGTAGCTTTCTTTCCACCTCCCCCCATCCATTTGCCTTCCTTCCGTCTCTCAAACATCCATAAGAGAAGCCATTTTGGATCAGGCCAATGGCCCATCCAGTCCAACACTCTGACACAGAGTGGCAAAAAACTCCCCCCCCAAAAAACAGGTACCATCAGGAGGTCTATCAGTGGGGTGAGGACATTCATCCGATGTCTTGCACCTCTCAAACATCTGGCTCTTACAGTTTGGTGTAGTGGTTAAGTGTGTGGACTCTTGTCTGGGAGAACCAGGTTTGATTCCCCACTCCCTCCACTTGCAGCTGCTGGAATGGCCTTGGGTCAGCCATAGCTCTGGCAGAGGTTGTCCTTGAAAGGGCAGCTGCTGTGAGAGCCCTCTGCAGCCCCACCCACCTCACAGGGTGTCTGTTGTGGGAGAGGAAGGGAAAGGAGATTGTGAGCGGCTCTGAGACTCTGATTCAGGGAGAAGGATGGGGTATAAATCTGCAGTTCTTCTACATTAAGCCACCCCGGTGTAGAGGCTCTTTTGGCAGCCTCAGAGCTCTCCATAACACAGCAGCTGTGTGTCTAAGCTGGGGAGGCCATGGTTCAAAATTCCCTCCATGGCAAAGGACCAATCAGTTGGCCCGAAGCAAAGCCAGTCTTAGGCCTGTACCTCCAATGGGGCTAATGCTGGCCTCCCTAACAGGGTTGTTGTGTGGATGATCAAGAGGAGATCATCCACACAACAACACAATATGGAAATATTTTGAACACAGAAAGTGCTTGGTCCTATTACTGCCATCACCTCTGCACTGTGGTTTGATATCAATGGGTGTTTGCGCATTCGCTGCATAAACTTGGCCAACTGTGCCTCAGCTCCCAGTGTAGTTCAGCCATAAGCAAGTCTTGGCTTAGTGGCTACCAAAGTTTCCTCTAGTTTCCACCACCACCCCCTCTTACTGAACAGAGCAGTTCACATCCTGAGCAGAACAGAACTGCTGGGAAGGGCAAGACCCTGCATGGGTTCCAATTCATAGAGTCACAGAGAAGAAGATATTGGATTTATATCCCGCCCTCCACTCCGAAGAGTCTCAGAGCTGCTCACAATCTCCTTTACCTTCCTCCCCCACAACAGACACCCTGTGAGGTAGATGAAGATACTGGATTTATATCCCGCCCTCCACTCTGAGTCTCAGAGCGGCTCACAATCTCCTTTACCTTCCTCCCCCACAACAGACACCCTGTGAGGTGGGTGGGGCTGGAGAGGGCTCTCCCAGCAGCTGCCCTTTCAAGGACAACCTCTGCCAGAGCTATGGCTGACCCAAGGCCATGCCAGCAGGCGCAAGTGGAGGAGTGGGGAATCAAACCCGGTTCTCCCAGATAAGAGTCCGCACACTTAACCACTACACCAAACCGGCTCTCCAGAGTTGGAAGGGACCACCCGAGTCATCAAATCCAAACCCCCTACACAGTGCAGGAAATTCACAAGTACTTTCCCCCTAAGTTCACAGGATCGGCATTGCTGTCAGATGGCCATCTAGCCTCTGTTTAAAAACCTCCAAAGAAGGAGGTGCACATGAGCTGCAAAAAAATAAACTTTCTGTTTCATTTTTTTCATAGAACACAATTGAATATTGTAAATCAAAAGTAACAGCAATTCATGGAAGTACTCTGAGTTGCTGTTATTTTTGATTTATAATATTCTGTTGTGTTCTATGAAAAAATGAAAAATTCATAAGTTGGTAAGCAAGTTTATTTTTTGCAGTTCGTGTGCATAGTTGTTTGGTTCTCCTCTGCTTGTACTGTGTATTCCTGTTTGCTTTGCCCTGCTGTGAGGGAAGTTAGGCAGTGCCACCCAGAGAGTTTTATGGCAGAGGGAAGATTTGAACCCAGGTCTTCAAAGCTCCTACTCCAGCACCTTAACCTTAACTTAAATAGTAAGGGGTACCCTACTTATCCAATGTATCACATTTGCCAAACCTACCCAATATATCACATTGGCCAAACCCCTAAGTAAGTGATGCAGTGATTGGATCTCCTGGCCTGTGGTTTTTTTTTCCTGTTGAAAAAGCAGTGTCCTATCAGGACTGTGTTATGGAAGATGGTGGCAATCATCCCCAAAAGGCCCACCTCCCCTCAGGAGTCCGAGCCAATCCTTGTGATTTTGACATTATGCAAATCCAAGTGATTGTCATCCAATCAGAGCTCATAGAAGAGCTGCATTGGCTTGGGAGGAGGTCAGCGGACCACAGCTTAAGAAGGAAATCATCTTTGTTGGTCTTCAAGGTACCACCGGATTCAAACTTTGAAGTGTGCATGCACACGAAAGCTTATGCCAGGGGTGGCCAAACTGCAGCTCAAGAGCCACATGTGGCTTCCACGCATACTGTGTGGCTCTCAAAGCCCCCACCACTCTGCCAGCAGTGTTCCCTCTAAGCTGAGTTAGTGTGAGCTAGCTCACCGTTCTTTAGCTTCCAGCTCACACATTTTTGTCTTCGCTCAGGAAAAATGGCCCCCCAGAGCACACTAATTTATTCAGTAGCTCACAAAGTAGAATTTTTGCTCACAAGACTCCACAGCTTAGAGGGCACATTGCCTTCTCCAAGCCAGCCAATGAGGTGGTGGGGACTTCGAGAGCTACACAATATGTGTGAAAGAGCCACATGTGGCTCCCAAGCCACAGTCTAGCCAACCCTGGTCTGCATATTCTCAAATAAGAGACCTTTAGGGAACAAAACGTATATGCTACCAACTTTTAAATCAAAGCTTGTGTCCTCCTTTTCACCTGACGGTGGGTGATTGGGATTTAATGAACCTGTAGTAGAAGCCAGAGTGAAGGACTGGACATTTTTCAGGCCAATGAACAGTTCCCTCAGAGTCCTTTTCCACTCTCCCCTGAAAACTGTTGTTTTCTTCACTATTGCATCTTTGATAATCCCCCATTAGCCCCAGATTTGGCGGGGTGTGTGTGTGTGGAGAGGACTAGTATCTTTATTTCCCCCTTCTGAGTCAAACTGAAACTTCTAATTTCTTCTGAGAGAACAGTGTAGGCACCAAGCCCCAGTGTGGTGACCCCCATCTCTCTCTGTCAGTCTCTCTCACAAGAAACACAAAACATAATCCCCTTGTCTGATGAAGTGTGGTTAGAGAGCACATGAAAGCGTACGTTCTCAATAAAACTTGGTTGGTCTTAAAGGTGCAACTCAACTCCTGCTTTGTTCAACTGCTTCAGAACAACACGGCTGCCCTCTTGGATCTGTGATATAAATAGGCTACCATGCTTTTTCTTATGAATTTCATAAAAATAGAAAGAAACAATTTTCAAAGAGCTCATTGTTTAGTCGTACAGCATCCAATTAACTAGTTACAATAACAGACACGTTTCGTGTTGCCACTTCATCAGTATTGTTAATGTCTTCTTGTCGAGCTGTATGTAGAATTGAAGGCTTTGTACCAGATAAAAGAGAAATGATCGGCTGCTCCGTACAGAAAAGTATATTGCAACAATGGGTGAGTCCTATGAGTATATGTAGGGCTTTTTTGGTAGAAAAAGCCCAGCAGGAACTCATTTGCATATTAGGCAACACACCCTGATGTCACCATTGTTTCACACAGGGCTTTTCTGTACAAAAAGCCCATCAGGAACTCATTTACGTACCAGGCCTCTTGACACCAAGCCAGCTGGAACTGTTCCTGTGCATTCCTGCTCAAAAAAAGCCCTGAGTATATGGTCCCTGTAATGGTTAAGTTGAATAATTTGGGGATAAAGGTTTGAATTCACCCCAGGGTCCTTAAAATGCACCATATTAGTGTAATTACAAACTTTACCAGAGCATTGTTATCTGGCAATGAGATGGAAGGCTTTGCACGTTTTTTTAAAAAGATACTGGCTTACTCCACTACATAAATTCATAATTAAAAGTATGGTAGCCTCTCTCTCTCTATATATATATATATCAAAGATATGTTTTGTATTTCTTGTAGTGTATTTCAACTGTGACCCCATTGTTTTTTGTCTGTCTCAGACAGTTGCTTTTGAAAGGTTAGAAATACACTGAGTGAGGCTATGCTGGATCTCCAACACAATGAGCCATTCAGCTTTCAGTCGGTGCAATCTCCTTTTAGTCTGGCTGTAAAAAGGCTTTTCTACAGAAAGAAAAGAGAGGCGTTTCCGCTGCAAAGGACTAGAACACAGCCTAGCTTTCCTTTCGGGAGGGAGGCATGCCTAGTTTTAGACCCATAAATTTGTTTTCCCATCCACGGAGCACTAAAGATGGAAATGCGGTGAAACTGAGGTACAGAAAGGTGGCGAGGATGTTGGGGGAGAGAAGGCGCTGACACATAATCAAGGCCAAGCTTGAACCTGGTTTTAGATGGCTGGACACAGAGTTATACCTCCCATCTCTCCCCGATTGCTCGTTCTGATTTAGAACCCCTCAACTCGCCCATAAATTGGCCTAGCAAGCCCCTCCATTAGCAGCGTTTCCCAAACTTCTAACACCTGCGGCCCATTTATTCCCTCCAGAGTTCAGCTAACTCACGCAGAGACAATGCGGGAAGCACCCTTCATTGGGAACGGGGCCGCTTCTCTAGCACTGTTGCTTGATTCCATCACAGCTGATGCAAAGCTGTGGCAGAGCCGCCCACCCTCGGCGCAGACTGCTTCAAAGGAGGCAAGTCCAGGGTCAGTAAATCATGCAGAGACACAGCAGGCAGGCTCCTTTTCAGGCAGAGGCTTTGGCTTCGCACTTGTTTATTTCTCATGACAGCAATTCAACCTCGCAAGGTGCCGCTTCTGCCTTCTCCTTCTACCATAGTTTATTTCCGTTCCCTTCGCTCCTTGTCCCTTGAAAGCAGAGGGTGACAGCCTCACAGGTGAGAGCCGTATGACATTACCTGTGAGCAAAGGAGAAGGCAGCATGTGGGCGTACCAGGACAGCCATTCTAAATGGGTCCTGGTCACCACCTATGTGGCGCTGATAGCACTTTGGGGATTAGGGAGACAGGAGGAAGCAAAAGGGCAGAAGAGATATATATTTATATATACACCGATTTATGCAATATACACGTGAGCGATTACAATCTTTCACGGTGGGGCACAATCATCGAGAGCAGCGAATACAAGTGAAAGCGGTGTGTGTGTGGGAAAGCGTGTAAATGTGCTTGTGGGGGCGGGGAGGGGCTTGCGTTAGCCGATTCAGGCCAGGCATTCAAGCAGCGTCAGGATCCCAGTTTGAAAGAAAACTTGGGGCGAGCGCGAGATGGCCGTGGCACAAGCAGGGCTCTACCCGAGGGCAGGCCTCGCTGGGACTGCAGGCCGGGCCTCCGTAGAGGGCAGTGACTGGCAGTTCTGCTGAGTCTGTTCCAGAGGGGCGGGAACACCGCTGCCGTCTCCTTCTCAGCGTGCATGTTTTTAGCTGACCCTCCTCGCACAGCACAGGAGGCATGTGAAGGTGGCCTCTTTTCCCTGCAGCAGTGTTGCCTCAGCCTTCCGCTGCCCGGCCCTCGGTTCACAGGATGAGAGAGGTGTAGCTGACGGGAACCAGGCCTCTGCTGTCGCCACGGCAACACTGGAGCCAGTCCTCATTGACGGTATCCAAGACTTGCAGAATGTCGCCTTTACGGAAGCTCAGCTGATCCGCCCCGGTCCCTATGTGGTTACAGAGAGCACGCACGGCCCTGAGTGGACAGAGAGATAGGCATAGAAAATCCCCATGGAGGATGAGAAAGGGTACACTTCCTGCATCCACTCCCCCTCCCCTTACTACTTATATACCTCTGGCCAGTTTCTACACACCCTCCATGCATCTGACGAAGAGAGCTGTGTTTCTCTAAAGCTTACACTACAATAAAATGTGTTTAAGTCTTAAAGGTGCTACTGGACTCTTTACTGTTTTGCAGCAACAGACCAACACTGCTAATTCCTCCTCTGGAAAGGTACAAGGTAGCTTTCTACGTGCGGGGAATTTTTCTTTTTAAAGCAGAGAAGCATTCAGTCCTGTACATCTCCACCTGCAGATTGAAACGGTATCATCCAGACAGAGAATGACCATGTCCACTGTGGCTTTAGGCTCTCTTATGCAGCCCTATCAGTACCATCACAGGAACTGATTATCACAATCGTAACGATCACCATCACATATCGTTATATAGTAGAGTGGAATTGGCACTTTAAAGATGGAGTCTGGCTACAGGTGAATAGAGGCAGTATTTAAATAGGCACAGACCGATTTCGCACTAGGGCATGTTCTGGGTAGAGAGCCCTTTTGCCCTTTTGCCCCCGGGGCTTCTCTCCATTTTCGCACAAGTTGGCCCGGAGCTGCGAGTTGGCACGCCGCTTTTCCGCAGCAAGCAGAAACCGCTTGTCAGAAGATCTCGCTTGCTGCGGAATAGCGGCGTGCCAACTCGCAGCTCCGGGGCAACTTGTGCAAAAACTGAGAGAGGCCCTGGGCTTCTCCATCCGGAACAAGCCTAGTGCGAAATCGGTCACAGTTAAAGGAAACAAACTAGACAAAGAGTGAGAACAGATGTAACATTTTATGGGTGAAGACAGAGAGAACGTTGGCACGTGAGTTATTTCAAATGCACATTCACTGCAATATGAGCTACTTCTCTTCAAAGGCACAGAATGGGAAGGTTTCTGCTAGCTTTTCCACTCAAATCTTGCCCTATCCCTTTCTATGCTTCAAGAAGGGACTGGATAAACATATGGAGAAGAGATTCCTCAATGGCTATTGGCCACAAGGTATATGTGGAACACTATGTCTGTGGCAGTGATACTCTATATTCTTGGTATCTGAGGGGGGGCACTGGGGGGCTTCTGAAGTTCTGGCCCCACAGGAGAGGTAGAAGGAAATTATCCCATGGCCTTCCAGATGCATCTTAAGATGTGCCAATGATTTAGCTGGAAATACAATGGAATTGGCCAGTTCACACAAATACACCCTTCTACAGGCAGGTAATAGATTTGGAAGACTAGAATGCTAGAGAGTCTCCAGGAATATCCTCCAGGAAGGGACTGGAGGAAATGCTTCTCTGAACAGGCCTGACCAGGTCAAGTGGGAAGAGGAAATAGAGATAATAAAACTTCCCTGCAAGAAGGTGTCTTTTCCTGGGATGCCGCGCTGATGAACTGAGGGGTAGACCTCTCCTCTGAACAGGTGGCCACTGATCATATGGTCAGGGGTGGCCAAACTGTGGCTCAGGAGCCACACGTGGCTCTTTCACACATACTGCATGGCTCTCAAAGCCCCCATTACCCTGTTGGCCTGCTGTTGGCTGGCAGCTTGGAGAATGCATTTAAAGTTAAAGTTGCTTTTACCACCTCTCCCTCCCCCATCTATTTACCTTCCTTCCTTCCTTCCTTCCTTCCTTCCTTCCTTCCTTCCTTCCTTCCTTCCTTCCTTCCTTCCTTCCTTCCTTCCTTCCTTCCTTCCTTCCTTCTTTCCTTCCTTCCTCCCTCCCTCCCTTCCTCCCTTCCAGCTCTTAAACATCTAACGTTCATATCTTGCAGCTCTCAGACATCTGATGTTTATTCTATGTCAGGGGTGGCCAACGGTAGCTCTCCAGATGTTTTTGCTTACAACTCCCATCAGCCCCAGCCATTGGCCAGGCTGGCTGGGGCTGATGGGAGTTGTAGGCAAAAAACATCTGGAGAGCTACCATTGGCCACCTCCTGTTCTATGTGGCTCTTAATGTTGAGCAAGTTTGGCCACCCCTGGTCTGGCTGAACAACTGAAGGGAGCCTGAAAATAACGGAGCTAATGAGCCTGTCCTATATTTTACTCTTAGGTAGGGCATGCACAGCAAAAGGGACAGAGGATCTGTGTTTTGACCCTTTCTTTTGATTCCTTTGCTCAAATCTAGCGCTGTGCTGAAAGCCTGTAGATAAACATTTTCTTTTTAATAAATACCGTATCCCTGTCCATTCTGCTAGTGGTTCTCTGTACCACAGAGACCACCAACCGTCTTGGGCAGGCTATTTTAAAGGGAAGCCCCAGGAGGAGAGGAGGCAAGTAGTGGCAATGGGCTATTCCCCCAGAGGTGCACAAGGCAGAAAACTGTCCCCATGGTAATCAGGCAGTGGGCAGAAGGAGACACAGGAATCTTTTTGTAGCAGAAACTCCTTTGCGTATTAGGCCACCCCCCCCCCCAATAATGCAGCCAATCCTCCAAGAGCGGACAGGGCTCTTTGTACAGGGCCTACTGTAAGTTCCAGGAGGATTGGCTACATCAGGAGGGCGTGGTCTAATATGCAAAGGAGGTCTTGCTACAAAAAAAGCCCTGCACAGAGGTAAGGCCTCAGAACTGGGAAGGGGAGCTGGGAGCCCTGATCCTCTCAGTGGGAAATCCCTATATTGATCAAGTAGCGGGAGAAAGAAAAGCCGCTGAACACCTAGGAGGGCAGGATGGAATGGGCTGGAGGCACGTTCCGCCACATGCTGTTTGTGGATTATAGCAGTGAGCTTTTTAAATCTCCTGTGGTAATTCAGATTTACATTAAATTGCTGGCTGGGTCCAATCCAAAGTGTGCACTACAACCACCAAACATTCTGTCTGTCTTCACCTTTGAAACATCTGTCTTCACTTGTGTTGCTTGCCATAGCCAGCAACCTGCCAGAAGGAGCTGGGGGGACAGGACAATCCTGGAAGTGACATCATTGCACTGGGCAACACACTAGGAGTTGCCCAAAACTCTACAGTTAAACCAGTTTTGTGCCTTAACTGACGTCACAAACTGGTACCTCCCCTATTTCTACCCCTACCAACCTGAGGGGACTGAGGGGAATTGCCTTGTAGGAGATCTGCCTCCCCCCCTCCCCCGGTCTTCACCCTAATGGTACTGGAACCAGTTAGTGTGAGCTAGCTCACAGTTTTTTAGCCTCCAGCTCACACATTTTTGTCTTAGCTCAGGAAAAATGGCCCCAGAGCAAATTAATCTATGAAGTAGCTCACAACTTTAATGCTGGTAGCTCATGAAGTAGAATTTTTGCTCAGAAGACTCCATAGCTTAGAGGGAACACGATTTTTCAACGAAGTTAGAGTCCAGGGGCACCTTTAAGACCAACAAAGTTTAATTCCGGGTATAAACTTTAATTCGTGTACATGCACATTTCATCATCTGATAGGCAATCCTAGCCATTAGCTATCTGAAGAAGTGTACATCCACACAAAAGCTTACACCCAGAATTAAACTCTGTTGGTCTTAAAGGTGCCGCTGGATTCCAAATTTGTTCTACGTATCTGAAGAAGCGTGTGCGCATACAAAAGCCTTACACCAGAATTAGTTGGTCCGAGCTCTCTGCTCACGACCTGAGTTCGATCCTGGTGGAAGCTGAGTTCAGGTAGCCAGCTCAAGGTTGACTCAGCCTTCCATCCTTCTGAGGTCGGTAAAATGAGTACCCAGCTTGCTGGGGGGGGGGAAGTGTAGATGACTGGGGAAGGCAATGGCAAACCACCCCGTAAAAAGTCTGCCGTGAAAACGTCGTGATGCGACGTCACCCCAGAGTCGGAAGCGACTGGTGCTTTCTCAGGGGACTACTTTTACCTTTTTAAAAGTACATATGAACATATGAAGCTGCCTTATACTGAATCAGACCTTTGGTCCATCAAAGTCAGTATTGTCTTCTCAGACTGGCAGCGGCTCTCCAGGGTCTCAAGCTGAGGTTTTTCACACCTATTTGCCTGGACCCTTTTTTGGAGATGCCAGGGATTGAACCTGGGACCTTCTGCTTCCTAAGCAGATGCTCTACCACTGAGCCACCGTCCCTCCCTTGACTGGCAGCAGCTCTCCAGAGTCTCAAGCTGAGGTTTTTCACACCTATTTGCCTGGACCCTTTTTTGGAGATGCCAGGGATTGAACCTGGGACCTTCTGCTTCCTAAGCAGATGCTCTTATCACTGAGCCACCGTCCCTCCCCAAAGTACCTCTGGACGCCAACTTTGTTCTATGTATCTGAAGAAGTGTGCACGCACACAAAAGCCTTGCACCCAGAATTAAATTTAGTTGGTGTTCAAGGTGCCCCTGGACTCCAACGTTGTCCTACTGCTTCAGACCAACACGGCTGCCCCACCTGGACCTTTCTCAGAGTACACGACGGCACCCGTTAGCTCCCCTCCAATCCTGGCAGGCTCACCTGTAAGGCTGCAGTGGGTCTGGCTGGCCTTCCTCCCAGGACTCCTCCACCCAGCTCTTCTCCAGGGGTGCCGACTTCATCACCAGAGCCAGGACATTAATGCTGGGCGGCAGCCAGCTAGACGGGCGCCTGCTTGGGAAGGGGGCAGGGAAGATCACTGTACACACACCGCTCTTCTTATTGGGGAGACGAGCTGTCGGTTTTGATCAGTGGGAGGGCCAGAAATCCCAACCCCTAGGGTTGCCAAGTCCAATTCAAGAAATATCTGGGGACTTTGGAGGGGGAGACATGGGGGGGGGGGAGCCAGGAGCAAGGCTGTGACAAGCATCATTGAACTCCAAAGGGAGTTCTGGCCACCATACTTAAAGGGACTGCACATCTTTTAAATGCCTTCCCTGCATTAGAAATAATGAAGGATAGGAGCACCTTCTTTTGGGGCTCATAGAATTGGACCCACTGGTCCAATCCTTTTGAAACCTGGAGGGCATTTTGAGAAGAGGCATTGGATGCTATGCTGAAAATTTGGTGCCTCTACCTCACACAACAGCCTCCCCCCCCAGAGCCCTAGATACCTGCAGATCAATTCTCCATGATTCCCTATGGGAATTGGTCTCCCTGGAGTGCCCAGCAGACATTTCCCTCCCCCCACCCCCCCTTTCTGATGACCCTGAAGCGGGGGGAGGGCCTCCAAACCGGGGGATCCCCTGCCTCCACCTGGGGATTGGGACGCCTAGAGTATCACAGTGAAAGATTGAAACGAAGCAAAAACTGTGAAATAATTAACGAAAAAGACTCAATTCAAAAGTTGGTGACCTTATTACAGATGTTTAAAGACAAAAACTTTGTGACTAAATTACAATTACTTAAAGAAATACAACACAAAAAAATTCACCACATCAAAAATTCATCCTAATTACATTCATATAACAATTATCAATCCTCTCCACATTTCATTACTTCATTTATTCCAGTCCTTTTAATAACGTCGGTTTCCAGCTTTTAAAACCTCACGACGATTCACCCGTTCCAACGGGGTGAATTAAACTGCTGGTGCTCCAAAATATAATTCCACAGGAAAAGTTTCTAAGTTTTCAACATGCTTTTTCAGTCGTGCCAAATTTTCTGGCTTCCAGTATTCCTGCAAGAACTTTTCAAATGTGAAGTTGAAGTGGGTACGTCACAACATACTCTAACAGGAACGCGCCTTTACATCTGTTTCTGGGCAAACCCTTCCTCAGAGAGGCAAGTGATAGAATATTAAATACATACAGTGGAATATGCCTCTCTGAGGAAGGGTTTGCTCAGAAACAGAAGCAAAGGTGCGTTCCTGTTAGAGGCTTGTGATAGCTCATTGGAACGGGTGAACCGTCGTGAGTTTTTAAAAGTTGGAAACTGACGTTATTAAAAGGACTGGAATGAATGAAGCAATGAAATGTGGAGAGGATTGATAATTGTTATATGAATGTAATTAGGATGAATTTTTGATGTGGTGAATTTTTTGTGTTGTATTTCTTTTAAGTAATTGTAATTTAGTCACTAAGTTTTTGTCTTACCGTTACCAAGTTTCATATCGAGTCTTTTTCGTTAATTATTTCACAGTTTTTGCTTAGTTCTCACCTGGGGATTGGCAACCCTACCAGCCCCTCCTCTATACCCCCCTCCAAAAACTGATGGGTCCTTTGGGTCCAAGTCTGAGGATGGGTTGGAAAGGTCTGGACTGAAATTCTACTCTAACTACAGACTCTGCAGGGCAGGATTGCACTGGATGATATATGTATCGAGGTGAAGACTTATCAAGATGACTCAACTCTGCCTAGTCCAATATTATCCCACCAATATTACCCCTCACAGGGAAGCATGCATAGGATCATAGAAGCACACAGAGCTGGAAGGGGCCATAAAGGCCATCTAGTCCAACCCCCTGCTCCATGCAGATCAGCCCATTCCACTGTTGAGCAACCATGACAGTGAGAAAGCTTTTCCTAACATCCAGCCGGAATCTTCCCGCCCTTAATTCAAACCCCTGATTGTAGAAGGGCATTTGCTCTAGCTAGATGTTCTGCCCTTCCATCTGCAGTCATGCAAGGCAGGTACGATAAAATCCCCTACTCTGAAAGGCTGTGCTCATGCCCTTGAATATGTCTCTCTCTCGGCTTGGCTTCGCGAACGAAGATTTAAGAAGGGTGCAATAGTCCACGTTTGCTGCAGGCTCGCTGGTGGCTGACAAGACCAATGTGGGACAGGCAGGTCCGGCCACAGCGGCTGCAGGGAAAAGTCTGATTTAGGGTTGGTGCTGTAGCAGTGCGATTCTTCCTCAATCTCCTTTTGTCCTCAAGACCAGCTAATATGTAGAGCATATGTTTTTCCCGTACTACAGGGAGGCTCGTTTTAGAATTATTACTCTATTAGTTGATAGGATACCTGGTTATATTAATACAAACAAAGCAAGACTTCATTGGTTCTTATCAGATAAGAATCCAGAGATTACACATTCAGTTGCTGAGTTTTGTCGAATCATAGAGTTGGAAGGACCTCCAGGGTCATCTAGTCCAACCCCCTGCACAATGCAGGAAACTCACAAATACCTCCCCCTAAATGCACAGGATCTGCATTGCTGTCAGGTGGCCATCCAGCCTCTGTTTAAAAACCTCCAAGGAAGGAGAGCCCACCACCTTCTGAGGGAGCCTGTTCCATTGAGGAATCGCTCTAACGGTTCTAATGTTGAGCCGTAAACTCTTCTGATTTAATTTCAACCTGTTGGTTCTGGTCCCTCCTTCTGGGGCCACAGAAAACAATTCCACACCATCCTCTATATGACAGCCCTTCAAGTACCTGAAGATGGTGATCATATCTTCTCTCAGTCTCCTCTTCTCCAGGCTAAACATACCCAGCTCCTTCAACCTTTCTTCATAGGACTTGGTCTCCAGACCCCTCACCATCTTTGTCACCCTCCTCTGGACCCGTTCCAGCTTGCCTATATCCCTCTTAAAATGTGGTGCCCAAAACTGAACACAATACTCCACTTGTGCATTAATTCTTAGACTGCGGGCATTGCATTGTAAAAGTTCTTAAATTTAGATCTCTATTTTTGTATATTGTGTCTGTTTTTCCATTTCCATATTATGTTTATACTGAGACTGTAATAAACTATGATGATGAACCCCTGATTGCGAGTCCTCTCCTCTGCTGCGAACAGGAACAGCTCCCTGCTCTCCTCTAAGCAACAGCCCTTCAGATACTGTCCCCCCCTCCCCCAACCTCCTCTTCTCCAGGCTGAACATGCCCAAGTCCTTCAGCTGCTCCCCATAGGGCTTCTTGGTCTCAAGGCCCCTGAGCCTCCTCTTCACTTTCCTCTGCACCCGCTCCACTTTTTGGAAGCGAGGTCTCCTGAACTGCACACAATACTCCAGGTACTACGAGAAAGAGGTTTCTTAGACCTAAACCTGCGGGATCTCTTTGACACCAGTTTGTGGGTCTGTTACGGGCACAGAGTGGTAAAGCAGCAGTACTGCAGTCAAAGCCCTCTGCTCATGACCTGAGTTCTATCCCAGCAAAAGCTGGTTCAGGTAGCTGGCCCAAGGTTGACTCAGCCTTCCATCCTTCCGAGGTCGGTAAAATGAGTACCCAGCTTGCTGGGGGGAAAGTGTAAAAGACTGGGGAAGGCAATGGCAAACCACCCCGTAAAAAGTCTGCCGTGAAAACATTGTGAGAGCAACGTCACCCCAGAGTTGGAAATGACTGGTGCTTGCACAGGGGACCTTTCCTTTCCTTTCCTTGCTGGGGGGAACGTGTAGACGACTGGGGGAGGCAATGGCAAACCACCTCGTAAAAAGTCTGCTGTGAAAACGTGAGAGCAACGTCACCCCAGAGTTGGAAATGACTGGTGCTTGGCGCAAGGGACCTTTCCTTTCCTTTCCTTGCTGTGGGGAACGTGTAGACGACTGCGGGAGGCAACGGCAAACCACCCTGTAAAAAGTCTGCTGTGAAAACGTTGTGAAAGCAACATCACCCCAGAGTTGGAAACGACCGGTGCTTCCACAGGGGACCTTTCCTTTCCTTTCCTTGCTGGGGAGAAAGCGTAGACGACTGGGGAAGGCAATGGCAAACCACCTCGTAAAAAGTCTGCTGTGAAAACGTGAGAGCAACATCACCCCAGAGTCGGAAACGACTGGCGCTTGGCGCAGGGGACCTTTCCTTGCTGGGGGGAAAGTGTGGATGACTGGGGAAGGCAATGGCAAACCACCCCCTAAAAAGTCTGCTGTGAAAACATTGTGAGAGCAACATCACCCCTGAGTTGGAAATGACTAGTGCTTGCACAGGGGACCTTTCCTTTCCTATGGGCCTTACCTGGATTTGGGCACGCTAGAATCAGACTCGGGGGGAGATCCTGAAACTGCCGGGGAAGTGGCTCCAAACAGCCACCTCAGCCTCTGCCCCTTCCCATGGGTCTCTGCAGTATCTGTCTTCTCATTGGCCTCTTGGGATCCAGCACCCGATCGACTCATCTCCAGCTTCCATTCCGCAGCGACTTCAGGTGAGCTCTCCGTCTCAGGAGTGGGGGTCTTGGTTGGCATCTCTGCGCCGCTTTCTCCGGGGCTGGCCGCTTCAGGGGCAGCACCCCCTGCTCCCACGCAGACTTCCTTCACGGCTTCCTCCAGAGCCATCCGCAGCTTGGTCCAGCGGGTGAAAGGGGAGCCCTCCTGGTTCGAGGCAGAGGAGTCAGCGTGGACCCCCGAAACCGGGTTCAGCCGTCCCCACCAGTTGCGTTGCTTCTCTTCAGCCCCTGGGCTGTTGGACGGGGGACATGACTCCAGCTTGGGGGAGGCCTCACTGCCCCGCAGCGTGTGGGTGAGAAGATCTCCCCACTGCAGCAGTCTCTGGGGCAGGCTGACCCCCGCTTGGGGCTCGTGGAGAGGGCTAGATTGGGCCAGGGGCCCTTCTGTCAGGCTGGGGACGGTGCCCAGGTGCCTAGCCAAATGGGGGCGGCCAGACCTGTGGACCTTCTGAGAAGCTGCAGACAGCTCTGTTGGCATCCCAGCCTGCTGGGACGTTGGTCGCACATCCAGGGACAGGTGGTGGTACTCAAAGAGAAGGTCCAGCTGGAAGGTCAGCGTGGAGAGCGGTTGGAGCAGGAGGAGGGTCTCTTCGGCCCAGCGGCGGCAAAAACCTTGGGTGAGGACCAGGAAGGCAGAGGGCAAGTAGAGAGCTGAGATGAGGTCTGCAGGTGGAAAAAGCACTCAGGTCAGAACCGGACACAAGCAAGGAATTGTGGGAAGAGAAAATCACAAAATGCTGTGGCTCAGGGGCAGAGCCTCTGCTCAGCATGCAGGAAATCCCAGGTTCAACCTTTGGTGTCTCCAGTTGAAAGAAGCGTGCAAGAGGTGATGGGAAAGACCTCTGCCTGAGACCCTGGACAGTCACTGCTGGTCTGAGTAGACAATACTGACCCTGATGGACCAATAGTCTGATTCAGTACAAGCAGGCTTTGAATTCAGCAGGAGCTCACAGAAGCACAGCTCCTGAACCTTTCTGAGGGTTCCCCCTCCTCCTCCCAACCTCCTTTGTCCATTGAATAGGAGGTGCAGCTGCATAACAATCCCTGGATTAGGAGAGCAGGCAGCCAGCCAGCCACCGGGGAGGGGGGGGGGCTTTGCCATGCCCCAGCAGCCCTCATTAACCCCCTGGAGAAGCCCACACCACCCTTTCTCCACTTCTTATGTGATTTTGGGTGGTGGGTGGCTTGCTGGCCTTTTGACTTGGGGGGGGGGGGGCGGCCAAGGAAAGCCCCAGGTGAGCAAGGCCTGCTTGAGCCGGCTGGATCTCTAGCCAGCCCAAGCAGGCCTCGCTCACCTGGGACTCTCCTTTCTTGAGTTGGGTTGCTTTTGGCTGGTGGTGGGGGCAGCATATGCTAATAAATTATGCTAATGAGCTCCACCACCTATTTTTTTACAAAATGACCCGAGTACAAGACAGCTTCTTGTGTTCATGAGTCAAGTACAGCATCATACTTTGGGAGACTCTTAAAAAAACACACACGTTTCTAGTCTTTAGGAAAACAAAGATGCTGGCTGAGCTGGACAGCAGGCCAGAGAAATTTTCCAGCGTTTGTTTATAGGTAGCCTTCAAAACCAGCAAAGATAATGCAAAAAATGGCAGAAATTGATTCCCTCTTTTTTTTTTTAAAGGGTCAATTTACAGAAAATCTTTTGTGCTCCACTTTTCACTAATTCAGGCCACAAACTCCACCTTTTCTTCATGAACAGTTTTAAGTTTCCCCCTCCCTTTTTCTTAGCTGAAAGGCCACTATTTTGAGGCCCCAGTACAAATGGCTGACTCGACTATGGGTGCCCTGAAGGTTCAAAACCAAGCTGTTTCTACAAACACCACCACCCTCCCAGCCCACTATTTACCTGTGTTCTGCTGCAGGTGGGAGAACCACTGTTCTAACTGCTTCATGCTGAAGGGAACAGAACCAGATGTAATTATGAGCACTGTGGCCCTCCGGAAGATTCCCCTCACCTCCCCACCAGTTCCCTTGTCTTCTTCAGCATCGACACACACACTACTCACTTTAATAGTCCGAGGATAAAGGCATGGAAACGCTGCTGGTTGCTCCGGAGCGGTGCCAGCCGAGACACCCGCCAGTAGAGCGCGTTCAGGGAGCGGGTGTGGGGTCCTGGTGGTGGGGGAACCAATAGGAAAGATTCACAGCCAAGCAGGAAAAAGGAGTCATTTGAAACACGATCCCCCCACTCAAGGAAGCCGGCAAGAGCTGATCTGGCTGTCAGAACCACTGGATGTTTCTCCCTGAGGATCTCTGGAGTTGTTTATGGCCTTCCCCTCCATTCCATTCTAGCATCTCCGAGATGAGATTACAGTCCTTTAAAATACTCTCACATTGGTACCTCACAACTCAAAAATATTGGCCCACATGAATCTGTCCAGTAGACCAAAGTATTGGGGGGTGGGGGGATATGGAAAGTTGGTAGGCATGTAATTTATATCTACTCAGGCAGGTGGGCTAGGGCTGAGTCATTATCTTGTGGGAGTTTCCTGGGCTGTGACATGCTAATGGAGGAGCTTACCTGAGGGGTTTCTTTTGTATATGGATTGGCTACTGAAATTCTAATCTCATCTGTAGTGCTGTTGTAAAACAATGACTCAGCCCTACCCCACTGGCCTAAGTAGATATCAATTACCTGCCTACCAACTTCTTCTCAATTTGACCCAGAGAGAACTCCAGTTTTCTGAGTCACACCTCTGAGGATGCCAATCACAGCTGCTGGTGAAACGTCAGATCTCACAATGCCAAGACCACAGCCACACAGCCCGGAAAATCTACAACAGCCAATGGACTCCAGCCATGAAAGCCTTCGACAACATAAAACTTTATTAATTTAACTTTTTGTGTATGCACACGAAAGCTTATATCCAGAATTAAAATAAAACTCTGTTGGTCTTAAAGGTGCCACTGAAATCAAATTTCCTTCTTATGGTATATGTTAACTGATGTCAGTTCATCAAATTAAATCTGCACACATGTGCAAATGAGAAAAGATTTCTAAGGGAGAAGATGATCTATGCTTCCAGCATCATCTTAAAAAATGCCAGGGCTTTTTTTGCGCAGGAACGCTGCTCTGTCTAACTTGGCATTAGGGGGTGTGGCCTAATATGCAAATGAGTTCCTGCTGGGCTTTTGCTACAAAAAAGCCCCATGCAAAACAAATGGTGTTGTCAGGGGGTGTGGACTAATATACAAATGAGTCCCTGCTGGAGAGCCAGTTTGGTGTGGAGAGCCAGTTTGGTGTAGTGGTTAAGTGTACGGACTCTAATCTGGAAGAACCGGGTTTGATTCCCCACTCCTCCACTTGCATCTGCTGGAATGGCCTTGGGTCAGCCATAGCTCTGGCAGAGGTTATCCTTGAAAGGGCAGCTGCTGTGAGAGCCCTCTCAGCCCCACCCACCTCATAGGGTGTCTGTTGTGGGGGAGGAAGGGAAAGGAGATTGTGAGCCGCTCTGAGACTCTTCGGAGTGGAGGGCAGGATATAAATCCAATATCTTCATCTACCTCACAGGGTGTCTGCTGTGGGGGAGGAAGGGAAAGGAGATTGTGAGCCGCTCTGAGACTCTTCGGAGTGGAGGGCAGGATATAAATCCAATATCTTCATCTACCTCACAGGGTGTCTGTTGTGGGGGAGGAAGGGAAAGGAGATTGTGAGCCGCTCTGAGACTCTTCGGAGTGGAGGGCGGGATATAAATCCAATATCTTCTTCTTTTGCTACAAAAAAGGCCTGCGCAAAGCATTGGTGATGTCAGGGTGTGTGGCCTGATATGCAAATGAATTCCTGCTGGGCTTTTTCTTCAAAAAAGCCCTGTTCAAAACAATGGTGATGTCAGGGGGTGTGGCCTAAAATGCAAACGAGTTCCTGCTGGGCTTTTTCTACCAAAACAGAAAGCCCTGGAAGATGCATTTTCTTTTTCTCAGATTTGTGAGTTGCTGTTATCTGACAGAGTGCATTCCCTTTACTGTATCAGAGAGAAAAATGTCTTGCATTTCAGTCGTGAGGTTACAACATGGCGAACGCTACAGAGGCGACCAATGGAAGTCCACTGGTCCCCGGATGTAGCTCGCTAACACGCTCCGCCAATCAAGATCTGTGGCGGGAAGTTTAACTGGCCGGGATTGGACCTGGCCAGACGGAGGGTTGTTCCAGGGTATGTATATATAATCGGGACCCCGGCCCCGCGTGTGTTTCCCTTGTGTTGTACTTGCCAATAAAGTATGTTGCCTTCAACACGTCTCGTCACTCAGTACATTACAACTGTAGAACAAGGAGATCCCCAGGTCCCGCCTGGATGCTGGCAACCCTGACAGGATCCAGATAGCTTAAACACCGAATCTGCATGAATGCAGCCCCCCTTTCTCCCACTGCCCACCACTACCAGGCTTCGCAGAGGCTTCCACTACGCTCCACGGGGAGCTGGGCCTCTGGCCCGTGATGACGTCCTTCTGGAAGGGTTTCAGGCCGTCGCACACCAGGGCTCGCAGGGCTGGGCAGAGGGTGCTCACGACGAGGTAGCCCACTTCCGGGCTGAGCCGGCTGTCTCCCAGCTGGGCCTGCGGGGGAGGGAAACGGCTGCGTCAGCTCTGGCAGTGGAAGCACGCCACTGCCCCCCCCCCTCTCTTTGCTAATGGGTAATTAGAGTTTTCTAATTAGATTCTCTCCCCCACCACACACACAATGACAGCAGGGATCCGGATTCCCTCCTTCTTTGGCTGCCACCCAGGCAGACGAGGGGGGTTCGCTTGGGCGTGTATTTATGGCCCTGGCTCAGAAAACGTGGCCAGAGATTAAATAGTTCGACGCTTTCTCCATGTGCATAGTTGCTAAGAGGACATCTGGGCTGCAAAGGGGGACATGAATAAAGCTACAACAAAATGTATCTTGTGATCGAATAAATATCCCTTTGCAGTCCTGTGCAAGCACAAACGCACATCGTTTGGGAACAGGGTTGTCATCTCTGGGTTGGGAGATTCCTGGAGATTTGGGAAGGGGGGCGGGGTTGGAGAAGAGAGGGAGCTCCACAGGGACATGATGCCTCAGGGTCCACCCTCCAGAGCTGCCTTTTTCTCCAGCGTAGGAATGGCCAAACAGCAGCTCCGGAGTCACATGGAGCTCCTTCACACATATTGTGTGGCTCTTGAAGCCCCCACTGCCCTGTCAGCCAGCTTGGAGAAGGCATTTCTCTCTTTAAATCACTTCATCAAGTCAAGCCAGCTAGCACCTTGGAGAATGCATTCAAAGTTAAAGTTGCTTTCTTTCCACCTCTGCCTCCCTCCGCCATCTATTTTCCTTCCTTCCTTCCTTCCTTCCTTCCTTCCTTCCTTCCTTCCTTCCTTCCTTCCTTCCTTCCTTCCTTCCTTCCTTCCTTCCTTCCTTCCTTCCTTCCTTCCTTCCTTCTTGTGAGCCAGTTTGGTGTAGTGGTTAAGTGCGTGCACTCTTATCTGGGAGAACCGGGTTTGATTCCCCACTCCTCCACTTGCAGCTGCTGGAATGGCCTCGGGTCAGCCAAAGCTATCGCAGGAGTTGTCCTTGAAAGGGCAGCTGCGGTGAGAGCCCTCTCAGCCCCTCCCACCTCACAGGGTGTCTGTTGTGGGGGGAGAAGATATGGAAGATTGTAAGCCGCTCTGAGTCTCTGATTCAGAGAGAAGGGCGGGGTATTAATCTGCAATTCTTCTTTTTCTTCTTCTTCCTTCCTTCCTTCCTTCCTTCCTTCCTTCCTTCCTTCCTTCCTTCCTTCCTTCCTTCCTTCCTTCCTTCCTTCTTGCAGCTCTCAGACATCTGATGTTTATTCTATGTGGCTCTTACGTTAAAGCAACTTTGGCCGTCCCTGCTCCAGGGGAACGGATCCTTGGAATCTAGAGATCCATTTCAGAGGTAATGGTCTGGACAGCAAGATTTGGGTTCAGGAGCCCCTTTGAGACTCACAAGATTTTCAGAGTATGAGATTTCAAGAGTCAACTCTCCCTTCATCACACCCCGAAAATCTTGTGAATCTCAAAGGGGCTCTTGGATTCAAATTGAGCTGAAGATCAGTCATAATTCTTGGAGGCCTCCCGGTCATACTTGATAGCTGGTGTCAAGACCCCAGCAGTTCAAAGAGCACAAACAGTCCACTTAAGCAATGGTTGTTTATTGACTCATGACAGCAATATATAGGCAGGATGGACTTTGCAAAGACTGGCAAGGCGGGCTTTTTGGCTTCTTAAATAGGGTAACTTAAACCGTTACATTTTCAAAGAAAAGCGGGAAGCAAGAAAGCGGGAAGCAGCAATCCCTCCTCCCAAGATGTTCCCAGGCCCCTTTCACAGGTGCTCCTAATCTGGAGGCGTGACCTTGGTTCCCCTTAGCAGCCCCTCAGACCAGTGTAAGGAATTTAGATAACTGTTACAAAGAGATAGCTGCAGCAAAAGAGCAAGAAGACTGGAGTAAAAGTTCTTCAGCAAATAGAAAAAATGGCAAGGCACTGGTTGGCCAACCGCACTGGGAATTACCTTCTGGACGAGGTTTCTGGCAGTGCTGAAATGGGCCACGATCCTGTCCACTGAGGCACTCAATGCCACGAGCAAAGCTGCAAGGAAGTAAACACAAGATTCTTAGCGGGGGGGTGGGGTGGTGGTGGCAGCAAATCCCCAGTTGCGCCTTTCGCAGTCTGCCACTTAACAGACGCACAAGTCCCTGGCCTTGAAGCACTTGCAGTCTGAGCATTGAAGATGAAGAGAAGCACAAAAACACAGAGAGTATAACATTGATTCATAAGAACTTAAGAGAAGCCCTGTTGGATCAGGCCAGTGGCCCATCCAGTCTAACACTCTGTGCCACACAGTGATCAAAACGCTGGTGCCCTCCAAAAATTGGCACTCCAGAGCCCACCCACGGTCAACCCTCAAGCACCAAGAAGACAGAGCATCCCTGCCCCAGACAGAGTCTTCCCTCTAATACCTTGTGGCTAACAGCCACTGATGAGCCTCTGCTCCAGATGTTTATCCAATACCCTCTTGAAGTCATCTATGCTTGTAGCCGCCACTGTTGCCTGTGGCAGTGAATTCCACATGTTAATTACTTTTTGGATGAAGAAGAACTTTCTTTGATCTGTTCTAAGCCTAGTGCTCATTAATTTCATGGAATCCCCACGAGTTCTTGTACTGTGGGAAAGGCAGAAAAGTTCTTTCTCTGACTTCTCTATCCCATGCATAATCTCGTAAGCCTACCTATTTGGCGACATTCATTTGGACGTTGGATGAAGACAAAACATTCTGGTGGAAGTGGCTTGAAAACATGTTATCCACCCTGAAAACAAATTCCCCCAAATCACTTCCTCGTTCACTTTACGATGTCTGTCTGTCTTCACCCTCGTAATGTATTTATGTCTTCATTTCTGGTGTTACTAAGGAATGAGGACTTAAGGGGTTCAGCCAAGAGCTTCCCAGATGGGGAAGAAGCCCAACCTGAATGCCACCATGATTTAAAAACAAAAACGAAATGGAAATCCAATCAGGGATTGCTCATCTCTTAAAAATCCTATTTGTGGAAGCCACATTGGGAGACCGTCACAGGATTTGAAATGGGATCAAGGCTGAAACACCAGGGATAGGTTACATTTGCCCCCGCTATAAGATCCCCTTCCTCTGGTGGATTTTTGGTATAGTGTCTACTATTCATATATTGATTAACTAACCCTGCAAGGTAGCCATCCTGATACCCCTGTGGAGAGAGGGAGGGAGGGAGGGAAGGAAGGAAGGAAGGAAGGAAGGAAGGAAGGAAGGAAGGAAGGAAGGAAGGAAGGAAGGAAGGAAGGAAGGAAGGAAGGAAGAAGGCAGAGAAAAAAAGAATTTAGTTGAAGAGTTCGCATTTATACCTCACTTTTCTCTACCCTGAGGAGATTCAGAGTGGCTTACAATCACCTTCCCTTCCTCTCTCCACAAAAGGTGCCTTGTGAGGCAGGTGGGGCTGAGAGAACTGAGGGTGCATTCTCACTATTCTAAATAATGTGTTTTGCTAAGTGAATTTTTGCTATTCTTACACAGTAAAAATTCAGTTGCAAGATGCATTATTGAGTGTAGAATGAATGCAGTCTGAGACTGGCCCCAGGTTACCCAGCAGGCCACACATGTCTCAGGGTGGCTTATAATCTGCACAACAGGCACTAACTTTGTGAGGCAGGCAGGGCTGAGAGAGTTCGGAGAGAACTGGGACTGGCCCAAGGTCACCCAGTAAGAACATAAGAACATAAGAGAAGCCATGTTAGATCAGGCCAATGGCCCATCCAGTCCAACATTCTGTGTCACACAGCGGCCAAATACATATATATATATATATACACACACACATACACACTGTGGCTAATAGCCACTGATGGACCTCTGCTCCATATTTTTATCTAACCCCCTCTTGAAGGTGGCCATGCTTGTGGCTGCCACCACCTCCTGTGGCAGTGAATTCCACATGTTAATCACCCTTTGGGTGAAGAAGTACTTCCTTTTATCCGTTTTAACCTGTCTGCTCAGCAATTTCATCGAATGCCCACGAGTTCTCGTATTGTGAGAAAGGGAGAAAAGTACTTCTTTCTCTACTTTCTCCATCCCATGCATTATCTTGTAAACCTCTATCATGTCACCCCTCAGTCGACGTTTCTCCAAGCTAAAGAGCCCTAAGCGTTTCAACCTTTCTTCATAAGGAAGGTGTTCCAGCCCTTTAATCATTCTAGTTGCCCTTTTCTGAACTTTCTCCAATGCTATAATATCCTTTTTGAGGTGCGGCGACCAGAACTGCACACAGTACTCCAAATGAGACCGCACCATCGATTTATACAGGGGCATTATGATACTGGCTGATTTGTTTTCAATTCCCTTCCTAATAATTCCCAGCATGGCGTTGGCCTTTTTTATTGCAAACGCACACTGCCTTGACATTTTCAGTGAATTATCTACCACGACCCCAGTAGACCTCATGTGTCTCAAAGCACCTTACGATTGCTTTTTCCCTTCTCCCCACAACAGGCACCGTGTGAGGCAGGTGGGGCTGACAGAACTCTGAGAGAACTGGGACTGGCCCGGGTTCAACCCAGATGGTTTCATGTGCAGGAGGAATGGAGAATCAAACCTGGTTCTTCACATTAGAGTCTGCCACTCTTAACCACTGCACCAAACTGGCTCTCAAGGAGAATGACTGTCCCATGGTCCCATAGAAAGCAGAGGTGGCATCTGAACTCAGGTCTCCCAGATTCTTAGTCCAAAACAGTTCTGCCACTGGCAGATGGATAGATTAGATAGATAGATGCCACTGTCACTGGCAGATAGATAAATTAGATAGATGACAGACAGACAGACAGACAGACAGACAGACAGACAGACAGACAGACAGACAGACAGACAGACAGACAGACAGACAGACAGATAGATAGATAGATAGATAGATAGATAGATAGATAGATAGATAGATAGATGCTCCTTTGCATACCCCTGATGTAGCCAATCCTCCTGGAATTTATAGTAAAAGCTCTGAAAGCTCTTGGAGGATTGGTTACATCAGGGATGTGTGGCTTAATATGCAAAGGAGCTCCTGCTACAAAAAAAAAAACAGATAGATAGATAGATAGATAGATAGATAGATAGATAGATAGATAGATAGATAGATAGATAGATAGATAGATAGATAGATAGATAGATAGATAGACAGACAGACAGACACTATCTAATCTATCTATTAATCCCAAAATGAGAAAGGCTGGAGAGACACAGTGTTTGCACCTTGTAGTCTCTTTCCTCTTGAAGTTCCCAGAATGCAAAGGTGTTGCCATAGTAACCCTTCCTCTCTGCGCCTGTTCCAAAGAATAAAGGTGCAAGAAGAACTGGCAGTTGCCATGGCAACAGGCTCAGCTAGGATGGGAACTGGGAAGGTGTCCCCAATATGAAAGGCGTGTTCAGGGCTTCCCTCCCTCCTTCCTTTGAAACCATCTTTTCCCCTCCTCAGCCTCAGAATGTTCAGAGTCAACAGCGCCATCTCTTGGATGGAGGCACAAATAACAGGAAAAAAGGGGCCCCTTCAACTGTAAGCTGCTCTGGGCAGGGACCTACTTTACTCTTTTGTTGCTGTGTGAGGTGCCATGCAAAATTACACCCCCCCCCCCAAACAACAGTTTATTTTCCTGCAGTCTAAGGCTACATCCATGCACAATGGAATGCCACACGATTGTTGCAATATAGCAGTCTTTCATAACTGGATTTTCCTGGATTAGATGACGCAACCCACTTGCGAATGACTGCTATAGCATAAAGGCAGTGTACTAGTTAGGGAACTCAGAATGGAAAATAACCATAGTGATCCAGGTAGCAGAAGATAAACAAGACATGTGGTCTAAGCTTGTTACCCCTGGGCCAGGAAAAAAGCAGTCTAAATTAATGATCCCAGCAAAGAGCAGGTTCTGAAAATGAATCCAGCACAACAATCCAGTTCCTACTTGAAGCTCCCCAATGTGATTCAGAAATAGCTAGGGCAGGGGTGCCCAAACTCGCATATTGTAAGAACCAGATAGAATAAACATCAGATGTTTGAGAGCCGCAAGACAGGGAGGGAGGGAGGGAGGGAGGGAGGGAGGGAGGGAGGAAGGAAGGAAGGAAGGAAGGAAGGAAGGAAGGAAGGAAGGAAGGAAGGAAGGAAGGAAGGAAGGAAGGAAGGAAGGAAGGAAGGAAGGAAGGAAGGAAGGAAGGAAGGAAGGAAGGAAGGAAGGAAGGAGATGGGAGAGGGAGGAGAGGTGGAAAGAAGGCAACTTTAAATGTATACTCCAAGCCGCCAGCTGGCTTGGTGAAGTTAATTAACATAAGAACATAAGAGAAGCCATGTTGGATCAGGCCAATGGCCAATCCAGTCCAACACTCTGTGTCACACAGTGGCCAAAAAAAATTATACACACACACACACACACACACACATACACTGTGGCTAATAGCCATTGATGGACCTCTCCTCCATATTTTTATCCAATCCCCTCTTGAAGCTGGCTATGCTTGTAGCCACCACCACCTCCTGTGGCAGTGAATTCCACATGTTAATCACCCTTTGGGTGAAGTACTTCCTTTTATCCGTTTTAACCTGACTGCTCAGCAATTTAATTGAATGTCCACGAGTTCTTGCATTGTGAGAAAGGGAGAAAAGTACTTCTTTCTCTACTTTCTCCACCCCATGCATTATCTTGTAAACCTCTATCGTGTCACCCCGCAGGCGACGTTTCTCCAAGCTAAACAGCCCCAAGCATTTCAACCCTTCTTCATAGGGAAAGTGTTCCAACCCTTTAATCATTCTAGTTGCCTTTTTCTACACTTTCTCCAATGCTATAATATCCTTTTTGAGGTGCGGTGACCAGAACTGCACACAGTACTCCAAATGAGACCGCACCATCGATTTATACAGGGGCATTATGATACTGGCTGATTTGTTTTCTAATAATTCCCTTCCTAATAATTCCCAGCATGGTGTTGGCCTTTTTTATTGCAAACGCACACTGTCTTGACATTTTCAGTGAGTTATCTACCAGGACCCCAAGATCTCTCTCTTGGTCAGTCTCTGCCAGTTCACACCCCATCAACTTGTATTTGTAGCTGGGATTCTTGGCCCCAATGTGCATTACTTTGCACTTGGCCACATTGAACCGCATCTGCCACGTTGACGCCCACTCACCCAGCCTCAACAGATCCCTTTGGAGTGCCTCACAATCCTCTCTGGTTCTCACCACCCTGAACAATTTAGTGTCATCTGCAAACTTGGCCACTTCACTGCTCATTCCCAACTCCAAATCATTTATGAACAAGTTAAAGAGCATGGGACCCAGTACCGAGCCCTGCGGCACCCCACTGCTTACCGTCCTCCACTGCGAAGACTGCCCATTTATACTCACTCTCTGCTTCCTATTAATCAGCAAATTTTTGATCCACAAGAGGACCTGTCCTTTTACTCCATGGCTCTCAAGCTTTCTAAGGAGCCTTTGATGAGGAACTTTATCAAAAGCTTTCTGGAAGTCAAGGTAAACAACATCTATTGGGTCTCCTTTGTCCACATGTTTGTTCACCCCCTCAAAGAAGTGTAACAGGTTAGTGAGGCAAGATCTTCCCTTACAGAACCCATGCTGAGTCTTCCTCAATAACCCGTGTTCATCAATGTGCCTACTCATTCTGTCCTTGATAATGGTTTCTACCAACTTTCCTGGTATTGAAGTCAGACTGACTGGCCTGTAATTTCCCGGATCTCCTCTGGAACCCTTTTTAAAGATGGGGGTGACATTTGCTACCTTCCAGTCCTCAGGAACGGAGGCAGATTTCAATGAAAGATTACATATTTTTGTCAGAAGATCCACAAGTTCAACTTTGAGTTCTTTCAGAACTCTTGGATGTATGCCATCCGGACCTGGCGACTTATTAGTTTTTAATTCGTCCATCAGTTGTAGGACCTCCTCTTTTGTCACCTCAATCTGACTCAGGTCTTTCAACAACCCTTCCAATATAAGTGGTTCTGGAGTGGCCAAACACTTCTCATCTTCCACAGTGAAGATGGAGGCAAAAAATGCATTCAGCTTCTCAGCCATTTCCCCATCCTCCTTCAGTAATCCTTTTACCCCTTGTTCATCCAAGGGCCCCACTGCCTCCCTGGCTGGTTTCCTGTTTCAAATATATTTGAAGAAATGTTTATTGTTGGTCTTTATGTTTTTTGCAATATGCTCTTCATAGTCCCTTTTTGCCTGCCTGATCACAGTCTTGCATTTGATTTGCCACAGTCTGTGTTCCCTTTTATTAATCTCACTTGAACTGGTTTTCCACCGCTTAAAGGAGTCCTTCTTACCATTTACAGCTTCCATTACTTTGTTTGTTAACCATGCAGGCCTTTTCTTATACCTGTTTGTGCCTTTCCTTACTTGTGGTATATATTTTATCTGAGCTTCTAGGATTGTAGTTTTAAACAGCCTCCAAGCTTCCCCAAGGGTTTTGACTGTATTTACCTTTCCTTTCAGTTTCCTTTTCACATGCCTCCTCATCTCAGAGAATTTACCCCTTTTAAAGTTAAATGTGGTTGTGCTGGTCTTTTGGGGCAACTCCCTATTTATACAAATGGTGAAATCAATAACGTTATGGTCACTGCTCCCAAGTGGTGCCATCACTTTTACATCTCTCACCAGGTCTTGGGCATTACTTAGGACCAAATCCAGGATCGCCCCACCCCTGGTAGGTTCAGAGACCATCTGCTCCATAGCAAGTCATTGAGAGCATCAAGAAACTCAATCTCTTTCTCTCGACCAGAACACATATTGACCCAATCAATCTGCGGGTGGTAAAAATCACCTATTATGACACAGTTTTTACGTTTAGCAGCTATCTTTAATCCTTCCATCATATTATAATCATCCTCTATCTTTTGATTTGGTGGGCGATAACAAACTCCCATAGTTAAATTTCCTTTGGGGCCCTCTATTTCAACCCAAAGCATTTCTAGAAGGGAATCTAATTCTCTGACCTCAGTCTTACTGGACTGTATATTCTCTCTGACATACAGAGCCACCCCACCTCCAACTCTTCCCTCCCTATCCTTCCGATATAACTTATATCCAGGAATCACCATGTCCTACTGATTCGCCTCATTCCACCAAGTTCCTGAAATTCCCACAGTGTCTATGTTTTCTCCCAACACTAAACATTCCAATTCACCAATTTTACTTCGAACACTTCTAGCATTTGCATACAAACATCTATAATTTCCCAGGCAAGCTAGGCCCACAACCTTCCTCCTGCCACCTCGAGACATTGGCAGACAGTCCATACTGTTTGTCACCATCACAGTGGACAACTCTGATCCATTACCCGGTAGAAAAGTAACAGCTAACCCTTCATCTCTTTGAGATGAGTCCTCCCGAACCAGAGACATTTCATCTCCCGTCAGCTTTCCCCCAATTAAAGAAAGACCTTCTCCAAGCTGACTGAGAGGGTGATGGGGGCTTTGGGATCCACACAATATGCGTGAAAGAGCCACATGTGACTCCTGAGACATAGTTTGGTCACCCCAGAGCTAGGAGGAGGGGATAGTGGGAATTGAGTGAAAGCATTTTCCACTGTTTTTATAATCTGACACATCTTTTTTAAAAAAAATCTGCTGCTGCTTTTAATAGGAAGCACTATGATCTGCTGGTATTCAATAGTTAAACTTTAGAGGTTTAACAGGCTAGACTACTGCCAAGCGGCCTGCATGAGGATGCCCTTGAAGACTGTTCAGAATCACCACCTGCAGCGTCATGAGAAACCTTGAGCATTTAAGTATATATTTAAAAAAAAAAACAGAGAAGCAGCCAAAAATATTTTAAATAAAGCAATAATAAGAAGGGGACACCCTTTTAACACTGGATTTGGTTTGCTTTTGGCACAGTGTCAGTAGCAGTGAGTTCATAAACCCCATGGAGAAGCTGATGTATTGATCTGACATAAAAGTATGGACTCTAGAGGATTCGAAGAAGGGCGCAGAATAGAATTTCTCATATGATCCGCTTACCTTTCTTTTGTTCTCTAAGCTGCACAGACACTTGGTTAGCGTCTGCCCCCCAAGTACAGCCTTTGCTCGGGACCCCACCAAAAGACTGAGAATGTCGGACTAGAGGGAAAAAAAGAGGAGGGAGAATGGGGGTTACCATGGTGGGGCCGGAAAGATGGCTTTCCTCTACACTCTTCCGTGCTCTCTGTTGGATCCACCCAGCTTGGGCACTTCTTCTCACGCAGGGCTTTTTTTTTGCAGCAGGAACTCCTTTGCATAATAGGCCACACACCCCTGATGTAGCCAATCCTCCAAGAGCTTACAGGGCTCTTACAGGGCCTACTATAAGCTCCAAGAGGATTGGCTATATCGAGGATTTGGCCTAATATGCAAAGGAATTCCTACTACCAATTTCCAATCCTTCATCTTGCATGAACAGTACTGAAGGAAAAAGAAGAAGAAGATGATGATGATGATGATATTGGATTTATATCCCACCTATACTCTGAATCTCAGAGTCTCAGAGCGGTCACAATCTCCTTTACCTTGCCCCTCACCCACAACAGACACCCTGAGAGGTAGGTGGGGCTGAGAGGGCTCTCACAGCAGCTGCCCTTTCAAGGACAACTCCTGCAATAGCTAAGGCTGACCCAAGGCCATTCCAGCAGCTGCAAGTGGAGGAGGGGGGAATTAAACCTGGTTCTCTCAGATAAGAGTCTGCACACTTAACCACTACACCAAACTGGCTCTCTATTGTCCACTCAGACTTGCAGTGGCTCTCCAGGGTCCCAGGTGGAGGTCTTTACCATCATCTACTACCTGGACCTTTCAACTGGAGATGCCGGGGACTGAACCTGGGACCTTCTGCATGCCAAACAGATGCTCTACCACTGAACCATGGCTCCATTCCAAACACCCATGGACCACATCATGCTATTGGTCCATCAAGGTCAATATTGTCTTCTCCAACTGACAGCAGCTCTCCGGGGTCTCAGACTGAGGTCTTTCACATCACCTGCTACTTAATCCCTTTAACTGGAGATGCCGGGGATTGAACCTGCATGCAAAGCAGATGCTCTACCCCTGAGCCACTGGCTCCTCCCTTGTCACATGGCTTTTGTCCCTCCAAATCCCTCAGCAAGGCCTTAAGAGCATAACTTATACATATAGTAAAATATACAGTCCCCCTCAGGAGAAGAAGATCCTGAACCTGGCTTGTAAATAACCCCTTGCTTGCGGGAAACAATTGGTTCCAGGCGATTGGTTCCAGGAGATCAGGCAAGGTAGTTGTAATTCAGAAGGGACTTTCGTTCTTTTCTCTCTCTCTTTCAAGCCATCAATATGTCATGACGCATGCCGTAGGCTAGTAAATTATCTGTGAACTTTGTTAGAAAGCCAACTTTCCCCATGTCTGTCAGTTCAATTTGTCATAATTTTAAAGCTGAGTTTGTGCTCCCAAAAGATGCTTTATTGTAGGGGGTGTCAAAAATGCAGCCCAGGGGCCAAATTAGGCCCCCAGAAGGCTCCTATCTGGCCCCTGAGCAACTGGCTGTCATCTGCTTCCTTCTTTCTCTCTCTCGCTTCCTTCTGCATCACAGGTTGCTTTGCAAGGCTTGCTCAATCGCACAGGAGCTACAAAGCAAAGCCTCTATTTTCTCCATTGGCTGAGGCTCCTCCCTTGGGGAGGAAGGGGGGAGGGAAAGCTTGTTTTGCTAGGCTCTCTCAGTTGCACAGCAGAGCTACAGAACCAAGCCTTGCTTCCTTCTGTTGGCTGCGGCTCCTCCCCCTCCTGGTCCCCTGGGGAAGTAAGGAAAAAGCCAGAGCTTCTTTTGCCTGGTTCCCTGGATCTCATGGGACAGATACAAAGAAAGCACCTTTAAGACCAATGATTACTAATGTTTTAAGCATGTTTTATTTTAAGGGTTTTTTAAATCTTTAACTAATCTTTGTCTACATCCTTTATAAAGTTTATATCCTTGCTATGTGGCATTACATTTTATCACACACTCAGCCCAGCCCGACAAGATCTCATTTATGTCGGATCCGGCCCTCATAACAAATGAGTTCGACACCCCTGATTGGATTCCCTGGTCAGGACTCCAGGAAGAAAAAGGTAGGCCAGTTGAGAACCTCTTCCTCTTTGATGACCCTTCACCATCCGCACTCAGCATGAAGGCAGATGAGAGATCCATCAATGGCGCTACAGCAAATCAGCCAATAAGATCCTCCACATGCAGCAGCAGTCTATCTCTTACTGCCGGTGGAGGCTTTTCCCCCTCCAGGGCAGGGTTGCCAAGTCCAACTGAAGAATTATCTGAGGACTTTGGGGGTAGAGTCAGGAGCTTTGGGGTGGAGCCAAGAGCAAGGCTGTGACAAGCATAATTGAACTCCAAAGGGAGTTCTGGCCATCCCATTTAAAGGGACCGCACACCTCTTAAATGCCTTCCCTCCATTGGAAATAATGAAGGATGGGAACACCTTCTTCTGGGGCTCATAAAATTGGACCCCCTGGTCCAATCTTTTTGAATCTTGGAAGGTATTTTGGGGAGAGGTACTGGATTCTATGCTGAAAAGTTGGTGCCTCTATCTCAAAAAACAGCCCCCCAGAGCCCCCACTTTAGATTGGCAACCCTAGGCCAGGGAGAACTTCCAGTTTGGTGTAGTGGTTAAGTGCGCGGACTCTTATGTGGGAGATCCGGGTTTGATTTCCCACTCCTCCACTTGCACCTGCTGAGATGGCCTTGGGTCAGCCATAGCTTTCATAAGAACATAAGAGAAGCCATGTTAGATCAGGCCAATGGCCCATCCAGTCCAACATTCTGTGTCACACAGCAGCTAAATATATATATATATACACACACACACACACACTGTGGCTAATAGCCACTGATGGACCTCTGCTCCATATTTTTATCTAACCCCCTCTTGAAGCTGGCTATGCTTGTGGCCGCCACCACCTCCTGTGGCAGTGAATTCCACGTGTTAATCACCCTTTGGGTGAAGAAGTACTTCCTTTTATCCGTTTTAACCTGTCTGCTCAGCAATTTCATCGAAAGCCCACAAAAGGGCAGCTGCTGTAAAAGCACTCTCAGCCCCACCTACCTCACAGGGTGTTTGTTGTGTGTGTGGGGGGGGGGAAGGTAGAGGAGATTGTGACTGCTCTGAGATTCAGAGTATAGGCTGGGATATAAATCCAAAATCTTCTTCTTCATATAGAAAACCAGCATGTCAAAATTCCACCTAGGCTCTAGCTTTCTCCTTGAATTCTAGCTTTCTACAAATGAAGAGTTTATTCCGTTGACAGGATACCATTCTATCATAATCATTTAGCAGAGTTTCTTCTTTAAAGTATTTGTAGTATCTGGTTGATTACCCAAACCTGAAAGCACACCTAATGACTCAAAGTGCAAGAATCTGGGATAGACAGACGAAGTACCCAGCATAGCAGATCGTCAACAGATAGGGGTCATTTTGTAGAAAAAGAGGTGCCAGAGCTCATTAGCACAACTCGTTTGCATAACTCATCTGCCACACACCCCTCTGACATCACCGGAAGGTGTATTAAATTATATCAGCTCAGCATCTACCTTAAAATGCTTCTTGAATCACAACTGCCATGAGAAAACCTTACTCCCATCATACTTTTTGAATGACTTTCTCCTATGTGGCCACAGCGGCATGATGGAAGATTTCTTTCTGTCTGCTTTATATGTTTTGGTTATTTTCCCAATTTTTTTAAAAAAGAAAAATATTAGAAAGTTTGTCACATCTAAAAGAGTTCAGCAAAATTATCACAGGGGGTTTGAACAATGGAGCCTAGAAGCAAGTATTGGGGGGGGTGTGTGTGTGTGTGTGTAAGAAAGAGCACAACAAAATTTAGCGCTTCCGGAACTCCACTCTTGCGAGCTCCTGCCAAAAATGAGGCCTGTCAGAGGCCCTATGACTGTATTGTCCTGGCCGTGGAACTACAATTCCCACACTTCCCTCGTTCCAATTCCTCTCTTTTCCTGTTTTAGGATTCCATGGTCTGAATATTATTCCTTCTTGAAAACAAAATAAAACAACTCTGAAGTTTCTAGGCCTCATCTTCAGCTTTGTTTTCCGCATTACTGAAAACCTTTCTTTCAGTTTGAAAAAAAAAAAACACTCAAGTTTCCAGCCCTTATGACTATGAATGAATGTCTGAAAACACCGTGTGATAGACAGCTGAAACACAGTGAACCTGGAAGGCAAGGATTCAAGTCAGTAGGTCTCTGTCTGACACCCCTTGCATGACTACACATTGTATTCTTATACTCCAAAAGCTTTGCTTTTAAAATGTGTAACAGCTTCCTGTGCTTATGGGACAGTCACTGTTTGGGGTGTGCCTCCTGATTAGATTATTAAAGCAGCCCCGTGGCGCAGAGTGGTAAAGCAGCAGTACTGCAGTACTGTGGTCTGAACTCTCTGCTCACGACCTGAGTTCGATTCTGGCGGAAGCTGGATGCAGGTAGCCGGCCCAAGGTTGACTCAGCCTTCCATCCTTCCGAGGTCAGTAAAATGAGTACCCAGCTTGCTGGGGGGAAAGTGTAAAAGACTGGGGAAGGCAATGGCAAACCACCCCGTAAAAAAGTCTGCCGTGAAAACGTTGTGAAAGCAACATCACCCCAGAGTCGGAAACGACTGGTGCTTGCACAGGGGACCTTTCCTTTTCCTTCCTGATTAGAAGAAGGCTATCGTGGAGCAAAGACTCATGCAGAGCTGCGACAGACAGCCTTCTACCATGGACAGGTTATTTTGCTACATCTCCATAACAGAAGTCACAAATGGTCTGATCAAAAGCCAATCCACAGATGGGGCAGAATTACCAAACTCCAATGATCTTGACTAGAAGGAAGTCAAGTCAGAATAGTGACTCATGCAGAGATGAAGCATGCCTTTGTATGATATAAAGCCCTGACTATCTCATACACAAACATGGGTCAGAATTACCTTGAGAAGCAGTTGATTGGGAGCTAAGTAGAAACTCGTACAGAAATAAAGTGGGCAGCCTTTTCTGTTGCATCTCTAGAGTAGGGGCAGGTGAATTATCCAACCACACTGGATGCAGAGATACATAGAAATAGCCTTCCCGAGTGGCAAGATGCAAATCCAGGAGCACAATAGGATTCTCAGGTATAAGCATTCAAGAACAACAACTCCCTTGATCAGATACTTGGACTCATGAAAGTTTATACTCTGGAAATATTGTTTGTCTTTAAGGTAGGGGTGGAATTTTAGAAGGAGCTGCTTTGTATATTAGGCCACACACCCCTGATGCAGCCAATCCTCCAAGAGCTTACAAAGAAGAGCCTTGTAAGCTCTTGGAGGATTGGCTACATGGGGGGGGGGGGGTGGCCTAATATTCAAAGGGGCTCCTGCTAGAATTCCACCCCTGCTTTAAAGCGCTACCGGACTTCAGTCTTGCTCGGCTCCCCACCTTAAAAACCCTCCTGATCGGGAAACAGAGTGAGTCTAACATGCAGCAGGAAGCCTCCTCAACAGGTGAGTCTCAAGGGAACCTTTTCATATCTAATCTATTTTCTTATTAAATCTGTTTTTTTGGTACTTAAAAATGCGTTGGTATTCATATACAAGGTTGCACCAATTTCCTCCAGTTCCCTTCTTAGGATCTGGGACACCCCCCCTCCAAAGAGTCTCCAGTACTCAGTACTGGTAAGTAATACTCCCTCTAAGCTGTGGAGTCCTGCGAGCAAAAATCCCACTTTGTGAGCTACTGGCATGAAAGCTGTGAGCTACTGCATCAATTAGTTTGCTCGGGGGGCCCTTTTTCCTGAGCCGAGACAAAAACGTGTGAGCCAGGGGTTAAAAAAAATTGTGAGGTAGCTCACACTAACTCAGCTTACAGGGAACACTGCTGGAAAGGGGGACACAGGGAGAGGGGGATCAAGGCAAGGATTTGGGAAGGGGCGGCTTACGTTGTGTGGGATGTCCCGGATTCGTGGCTCCCATACTGTCTTGGGACACTCTCCCTGGGCCCGCTCCAGCCTGGCTGTTGAGGGGGCCACAGGCTCCAAACGGCAGCTTGGGGACCTGGCGGGTGGGGAAAGCTAAGGCGGGGAAAGTTCTGCTGCGGGGGAAGAGCGGGGAGAACAGCACAGCCAGATCGGGGCTCTCCAGGAAAGGCAGGGTGCTCCGGGCAGGGGGGGAGTACGCCCCTATGGGGGAAAGGCGAATGGGGAGTAGCTCCTCGGGGGAGAGCGTGCCGAAAACCTGGCCCTGCTC